>NC_084813.1:22558202-22866952 GCF_963583255.1 Pyrus communis | reverse complement strand
ACATGCTGCCTGGTGAAAAATTTACTTGACTAGGAATTTTTGTACAAAGTCCGAGCTAATCACATTGGATGCGGACTATTTAGTACCGAGTACAGTGATTAAGAATGCAATTGGAACATGATTCTCTTGATTTAGTTTGTGTTCAATTGGATTTAAATACAATTGATATGAAATTTGAAGCAAAACATTTACTAATATCCTATTCAAATTCTACTGCTTTCTGGCCACACTGCTCCCATTTCGTTGAAGATGTTGCTCGCGTCATCTTCCAATCGGATCATTGATCTCAGAGAAGATTGTCGCAGATATACATTGGACGGATTCATTGCTAGCAAAACCTTGCCTAGTACTAACGCCACCGTCAATTAAGAAGGTAACCTCGTTGTCACCATTATTTCCAATGCTTTCTCGATGAAGCTGCACTGCAATTGCTCAAAAATTGCTTTTGAATATGCAAGCTGCTTGGGTTCTTGTCCTTCTTTGTATGAACCTGTGTGAAAAACCTGAGTAAACATGAGATCTTGAGTTTGAAAAAATAAATATCTCTTTTTTTATTCGATGCATTTGAGTCGGCAGTGTGGACTTGCGGGATATTTGAACTCATTGACTTGCGTTCTTGCAAGACACCCATCAATTACGAGATCACTGCTCAAAGTTAGTGCGGCCTGACTTGCGTTCTTGCAAGACACCCGTCAATTACGAGATCACCGTCCAAAATTAGTGCGGCCTGTCTGTGGCTCCAATTATCAAATGACAAGCGTTTATAAATTTAATTTTGTTGTCATAAACTTAATACGTGTCAAACAATAACTAGGATCACAGAGAGGTGTGGACTTGCGGGATATTTGAACTCATTGACTTGCGTTCTTGCAAGACACCCGTCAATTACGAGATCACCGCCCAAAATTAGTGCGGCCTGTCTGTGGCTCCAATTATCAAATGACAAGCGTTTATAAATTTAATTTTGTTGTCATAAACTTAATACATGTCAAACAATAACTAGGATCACAGAAAGCCCACACCCATTTCAACTGCAGAAGATTTGATTTAATCAATTATTCATGTTAGATTTATTTAATGTTTTATTAAATAAAGGGAATTGTTATTTTCACTCCAAACTTTCTATATTTAGAAAGAAAAATACACTTGTGAAGAATGTAAAATGAGATTTTTGAAGTACCAATAACACTTCCCTAAACAAATAATAATCCACCCAATTGAGAAGATGTTTGGTTTTTTAGTATCTTTTTAGTAATATCTTTATGAGTGTTTGGTTTTTTGGTTGGTTTAGAGGAGTTTGCGGGGATGGAGTTTTTTTGAGTGTTTGGTTGAGTTTTTTTTTTTTTTTTCTTCAGAGATGTGCGTATGGTGAGGGTAAAAGATTACTTTGAAAATTAAATGGTGGGTTTTGGATGTTGGCTGGAGAAGGGCGGTCGGAATTTGAGTGGCCGCTGGAGTGGGTGGTCGGAAATTTGGCCGCTAATATTAGCTATTCTTCTTAGCTCCGCCACTCTGGAGAATTAAGTTTGAAAGATAGCATATTTTCATATGTGCCTTGAAGCACCCTTCATTCTATCTTTTTCTACATAGCCTAAACCCAATAGCTGCTATTTGTTAACCAAGCTGTAATCTCAAAGAAGAATGAGATGTATAATGCTTGTGAAAGATACGGAGAAGAAGAAAGAAGATAGAGAGAGATAGAGAAGATTTAGAGAGAGAAGAAATCTTTTCATGTATATATTTTCTGTGTTATTACATTCTTACAATCTCAAGACTATATACTATCTTCTATGAAACTTATTGTCTAAGTCACAATGTAACTAACTCTAACAACCTTCCTAATCTTTTGACAAGTGTCTCCATATTCTACCATTGAATTACTATCCTTAACACTATTATCCAACATTTTCTTGTTGAGGCTCTGGTTTATTTTCTGAATATAAGCTAGATAATTTAGGGGTTAGGGAAGACTTTTGGAACGGCAAGGGTTTCTTGTGTTGTATTCAATTCTTCATGTTTTCGTCTATTACAGTTGTTGTTGGTGTGAGTGCTTCCGAATCTGCATCAGTTAGTATCAGATCTAAACTAAGATGGTGACGCCACTCGTTAGAGGACAAGTGTTGGATGCATTTTGATTTTATTATGATTTTATTGCCACAATGGGCTAAATGGTGTTAATACAAAAATATAAACAAATCTTCTATGAACCATAGTGAGCTCCCCCATACGGCCATAAGATATTCAATTTATGAAAGCATAATGCTTGAGATTTGACGCAAAAGATGTCTCAGATATGCATTGGATGAGTTCCTTTTCCTAAGGACTTTGCTAACTACTCCTAGTTTAGGTGGTAGTGTCATTGAAGAAGGCAACCTGATTGTCATTTATGATTATTCCTTTCAATGCAACTCTGATGAAGCTGCAACACAAACTCAAGGGCATTCACATCGTCATTCATTGATGGCCGTTCGTTGTAGTCAATGCCCACTTTTTGTGCATACCCTTTAGCAACTAATCTAGCTTTAAATCTCACATTGCTTTTCCCATCAACACCTTCTTTCTTGGCATTCACTCATTTACAACCGATAGCTTTCTTGCCCTAAGGGAATTTAGCTAACTCTCAAGTCTTGTTCTTCGAGAGAGAATTCATCTCATCATCCATGGTATTGCACCACTTCTCATTTTCTTCACTCTCAATGGCTTCCTCAAAATTGGATGGAATCTCATTGATGATAATAGGAAGAGCAAAAGCAACGTAGTCACTATACCAAGGTGGCTTGGTAATGTCTCTTTCCTCTGTTCTTGGCAATAGACTCTTGAGGCGAAACTTACTCTTCGTCTTGAAAAGAGTCTTCAACTTCAACTTCTTCAACATCTTTATGGTCTCCCACTTCTTCACTTATAGTGGCTTCGACATCAACGAAAATAGGATTTGAAGTACTAGAGGCAACTTTCTCAAGCTCTACCTAGTAGACATCTTTCACATTCTTCTCAGAGTCTCTAAACGTACTTTCTTCATCAAATGTCACATCTCTGGGCACCACAACCTGTAATGTTTGACACCACTTCTAAAACCAAGAAAGATACCCATTTTTGCTCTAGGATTAAATTTATTTTCAGTTACATGAAAATAAGCAGGTGAACCAAAAATACAGATACAATCATAATCAGAAGAAGTTTTTCCAATCCATACCTCAATTGGTATCTTACCTAGAACAACAGCTAAAGGTAACCGGTTGATGATGTGACATGCATAAATAATTTCCTCTGTCCAAAATGACTTGTTAAACCCGACTGAGACAACATACATCTAACTTTCTCAAGCAATATTCGATTCAATCTTCTGCAACTCCATTTTGCTATGGAGTTTCCCAAACACTGAAATGCCTCACAATTCCTTCCTCTTTGCAAACTTTAAAGAAATGGTCAAATGTGTATTCACCACCTTTATCTGATCTCAAAATCTTAATCTTCCTCCTAATCTGGTTCTTAACTATTTTCTTCCAACCTAAGAAAATACTCAACACCTCACTCTTGTGCTTCATAGTGTAGACCCAAGACCTTCTAGAATAATCATCAACGAAGGTCACGAATCAATGTCTACCACTCAAAGAGGGAGTCTTTGTGGAACCCCAAACATCTGAATGCACATAATCAAGAATGCCCTTCGTTTAATGTACTGCAGTACCAAACTTTATTCTAGTTTGCTTCCCCAAGACACAATGCTTGCAGAAATCAAGCTTACAAGTTGTGGCACCTTTTAGAAGACCTTGTTTCAGTAGCCCTTGTAGAGCTTTCTCACCGGCATGGCCTAATCTCATATGCCATAGTCTAGTAGTATCTGAATCAAATGTGACCATATTTTCTAAAGACTACCACTGCTTCCCCTGTCACAGTGCTTCTTTGCAATAGATACAAATGACCGCATCGAGGAGCTTTCATCACAAGAAGTGTGCCATAAGTAACTTTCAATGTCTGCCCATCTAAATAAAACTTGAAGTCCTTGGATTCTAAAGTACCCAAAGAAATAAGATTTTTTTTCTTCAAATTCATACATACCAAACCCCTATCGATTATTTAACCATACCATCATGCAACTTCAAACGAACTGTACCAATCCCTTTCATTGTATAATGATTGTCATCTCTCATGAAAACGACACCACTGTCAAACTCTTTCAAGCTTAAAAACCAATCCTTGTGAGGAGTCAAATGATGAGTACAACCTGTATCCAACACCCACTTGGTAGAACAATCAAATGATGATGAAGCGGTTAAAGCAAAATCAGAAAAATCAGAAAAATCATTCTCAAGCTCAACAATATTAGCTTTAGAACTCACTTTGCCTTGTTTTTGTTCTTCAGCCTAGGGCAATCTTTCTTCAAATGCCCCTTAGTATGATAGAAAGCACATTCATCCTTTTTCATACTTTTTTCACCTTTAGAATTTCCTCTAGGTCAAGACTCTGATTTTTTCTTACTAGAGAAAAATTTCCTCTCCAATGATCTACCTCTAACAAGTAAAGCCTCAGAGATACTAGCATGATTATTATCTCTATGCCTCATTTCATAATTCATCAAGGCATTCGACACATCTTCAAATTTCACAGTTTCTTTACCATGCATAATAGTAGTAACAAAATGTTCATAAAAATCCGACAAAGAATTCAACAATATTAAGGCCTTATCTTCTTCCTTAATATCCTCATTTAAATTCATCAAATCGACAATCAACTTATTAAAAGCATCAAGGTGTCTAATCTTTTTTGTACCTTCTTTATATTGGAAGCGGTATAATTTTTTCTTCACATGTAGCCGGTTCTCCGCACTCTTTGCCATATACTTGTCTTCTAATTTTTGCCACAACACTTTTGCCAATGTCTCCCACATCACAAAATACTTATGAGTTTTTGTAAGGCACAACCGAATTGTGGAGCAAGCTCACAAATTCAATTTCTCCCAATATGACTTTGACATAGTTTCCAGCTTATCTCCCAAAGCTGCAAGTAGATCTTGTTGAGCCAACACATCATTAACCTCACATTGCCACATCCCGAAATTGTTTGTACCATCAAACTTTTCCACTTCAAACTTTGCATTTTGCACCATAATTCTTGCAAATCCTGAGCTGCTTCCAAAAAGATTCTCATTTTGCTCGTCTGACATTTTTAGCTACAAGACAGTACCCAAGAGCAACCAATGTTCTGATACCAATTGTTGTGATAGGATAACACCAAACCAATTGAAAATCAACTCAAGCTAACCCATAGGAAATATATCAAATGAAATGTAAGAACAAAAATAAAAAAGACACTAAGATTTAATGAAATTCCTCGACACTAAGAGAATAATTTCCTCTCTATACAAAGCTCAAACCTAACACACCAACTACAATTTTGATGGAGTGACTGCTAACCAAAGAGAGGAGCATTTTTCTTCTTCTGTTCAAAATGGGGCTGCGGCACCCTTTTTTCTCTTCTTTGCTACTGCTTAAACCAAAGGGCAGCAGCTGTCTGCCTTATTAAAGAACCCTAGCCACCCCCTGGCTTTTAAAAAGGGCTAAATAAAAGGCCCATTGAATAGGCTGGTGAGATCAACTAAAGGCCCAATAGAATTGGCAACAAATCCAACAAGATGAAAATTGGTTTCGTCATGGTAAATTTTATGAAGGCGTTTATTTGTTGCTTTGGTTGTATGCATGAATACACTTAGCTCTTGTTTATAGATATGTCATGTGTGGTTGTGTCTCTCTCATTCCAAGTTCTTGAGATTTAAGTTTATCAGACTTTTCTCGGATAAACACTGATTAAGTCTTTGGCATGTATGCAATTCAATTGGAATTCGGAAAGTGATTTCTGTACATTTTTTATTATTTTTGTACACTTTTTCTTACTTATTGCCACTGATTTTTCTTTCGATTTGTTTAAACGAATGACTAGAAAAAAAAATGGTTGTGTAAGAAAGAATTAAAAAAAAAAAAAAAAAAACAGGTGTGCACAAGTCATTTCCTCAAATCTTTATGCGTGTATTTTAAACAGTGTTTAAAATATCGATATAGGTGAAAATATCAATATGCAATTTTAGGAAATATCGATCAATATTGGTCGCCTTCGACGGAAATTTGCAATGGGTTGGTATATCAACTCATTCAAATTTAGTCGAAATTAGAGAAAAAATTCTCAAAAAAAATAAAAATAAATTCAAAAGCTCTAAATCTACAGTAGGTAGTGAATCAATAAATATCGTTGATATTCATTGGTTTTCTTATATCTCGTCAATAGATGGTGAAGTTTGCATTTAACCCCTTTTCCATATTGATCCTTGATTTTTCAAATATTTCAACGGAAATATCAACAATTTCGTAAATATTTTAAATGTAGATATTTTGAACACTGACTTCAATATAAGAGAACAAATTGAGCTAAGTGTTGGCGTCCTTATGTAACGGGATGTGTTTAAAGGACGTAAAGTTTCACGTCGAAACCTAGTGAATCAAATACAACATATAATGCGTGGAAAAACAAAATACGACATATAGTTGGTGGTTTCATTTTGAGTTAACATCTCCACTCCAAAATCGTTTATCATATTCATTGACTACCTTACCGGAATAACAACATTTAACGGTGATATCTTCGATTGGAGGCCCGTAGGCAGGCGGTGAATCGCCGGCCACAAATATGGGGACGGTGATCATGTGGAGAAACAAGGAAAGGTAAAGACGAGTGATGAGAATTGGTTTCATCTGCATGGTAATACTGTTTGTTGCTTGTGTTTATTTTTGATTTCTGGTGTGATACACTTGACAATAGATATATGTATGGTTGTGCCTTGTGCGTCCCTTATGATCATCAAAGACTTTAAAGTCATTTAGTTTTTGGCCCATAATTTGACATCACGGTCTTTTGGATTGATTACGGGAGATAACGCGGTAACAAAAGTTGCCTACTTTTGTTCAGAGGATGTGGTTGGAGGATTATACCGATCGAAGACTTGACTACTTTTGTTCTTGATGAAGAGATAGACTTGAGTTATTTGAGCAGGCAGGTGGCCCCTTTAGATATTTTGCTTCATCTTCTTCACATTTACATGTCTGCAGCTTCTTCATTTTTCACATGCTGCCTGGTGAAAAGTTTACTTAACTAGGAATTTTTGTACAAAGTCCGAACTAATCACATCGGATACGGACTATTTGGTACCGAGTACAGTGATTAAGAATGCAATCGGAACATGATTCTCTTGAATTAGTACTGACTATTTAGTACTGAGTATTTTGGATTAATCACATCGGATACGGATTATTTAGTACTGAGTATTTTGGATTTAAATACAACTGATATGAAATTTGACGCAACATATTTTACTAATATCCTATTCAAATTCTATTGCATTCTAGCTGCCCTGCTCCCATTTCATTGAAGATGTTGCTCGCGTCATCTTCCAATCGGATCGTTGATCTCAGAGAAGATTGTCGCGGATATACATTGGACGGATTCATTGCTAGCACAACCTTGCTCGGTACTATCGCCACCGTCATTTATGAAGGTAACCTCGTTGTCACCATTACTTCCAATGCTCTTTCGATGAAGCTGCAACGCAAGCTCAAGCCCCCTCACAACCTCATTCATCGAGGGTCGTTCGATTCCTTTATCATGAATGCAACTCATAGCAATCTCAATGAACTTATTCAAGCACTCGGGTTCAATCTTACCCTTCAAATTACGGTCAATGATTTGATCAAGCGTCCCATCTCCATGACAACTCTTTGCCCACTCAGCTAAGATCCTTCGCCTCGTCTCCACCGTATGCATCAGAGAGGGCCTCCCACACAATACCTCCCACAACACAACACCAAATGAGTACACATCGGACTTCTCAGTCAGCTGCCGTCGTCTGTAGTATTCAGGGTCCAAATAACCGAAACTGCCTTTCACGGCCGTGCTGATGTGGGTCTTGGACATGGTTGTCATGCCCATTTTCGACAATCCAAAATCCGAAACCTTGGCCACCCATTTCTCATCCAACAAGATGTTGGTGCTCTTTACGTCACGGTGAATGATGGTGCTCTTGGCCCCACTGTGAAGGTACTGCAACCCACGAGCCGTGCCAATACAGATCAGAAGCCGCTGCTCCCAGGAAAGAGGTGGCTTGTTCGTGTGGTAGAGATGGCTGGCGAGGGTCCCACGTGGCATGTAATCGTATACCAAGATCATCTCGTATTCATCCGTACAATATCCGATCAGAGACACCAGATGGCGGTGGCGGAGTTGGGAGAGCAGCTCGATTTCTGTCTTGAACTCGTGGACTCCCTGTGATGAGTTAGGTTTCAGCCGTTTGATTGCGACATCGGAGGTCGCCACACCATCACCGATGCACCCTCTGTACACGGTTCCAAAGCCTCCAACTCCTATAATGAACGTGACATTGAAGTTTTCAGTGGCTGCTTTTATATCTGCAAGTGAAAAGTATGGACACAAATAAAGCGGTACAGGGGGCCCCTGGATCTTTGTTAATTTGGCTGTCCCGTTATTGGCGCTCGAGGACTTGGCTTTCCGTCGTCGCATGAAAATGAAGAATCCGAGGACAGAGATCATGACAAGTGTGCCGGAAACTAGGCCAGCGGCAATGCCTAGCACATGAGCAGTTGAGGGGCTTTGTGGCTCCGCTGGTCCGCCGAGATTGCCATTTGAGTCATTCAGTTTGAAGACTTCAAGCCCATTTAAGGTTGCATAACTGTGTAAGTCATATAGTGCGATAGAAAGATTTGTTTTGCCATGCATGCTTTCAGGGCCAGCCATTGACACAACGTAGTCTCTGTACACTGGAATCCCATATCCACCACTCCATAAGAAGATGTTGGCTCTTTCTTCAGCTGTTTGGTTGGCTATGTAAATTTGAAAGTCTCCAGATCCGTTCCGGTCGCCTCTGTCAGATTGGAACTCACAAAAATGCATCCTAACCAGGTAAGAAAACTTGGAATCTACAGGGAATTCCCAGGTGAGGTTGTACGGCCGTACACTTGCTTCCGCTCTGCTCCCTGATCGGCCTGTTCGGTAAACTTCCAATGGCGCAGTGTACTCTGGTATTATGGAAAAGTTGAGACTAACAGAAGGGCTTTGTAGTGGACCGCTAAAACATAAACTTAATGCATCTAAATAATTTTTCTCCTCTGCCACACCATCCCAGTTGCGGTACAATCTGAAGAACAATCCAGTGTCCGAATTGAACAATCCGGTGTCCGAATTGTTTAAAATTGGGTCCCCACCGATGTTCAAGCGGTAGACCATCTCTAGAGCAGTGTTGTTTTCTATTCGAAGAAACTTCTTTCCTCTAGTACCAACAGAATAAACCCCACTGGGGCTCTGGGATTCCGTGTAGTAGAGATTGCTTGGCATGTCTACAATCTCAATTCCGTTGATAAATGCGTATGCATCTGGGCTTGCTGCTCT
Source organism: Pyrus communis (assembly GCF_963583255.1). Classification (NCBI taxonomy): domain Eukaryota; kingdom Viridiplantae; phylum Streptophyta; class Magnoliopsida; order Rosales; family Rosaceae; genus Pyrus; species Pyrus communis. Next base: position 22,857,505 of record NC_084813.1, on the reverse strand, counting down.
GGTTGGAGTAAATGTGATGTTCAAGCTTTGCTCTTGATCATCAATGTTCAAACAGAACTCTCTGTACAACGTCTCCTCCCCATACACATCTGCAATGGCTGAAGCATTGAAATTGTGGAGAAGGGTAAAGCCACCGGCTTTGACAGAAAAGAGCGCTTGGGAGCGGTTGAAGTCGCGATACGAAGCTGGATAGAAATACAAGCGGATGAACTTTTGGCCTGTGGTACTAAAGGAAAATCTGTAAGTAAATTCAAGGCGAGAAAGACGTGCCATGGTGTAAGGAACTTGGCTGGCGGAGGAGGAGGACGACAAAAGGGCTTCTCTGGTGATGGATGTGTTGCCAGCTTGGCGTTCTTCTGAGGGAGAATATATTGAGTGCTTATCTCCAGTCCAAGATCGATCGTTAAGAATTTGGGGGCCGCTATGCCCACACGCAATGGCGATCATAGACCCACATACAATGGTGATCACATCGCCTGGAGGGTAGGCAGACGGCGAGTCGTCTCCGGCCACAAGTAGCGTGAGGATCATGTGTAGAAACATGGATGACAAGTAAGGGATGTTCTTCATGAGAGAGAGGGAGAGGATGAAGCTCAAAAATTGCTTAGAATATGCAAGCTGCTTGGGTTCTTGTTTTTCTTTGTATGAAGAGTAATGATATTTGTTTTTGTACCGTATTTCTATACCACTTTAGATGACATCTGATGTAGACAGTAACATTTAAAAAATTTGCAAAATCCAAGGAAAGGAAAGAGAAAGACTCTTCGTATACTATAATCATCATTTAATTAATTAGTTTTTTTTAATTATTAATTTATTAAATAATAAATTAAATTTAAAAATCTAATTAATTCAAATAATGTAGATCACATCGTCATCTAAAATAGTATGAAAATGTTGTATAAAAATATGATATGAATACCATATGCAATGAACCTGTGTGAACAACCTGTGTGAACATGAGATTTTTGAGTTTGAAAATATAAATATTTTATCTTTTTTTTTTTTTGGTCTGATATTACTCGTCAAATTTCCTACTGATAGACTTTTGACAAATATGAGGGTAGTAATAATTATATTCGGTCGCTTTTGAGTCGGCAGTGTGGACTTGAGGGATATTTAAACTCATTGACTTGCGCTCTTGCAAGACACCCGTCAATTACGTGATCGGTACTCAAAATAAATGTCGCTTGTACGTGGCTTCAAACATTAATTATCAAATTTTTATTAACTTAACTTTTTAAAATTTTATTATCAGAAACTTAATATATGTCAAATAATAATTGAGATTACAAAGAGGTCACATTCATTTTGAAACAATATTTAACTACTCAAAGATGAGCAGGAACTCTTACTCAAAATTTCTCAAAATTGTTCATTATCGATTTATAGAACTTCGTGTTTATAATCAAAATCATTCATATTATAAATTACCCTATAAAGATCGCCTTTGCTGAAAATCCATTAAAACTAAGATCGACTCATCAAACTGTTTAAAAACAAATGAACAATATTGGTAAAAGTATTACGAACTGTCTATGTATTTGCTACCATAGATTGATTAAACAATCTTAGTTTTAATTTATTTTTTGCAGAGAAGATCTTTACAGTGTAATTCATAGTATGAACGGTTCTGATCATAAACACAAAATTCTATGATTAAAACACTAAGAGTGTTAAGTAGGAGTTCCTACTCATCTTTAAGTAGTCAAGTATTGTTCTTCATTTTGAGTGCAAAAGATTTGATCTCGTCAATTACTCGTATAAGATTTGTTTGATATATATATATTAAATAAATAATAATCCACCCAATTGAGAAGAAGTATTATACTAATCTTTTTAGTAAAATCTTTATGATTGTTTGGTTTTTATGTTTGGTTTAGAGGAGTTTGCAGGTATGGAGTTTTTTATGAGTGTTTCGTTGAGTTTTTTTTACAGATGTGCACATGGTGAGGGTAAAATTTAACTTTGAAAATTGAATGGTGGGTTTTGGATGTTGGCCTGAGAAGGGCGGTTGGAATTTGGGTGGTCGCTGGAGTGGGTGGTCGGAAATTTGGCCGCTACTGTTAGCTATCCTTAGCTCCGCGTCACTGTGTGGAGAATTAAGTTTGAAAGATAGCATAGTTTCATGAGTGCTTCCGAATTTGCATCAGTTAGTATCAGATCCGCATCAGTTATTATCAGATCTAACTGTATGGTGGGATTCTCGTGGAGTCAAATTTTATGACTTACAATAGGTGATCTCGAGACGAACTAATGGAAGTTCATCAACGTCGTTATCCATATGACGAAATGATGAAAAGAGAATGATTCTTCATCTAACCAAATCTCTCACATTGAAAATCGACGACAAGTTGTTGTGGAATTCGATGGGAATGATGCGTTTGTTTACAGTTTGTTACTGACATAGAAACTTTAAACTAAGATGGTGACGCCACTTGTTAGAGGACAAGTGTTGGATGCATTTTGATTTTATTGTGATTTTATTGCCACAATGGGCTAAATGGTGTCAATACAAAAATATAAACAAAGATTCTATGAAGTATGAACCATAGTGAGCTCAATGGTGCCCGCATACAACCGTAAGATACTCAATTTATGACAGCACTTGAGATTTGACGCAAAAGATGTCTCAGATATACATTGGATGGGTTCCTTTTCCGAAGAACTTTGCTCACTACTACTAGTTTAGGCGGTAGTGTCATTGAAGAAGGCCACCTGATTGTCATTTGTGACTATTCCTTTCAATGCAACTCTGATGAAGCTGCAACACCAACTCAAGGGCATTCACAACGTCGTTCATTGACGGCCGTTCGATTCCTTTATCATGTATGCAAGTCATAGCAATATCAACGAACACATTCAAACACTTGATTTCAATCTCACCCTTCAAATTTGGATCAATGATTTGGTTAAGTGTTCCGTCTCCATGACAAGTCCTAGCCCACTCAGCTAAGCTCATTTGCCTTGTCTCCACCGTATGCATTAGAGCCGGTCTCCCACACAAAACCTCAAACAACACAACACCGAATGAGTATACATCAGACTTCACAGTTAGCTGTTGAAGTCGAAAATATTCCGGATCCAGATACCCGAAACTGCCTTTGACCATCGTACTTATGTGAGTCTTAGATGTGGTAGTCATCCCCATTTTTGACAAGCCGAAATCCGAAATCTTTGCCACCCATTTCTCATCCAACAAGATGTTGGTGCTCTTAACGTCACGGTGGATAATAGTGCCCTTGGTTCCACTGTGAAGGTAGTGCAGCCCACGAGCTGCACCAATACAAATCAGAAGTCGTTGCGCCCAGGAAAGAGGTGGGTTGTTTGTGTGGTAGAGATGGCTGGCGAGGGTCCCACGTGCCATGTAATCGTATACTAAGATCATCTCATCTTCATCCGCACAATATCCAATCAGAGACACCAAATGGCGATGGCGGAGTTGGGAGAGCAGCTCGATTTCTGTCTTGAACTCGCGTGCTCCTTGTGATGATTCGGGTTTCAACCGTTTGATTGCAACGGTTGTGGTCTCACCATCAGTGATGCATCCTTTGTATACGTTTCCAAAGCCTCCAACTCCGATAATACACATGTCGTTGAAGTTTTTGGTGGCGGATTTGATCTCTTTCAGTGACACATAAAGACATAAATCAGAAGGTAAAGTTGACCTGCAGGTCATTGTTGACTTGGTCGTCGTGCAATTGGCGCCCGAGGACTTCACTTTCCATAGTAGTCGGAAAATCAAGAATCCGAGGATAAAGATCAGGACAAGTATGCCGGAAACTTCACCAGCAACGATTTCAAACACCGTCTTCTTTGACGAATTATTTGGGGGGCTTTGCGACTCCACTGGTTTGGATGGAGCTGGGACATGGTTCGGTCCGCCGAGATTACCATTTGAATCATTCAGTTTGAAGATTTCGAGCCCATTCAATAATATTCCTTTGTTGTACTTGTCCTTCAGTGCGATAGAAAGATTTGTTTTCTTCCCCATGCTTTCATGGCCAACCATTGACACAACGTAATCTTTGTACACAGGAATCCCACTGCCATGGCCACGATCACAGGTCCATAAGAAGACGTCTGCTCTTTCTTCAGCTGTTTGCTTGTCTATGTAAATTTGAAACTTTTCTCCGGTTTCGTGCCAACTACAAAAATGCATTCTAATCAGGTAAGAAAACTTGGAATCTACAGGGAAGTCCCAGGTGAGGTTGTACCCAATGTTCCTGCTGGTTGGTTCCAATTCCGCTCTAATCGACAGGCCTGTTTGGTAAACTTGTTCCGGCGCCGCATATGCTGGTATTACGGCAAAGTCAGGTTGACTACCGAATTCTTGTAGGTGACTGCGCACACTTAAACTTAGCGGCTGTAAGTAATTTATCTCCACTTCCGAACCATCCCAGCGGCGGAACATGCCAGTGTCTTGAGTGGATAAGATTTGTGGTCCACCGATGTTTATTCGGTAGAGCATCTCTAGGGCAGTGTTGTTCTCTATGCGAAACTTATTTTCTTCGGTGCATACTTTCTTGTTGTGCCTATTGGAGCTTGGGGCAGGAGTGTAGTAAAGATTGCTCGGCATGGATACAATTTCGATTCCGTTGACAAAGGCATACGCATCTGGACTTGCTGCCATGCTTGGAGAAAATGTGATGTTCAGGCTCTTTGTGTCATCAACGTTCAAACAGAACTCTCTGTACAAAGTGTCAACCCCATAAGCATCTGCAGTGACTGAAGCATTGAAGTCGTGGAGAAAGGTAAAGCCACCGGCTTTGACAGAGAATAGTGCTTTGGATCGTTCGAAGTTAGGGCCATAAGAAACCGGGCGGAAATACAACCGGACGAACTTTTGGCCGGCAGTTTTGAAGGAAAATCTGTAAGTAAATTCAGAGTGAGAAAGCCGTGCCCAGGTATAAGGTACTTTGATGAAGGAGGAGGTGGACGATGGAGGGGCTTCTCTAACAAAGGATTTGCTAGCAGCTTGGTGTTCTTCTAAGGGGGTGTATATCGAGTACATATCTCCAGTCCAATATTGCTTATCTTGCATTAGGGGGCCCGTATAGCCGCATGCAACAGTGATAAAGTCGACTGGAGTGTATACAAGCGACAAGTCGTCTTGGGCCACGAGTAAGGTAAGGATCATGAGTAGAAACAGTGGTGAGAGGTGAAGACGAGGCGAACACGGTTTTATGGTTGTATAAACGTGTTTGCTGCTTGTGATAACGTTCTTCATGATATATATATATATATATATATATATATAGAGAGAGAGAGAGAGAGAGAGAGAGAGAGAGAGAGAGAGAGGGGTTGAACTAATGGCGATGGAGGATGAAGCTCGAAAATTGGTTATAATACGTAAGCTGGTTGGGTTCTTGTCCTGTTTTTCGTTATGAACTGTGTGTGAACATGAGAAATATACTTGTTTCTCTTTTGTCATAATTAAGTTTGAAGAAACTTCCTGGAAATTAATCTAAATTATTTTCTTATCTTTTATTTAACATTTTGTTTTCCTCTGATAACGACACGGGCCAGTACCGATATGTCAAGATTTTTTACAAACATAGTATTATTTCCAATTATTGATTATTTTTAAATGAAATTCCTGCTTTACACTAAAACAATAAAACAAGAAAATAAACTAAAAAAGTATAGTAATTTTTCAACATTATTTGCTATAAAGATAGTGTGATGGAGATATCTGATGACTAATAAACATGAATCATGTGTTAAAGAAATCAATCCCATCTCATTGAAAGACCTACACAAATCTAGAATAAAAAATTCTAAAACATTCATTAAAGTTGGTTAGCTAGATTATCCAGGTTAAAGTAGTCCTTTTGAGAAAGGACTAGAAGGTTGTTTCTTAAGTTGGTGGAAGAGTCTAGAAGAATGGTGAGGTTTCCATCAACATGCAAGATTAGTGTAGATAATTCTAGCTTTGAAAGTTAGTGGAATTATCTAGATATCTTTAACATGATGTTTCCATGCTTCTCCAAGGTTCCATCCATGCCTATAAAAGGAGAAGGCATCCACACCATTTGTATCAACAATCAACCAAACAAGTAAGAATCAATCAATTAAGAAGACTAAGTGAGAGTGAGAAGTAGGAGTAGTCTTGTTAGGAGTGTGAGTGATCTAGAGTGTGTCTCTAGAAAGAGTGAGTGTCGTTGCTTCTAAAGTGTCTTTGAGAGTTTTGAGTGTTATAATATTTTGTGCGTGTAATACAAGTAATTTGTTTACTTATGTTGTCTCTCCAACACTTGTGTTAGAGTTTTGTACTCTAACTTTTTCCCAACATCATGATGAAGTTAGTAGCTGAAGTTGACATCTATCTAAAATTATTTGGTTGTTGAAATGAATAAATAACCATACATTGTTTAAAAGAAAAAAAAATATATATGGAAATTGACTATGATAGAAGGTTTTTCAAACTTTGCTTGTTGAAATCGAAAGGTATGAACGATTGGGTGGAGAATGAAAAAAGTCTAAAGCATCCTTCTTTGTATAGCATACATTATGCAAGTTTCGACTTTCCGATCGAAAAAAAAGGGGGAAGGAGAAGAGGAGTGAGAGTTTTATTAGGGTGTTTGCTGTTGGGGTTCTTCATGATTGTAAGAAAAACGTAGGGTGAGGTGTTGCCTGTTTAACTCATTTTCTCACTGGAATTTGGGGTCTCTTGACGAAGCCGTTTACACTGCCTATTCGCATTGTTTGTCTACACAAAGTCTGCGTAGAAAAAAAAAAAAAAAAAAAATTGCGCTGAAATATGATTAGGAGCAGTTTCCACACTTTTTCCTCCATCACTCACTCAATGTATATCTTCTTCGCACAGTAGGTGGTTCTCGTAAGGGACCGCGTCAATTCAATCAGAGGATGTGGTTGGAGAATGATACCGATCGAAGACTTGACTGAATTGCGTTCTTGATGTTGAGATAGGGACTTGAGTTATTAAGGTTCTAAAAGACGCTAGGCGCTAGTCGGGCAGCAAGCTGAGGTCTAGCGCCTAGGCGCCTAGGCGGGATCTAGGCGGGCGCCTAGGCGGACTAGGCGGATTTAACTAAATCCATTATATTTCATGTAAATAAGTGTAAAGTATATATAATTTCATTATAAACTACAAAATAGAATTACACATATATTATGAAGTATTGGAACATAATGAAAACATGGGGAAGAAGCATATAATGTGTACTCATTTAAGTATTCGACCAGTCTCTTACAATTTATTGAAAAAAAATAAAATACAAAATGAAAGTTATTTATTTTCTGCCTAAGTGAGTCGATGCCTAGATGGGTCTGGGCGGGTGCCTAGGCGGTCTAGGCAGGCGCCTCAGTAGGTCTATGGGCCCTTTCTTAATTTTCAAACGCCTAAGCATTAATCGGGGTGGACCAACCGCCTAGCGCCTAGGCGGCGCTAGGCGGGGATTTTTAGAACAGTTTATCTTCCTCACATTTTCATGCCTGCTTCATTTTTTCACATGCTACTTGGAAAACAAATTACTTAACCAGGAATTTAATTTTGTCCGAGGTCCAAATTAATTTATCTGCTATGGACTATTTAGTAAGGTTGTAAAAGACGCTAGGCCTAGTCGGGCGGTGAATTGGGGCCTAACGCCTAGACGGTTAGGAGAGAGCTTAGGAGGACTAGGCAGATTTAAGTAAATTCGTTTAAATAAGTGTCTATCAATACTTACAAAAAAAACATAATTGTATTGGAACATTAAATTACAAAGTAAATTTATTATATATGATTGTATAAACGTGTTTGCTGCTTGTAATATCGTTCTTCATGATATATATATATATATATATATATATATATATAGAGAGAGAGAGAGAGAGAGAGAGAGAGAGAGAGAGAGAGAGAGAGAGAGATGAAATGGATGAGGGTGAGGGGTTGAACTAATGGCGATGGAGGATAAGGCTCGAAAATTGGTTATAATACGTAACCTGGTTGGGTTCTTGTCCTGTTTTTCATTATGAACTGTGTGTGAACATGAGAAATATACTTGTTTCTCTTTTGTCATAATTAACTTTGAAGAAACTTCTTGGAAATTAATCTAAATTATTTTCTTATCTTTTATTTAACATTTTTTGTTCTTCTTATAACGACGCGGACCAGTACATCGATAAGTCAAGATATTTTACAAACATAGTATTATTTCCAATTATTGATTATTTTTAAATGAAATTTCTACTTTACATTAAGTTTGTAGAAAAGTTAACAGAGATAATGAAACGGACCCTTAGTGAAACATAACATCAAACTTAATTCAAAGACATTAGAAATTATTATTAGCGTTCACGAACCAAAACAAAACTCGCTATACGATTCTAGGACCGCTGCTGTAATTTAATCTAATATTAATTACCTTGAGTTGGATACGGTAGGATAGAAGTGAATATAGGTTCAATTTATTTGCCAAATGTACATTAGTGACATGTAGGCTTGTATTATTTCCATGTCAGCAATTTTTTTTTTAAGAGAAACGATGCTTTCAAGAAGATTGAAGATAATGAAGAATTTGGGGCTGCTTGGAATATAGACATGAAGGTTAGAGGTATTGGAATAATAATTTGAGAGGGAAACGGAGAAAGCATTTGTTGAGGTACAGTAAGCATTAGAAAGTTAGTAGGTTAACCTATTTAGAACGCTGACCGTACCTAACAAATATTGAAACGGAAATAATACAAGCCTACATGTCACTCACTAATATACATTTGGTAAATACAATTGGCTTTGTTTTGTTGCATGAGTACAATAATTGTGATTGATTTGTTGCATACAAATCGTGTAGTATTTCGATTTGTCTGTTCAGAGTCGTTGTGGAAAAAAAAAAAGAAAAAAGTTAACAAAGAAATGAAAAGGACTTGCGTTGATGCATCACTAGAGCAGTTTCCATTCTTTTTCCTGTCACTCATATTGGATGTATGTCTTCTTATTTGCCATCGAGAGAGTGTGATGGAGATACGTCCCGAACGATGAATAATCAACATGAATCATGATGAAGTTAGTCGTTGAAGTTGACATCTACCTAAAATTATTTGGTTGTTGAAATGAAAAATAACTATAGATACTGGTCATAAAAAAAATGGAAATTGACTGATAGAAAAAATTTCGAACTATGGTTGCTAAAATCGAAAGACATGAACTATAGGGGTAGAATTGATATTTCACCACCATTTTTGCCCAACGAAAGAAATCCGAAATATGCGTTTATGTATTATGTATATGGATATGGTGCATATGCATATCACTATTTCCTGTATGCCAATTTGGCAACTTTTTGCTCAATCTCATATGGAGTAAAATTCTCGGCAGTACGAGCGAAGGAATGGCCCTTGTTCTTTGATTTCCATATAAAGGAAGAGATTTATCTTTGTCATGATTATCTGCCAAGTTGCTGAGCCACAAGTTACTAGACTACGTGCCGAAGCCCAAGAATGCGTGGTAATGGACGGGGTGGTTCGATTTGGTGTCCCTTATGCTTACTTCGGCTGAGGTCATATTGTCAAAGGTCTCGGAAAAAGGTACAATTTGCAGTGTTAGATGTTATGTACTCTTTAAATGGATAAAGAGGCTTAGTATTTCATTGCACGACGGTGCAGAGGTATTTCTTCCAATTCTCGTTCATCCACTATTATATTAATGTTTGCTTGAAGTTCCTTAGCCTAATTCCTTCAAAATTCTGCATGTGTTTTTGGTCAATTACTAAGATGCTTACCATTGTAGAAATCGAAATTGCTAATATTCTTTAAAATGTTCTTATTATCAATATTGGATGACATGGACTTAGTGTCAACTTATTCAATTAATAACGACAATTAAATGCCATTTTAACGGTTTTGTAAATGCTAATCGTACACAAATTCATGTATTTTTTTTTCCTTCCAGATCTTGAGTGCATATTTGCTGTTATCTGCAATGTTGTTACAAAGTCTGAAAGTCCAGATGAAGCACTGGAGATGGCAAAACTTACATCCTCAAAGATTCCTCAAAAACCAAGTGACAAGCCTGCATTGCGCTTAAAAGATGTATGATGCCACTGTGATCATGACTTTGACCTTTTTCTTTTCTTCTTTTTCTTTTTCTTTTTTTTATTTTTAATATACTTCTGACCATTTTCGCTTTTTTACAGTTTGTTCAATCTGTACAACGTACTGGAGAACCCATATAGCCGGTTCTTAGTCTACTTGAGTGCTCTTAATTTGGCTATCAATGGGAAGGTCACTGAACATGTCATCCCTTCATTCAAAAATATGGAAAGTTTTTTGAAAGAGGGGGATATTGGGATCTCTGATCAGAGGCAGTTATTTCTGACCATCGTTAATGTTCTGAAAGAACACAAAAAGTATGCTTTGTGATCTTTTCTCTATATAGACATGTCTCTCCTCGATTTGTTTTAAGAACAATTACTTATATTTTCTGTTGTATTTTTAGCTTGGCAAAGGAGTCTTTCAAATTCCTGACCAAGTACTTGGCGACTTTTTCTGGTGAAGATGTGCATACGTTGAGTGAAGCCAAAGAGGAAGCTGTACACACAATTGTGGAATTTGTGAAGGCCCCAGATATGCTTCAGGTATTTTTGTAGGATCTTGTGGAATCTCAAAGATTTTTTAAAACTAATTCTTTACTCCATGTTTCTCTTTGGTGACTGTTCATCCTATTTTTATGTGGTGGAGTTTAGAATCGACTCTTTATAGACATTATTGTTTCTCAGGCATTTTGAAGAAGCTACTATGCTTCTTCTGCAGTTACATATAATATCTGTATAAACACGACGGAGTGCTGTTTTAATATCATCACTTCCAAACAACTGGGTGTTTGGCATTTGGCTCTGATGATCATATTCCCCCCTTCCATTAGGCATTTAGGTAACGGATATGTCGGTTTTGTTATGCTCCAGTGCGACTTGCTAAATATGCCTTCTGTAGAGCAACTGGAGAAGGATGCTAAGCATGCATTGGCATATCAGCTTATGAACATCTTTCTAAGAGGCTGGATGCTTACTTGGAGTTTCGGCCTGCAAATTCTGATTTACTGAAAAGCTACGGTAAAGTTTAGTTTCATCTGACTGTGTTTTCTTCGGATTATATACATTTTTCTGTTTGTCTAAATTATGCTTTCTGAAATGTTATAGGTCTTGTCCATGAAGACTGCATAACTAAGATGAGGTTGATTTCCTTGATGGAGCTTGGTTCTGATGAATCTGGACGGATTCCTTACGGTGCTGTCGGAGATACTCTGGAGGTTAGGTTGGCTTACCTTTCTCGTCCCAGAAGTTTTAATCTGACATCATGGTTAATTATGCTTATGCACTTCTTTTTGGTAGAATAATGATGATGAAGTTGAACTTTGGGTGGTAAAGGCAATAACTGCCAAGTAGATGGACTGTAAAATGAACCAGATGAATCAACTGGTGATTGTGAGGTTAGTTTCTGTTTCGTACCTTCTGCGTACGCACAAAGATGCATATAGTTGTTTATTCATTCTTTTAGGCTTCTTTGTTCTTGAACTGAATTGGTCTTTCATCTGCAGCCGCTGTACTGAGAGAGTATTTGGGGAAGAACAATCGCTTACACTAAGAACAAAGTTAGCAACTTGGAGGGTAAGTAACTTCGGCCGTTTTTCATTATTAACTGCCTACTAAGAACCGATTCATTGCTGTCGTATAACAAACCACTCTTTGTATTGCATTGTCCATTCATTATGTAATCATATATTGACCGAGTTTCTCATTGTCAGGGTAATATTGCAAACGTTATCAGCACCATTCGAGTTAACAGGATAGCTGACGATGGATCACAGGCAGTGCAAGGCTTAGTTATTCGTTAGAAACTTACGGATCTTAATGTAGGTGCTTGATTGACTTACGAGAGTTTGAACGAACGACTGTTATTGATTCCCTGTTATTTCGGAATAGGATCAAATGTTTTGAAAATTTTGACAGGAAAATAGTCTCGTGTTGGTTACAAATGGTATAACATTGTACTCTTGCAAAATGATGATCTACTGCTTATATCATTGGTAACTTCTGTTGCATTTATCAGGAAAATTCCCTTGTCCGGAAATTGTAATGGAGCATATTCCAGCCAAATTGGGGATCGTATGAAACTGTTTTCGTAAGCACTTTTGTTGACAAGTGCTTTTATTAAAAATACACAAGGTTTTACTAAAATCAGTGTGTTTCTTGGAAAAAGGCTTGGGAGTGCTTTTTGGAGAAGCACTCGGCATGTGCTTGTTTGGAAAACGCTTCTATCTAGAAGCACTTTTAAGTTTCTCCCGCAATTGTGTAGTCGTAAGTGCAGTTTGTTTGTAGAAATAGTTAAGAAAAAACTATAGTTAAGAAATAACGCAATGGCAGGCATTGCAAGTGATTCAGCATTCAATTGGGTTCGAACACAATAGATAAGAAAAAACATACTCATATCATGGTCAGGCTTACCCATAGCCTTTTAGTCTACCCAGATTACTCTAATGTTGCCCATCATCTCCCATTCGGATCATTGATCTCTGAGAAGATCGTCTCAGATATGCACTGAACGGATTCGTTCGTAGCACAATCTAGCACGTTAACGAAGGCATCCTTGTTGTTCCTTTCACCACGGTTTTGATGTAGCTGCAACGCAAACTCAAGCCCCTTCACAACGTCGTTCATTAACGGCCTTTCCATCCCACTGTCATTGATGCAACTCATAGCAATTTCCACATACTTGTTCAAACACTCGGTTTCAATCTTACCCTTCATGTTCGGATCGAGGATTAGATCAAGTTCCCCATCGCGATGACAGCTCTTGGTCCACTCAGCCAAGTTCATTTGCCTCGTCTCCGCTGCATCCACCACAGCTGGTCTTGCACACAGTACTTCACACAAGACTACACCGAAAGAGTACACATCGGACTTCGTCGTCAGTTGTTGACGTCGGTAGTATTCTGGGTCAAGATACCCAAAACTGCCTTTCACGACTGTGCTGATGTGGGTCTTGGACATGGTGGTCGTGCCCATTTTCGACAATCCAAAATCCGAAACCTTGGCCACCCATTTCTCATCCAATAAAATATTTGTGCTCTTCACATCACGGTGGATGATAGTGCCCTGGGCATCACTGTGAAGGTAGCGTAACCCTCGCGCGGCGCCAATGCAAATTTGGAGCCGTTGTCCCCAGGAGAGGTGGGTTGTCGGTGTGGTAGAGATGGTCAGCAAGTGTCCCACGTGTCATGTAATCATACACCAAAATCATCTCATTTTTATCAGTACAATACCCAATGAGAGACACCAAATGACGGTGTCTGAGTTGTGAAAGCATCTCGATTTCCGTCTTGAACTCGTGGGCTCCTTGCGATGACTCGGGTTTCAGCCGTTTGATCGCAACAGGAGTGGCCCCGCCGTCGATATGCCCTTTGTACACATGACTGAAGCCGCCAACACCAACAATGAAACTCTGGCTGAAGTTTTGGGTGGCGGCTTTGATCTCCACCAGTGAAAAGTAACGACACAAAAGTGTTGGTAAAGATGATGACCCATCTGAGGCAGTGCCCTTGACTTTCTGCCGCCGCCTAAAAACCAAGAACCCAAGGACAGAGAGTCCAAGTGTTCCGCAAGCTACACCGACAACCGTGGCAAGCAAATGAGTTCTTGATCTGGTGTTAGGTTTTGATGGTGTCCCCGATCTGGTGCTAGGTTTTGATGGTGTCCCTTTTGCTGGGGCTATAGGAGGTGGGTTGGGGCTTGGTCCGGCGAGATTCTGATTTGCACTGAGTTTGAACATTTCGAGTCCGTTTAAGATTGCGTCGTTGTAATTAGTCAACCAATCCTTCTTGCTTGCTTCAAGTGCAAGAAAGAGATTGACTTTCTTCAGGATTGCAGGGTCCCCCGACATGAACACAACGTAGTCTTTGTACACTGGTCCTCCATTTCCACCGCTCCATGTGATTATATCTGCCATTTGATCAACGGATTGATTGGAGATGTAGATATGAAATAGCCTGTCTCTGGGCATCGTAACATCACCTTCAAACTCACAAAAATGAAGCCTAACCAAGTAAGCAAACATTGAATCCACAGGGAATGTCCAGGTAAGATTGTAGCTCTTGTTTATGGTCTTGTTCATGCCCATTGAACGGCCGGTTTGGTAAACTTCTTTCGGTGCAGAGTACTCTGGTATTTCAGAAAAGTTAAGCTGAACGCTATTGTTTAGCGGTAAAACACTATACTTCCTACTTAAATCGTCTAGGTAGTTTTACTCGAGTTCCAAACTATCCCACTGACGGTCCATACCAGTATTGTGATCGAAATAGATCTGCCTTTCGTCACCGATATTGATTCGGTACACCATCTCCAGAGCAGTGTTATTCTCGATGCGAATCGTGTTTTCGCTGCCTACATAAGCAACCCCATCTGGGCTCTGGGGTGAAGTGTAGTAAAGATAAAGCCAACGACTTTGACTAAGAAGAGGGCTTGGGATCGGTCGAAGTTAGGGCCATATGAAGCTGGGTAGAAATACAAGCGGAGGAACTTTGGGCCGGAAGAGAGTGGAAATGTGTAGGTAAATTCAAGGCGGGAAAGCCTTGCTGTGCTGTAAGACGCTATCCTGTAAGACGCTTGGCCGGAAGAAGGGGGAGAAGGTGCTTCTTTGAATATGGATTTGTTACCAGCTGCCCCGAATGGAAAAAAAATTGTGTCAATATCTCCACCCCAATATTTGGAGTCTTGGCTGACTTCGGAAGTGGAAGAGCCACATTGAAGTTTGATTTGTTCAGACGGAACGTAGATTGGCAGCGAGTCCCCGGCCATGCACATGGTTATCGTGTGGAAAAAAAGGGGAAGGAGAAAAGGAGTGAGAGTTTTATTAGGGTGTTTGTTGTTGGGGTTCTTCATGGTTGTAAGAAAAACATAGAAAGGGTGAGGTGTTGCCTGTTTAACTAATTTTCTCACTGGAATTTGGTCTCTTGATGAGGCCGTTTACACTGCCTATTCGCATTGTATTTCTGTGAATGATCACTTTAATATCTTGCTTAGCTACAAGTCTACACAAAGTCTTTGTGCGGTGAAGAATGAGTCACTCGATGTGTATCTTCTTGGCATGGTACGCGGTTCTTGTCAATTCAATTAGAGGATGTGGTTGGAGAAATAATACCACCTTTCTGGAGATACAGAAAAATCTCTTATTATTTACTTGTGTGTTTATTGTCACATCATCATCAAATTCTTCAGATCAGCGTTGGCCCTTGATGTAGAAAAGAAGGACTTTTGTGCTAACCAAAATTGTTATTTGCATCAGTTCTATGAGCAGCTCCTCCTCTGTAAGTAAAATCGGAGCGAGAATAATGTGTTGTGGTGTATGGCACTTGGCGGACGGAGGACGACAACATTGAAGGTGGTGCTTTGGATATGGATGTGATACCAGCTGCTTGGTGTGCTTCTAAAGGGGAAATGTTTGAGTAAGTGTCTCCATTCCAATTTCGTTTATCATACCGATCGAATATGCTGCTGGAATAACCACATTTTATGGTGATATCTTCCACTGGAGTGTAGATCGTTGGCATATCTCCTAAAGAAAGTTAATGTTCCATCATAGAACCAATTGGCAATATGAAGAATAGCGCAACTTATTTTTAAGTCCATGCATGGTGGACGTACAATAGGGTGACAATGGTGTGCAAATACAAACAAGGAAAGGTAAACAAGAAGAGTCAGCCAGGGTTTGTTCAAAGTCTTTGCATAGAAGAGACTTGCGCTGAAGCATCGCTTGAGCAATTTCCATTCCTTTTCCTCTATCACATTGGATGGATGTATCTTCCTGTCATGATGTGTACACTTTTACTTAAGACTTGTGTTCTTGACTACGGGATAACACACCCGAGTTAAATATTTTGCTTGGTTCCCAATGAACGACACAAATAGCTTTGGCCGGAAGTAGTGAGGTTAAATATTCTGCAAGTAAAATCGGAGTGATAAATCTGTGATGTGTGGAGCATGGAACTTTGCGGATGGAAGACGATGCCGAAGGTGCTTGTTTGAATATGGATGTGATAGTTGCTGCTTGATGCGAATAGGAGGGAAGGAAATCGTACTCCTAAACTGACTACCTCAACCTCAGGAGTACAAGAATAGGAGGAAAAAGAATCATACTCCCTAACCAAGTACCTCAACCCCAGGAGTACAAGAATAGGAGTGAAGGTCTATCAACCACATGTAGAGATTCAATCTCTTCCATTAATATATCATCCACCCGAAATTGACCTTTAAGTTTTTAGCATGTTGTTGATGTCGAAGCTCTACTACACGCTGAATTAAGCATGATCTTTGAATATGCACTCGAGATGTTTGTGCTTCACTCATTCTTTCTGCACACTTGAAAATTAAGCATCCTTAATGTATTGATCGGGATATTTAACTTAATTTGGAGGGGATAATATTCCTTCACGACTAATTCATTTTTATCTTCAATTTTAACAAAATTTGAAAGATTGTTTCTTTTCCAATTCATATTGATAAAGTGCTCATAATTTCTTTTCAAATTAAGCTGCCTATTGTGTGCCTTAGCCGAACTCTCCCTCCTTTTAGTATAAAAATATCGATGTACTAAAAAAATAAAAAACAAAAAGATCAATGATTCTCCTTTTATAAACTAAACACGTACCTTATCTATGTCAAAAATTTCTGCGGAAATAAAAAGGGTGAGCTCAGAAGTGAATGTCCATTTCATCTCAAGGCATAAAAACGCAATTTTGATCAAGCATCAATCAAGAATCTTTCATTTGGTAAACAAATTCGTATCCCTTTCACGATTTAGGCAACTCAGTAATTTGAATTTAAATTTTTTTATTTTGCTTGATTATAAATTGTAAGACATTGTAGTTTTTTTTCTCGAATAAAGTTGTTCCTTGGATAATAGAACAATGGCTTTGCATCCATACGGACTGTAGTAAAAGAGCAGCTTCTAGATTAGAACTTGTGATTTCTCTTGAGCATGTGAGGGTATTTCGGTAAAGTTGCGAGTCTGCTTTGCTATACTTGGAAGTTTCTTAAAGAATTGACATTTATGGAATTGATGCACTAACTTGTGTGTACCTATTGCATCATATTAATTAAATTCAATTTCCTTAGGCCAGTTCCAATTAGGGATGGATAAAACACCCACGGTTAAGGGTAACTGCAGTTACCCGTCTAATTAAAATTCACTATTATGGTTATGGATAACTGTTTAGATAAATAAACGATTATAGGTGTACTATTTTACCCGTGCAATTTAAATAGATGGTTATGAGTATTAATTGCGGTTATAAATGGGCACCTATTAATAATTCAGGAATACTTCAAGTTTGTTATTAATCTGATTAGGTGATTTGTTAGGAAAATTCATGATTCCTGCGGATTCTATTCAATGCTTGGGTTTGTCCGGTGTCTGATTGAACTTGATTGAACAATTATTTAGATTTGATGCATGCGTAAGAAAGAAATGGATACTAACTTTAAAATTTGTGCAAGTTAAAAGTAGAATAGTGGAAGATGAAATAATCATGAAGATATCCTAATTCGATTTTAAACACTAAAAGTGACCTAAGGGTTCATTATCAAACATTTAGACTTCATTCAAAAAGGTAAACCTTATAAATGTTTGACATGATCAGCGAGACGTATAATTTAAGGTTTTCTTCACGTCAAAAAATATGTTGTTATGTATTATAACATATATGTTGGGATTAAATGTTGTAAGTAATTTTTTAATTTTCAAGGTTAAAAAAAACATGCAGACAAGTAAAAAGATAGGTTAAAAAAAAAAAAAAAAAAAAACAAAAGATAAACGGATTAAAAAACGGGTAAACGGATAAACGAAATGGTTATGGTTAAATAAGTACGCGATTATGGATATGGTTAACTGTTTATAAACGGTTATGGGTATGGGTATAACTGTTAAGGCAATTACCCAACGGGTAAACGATTATGCGGGTATGAGTATAAACAGTTATGCGTAAATAACCGTTGTTACTTGCCCACCATAACCATTGCCCATCTCTAACTCCAACCTTGGAGTAAGTCATAAAAATTTTATTCCCCCTCCCCCCCAACCCCAAAATTTCATTCCAACCCTTGGGCCAATTTTCGATTTTGGGTTAAAACTCAAAAATGGGACAAATTCCGACCAGCTTAAGTCTGGGTTAGTGGGGAACTCATTTGTGCTAGTGGAAGACATGAAGTTGGACGACAAGTTGCCAAATTCATGCCTGCCACATGAAGCACGTTCTACAGCCAACATTAATGCTGCAAAGTACAACACTTGGGTGTGTCTACCCCTTGTCTGCTAAGAAAATTGAGCTCAACGACTCTTTTGGTTAACCAACGGTTGAAATTCAAATGGACCATTAGTTATCGAATGGTCCACATTCAATTTAGTTAATGTTTTTGTTTTATATTTATAGATTTATTAAATCTAACGATTGATATCGAATATAATCAAATTGAATGGTAAAAAAAAAAAAAAAATCTAATAACCCAAATTTAAATCCAACAGCTAAATAATTAAAAAAAAAACAATTATTTAACTCAAAATTCACCCAAAAACTCTATAAACACTTATGTATTTGTTCAAACATCCACACAAAACTCATTTTTCTCCTACAATTCTTCCAAATTGTCTTAGTTGTTGCTGTATTAATTGTGCTAATTGATGTATTAATTGTTGTTGTATTAACTGCTTTTGTATGTGTTTTTTTTTTTTTTTTTTTTTTTTTTTTTGTCAAACGATAGATTTTGTTAGATTAGTCACCGACGAAGTTCGAACTCACGTCGTCAAGCAAGGGCTAACATATTCCCACCATTGTGGTAAAGGGTCACTTACTTTTTGCATGTGTTTCATATGTGTCGGCTTAGTGATTTTTCAGTATTTATCAGAATTTAAATATTTTTAAGTTAAAATACAAGTTTTTCTCAACTACAACCTAGCTAACTTCTCCATCAACATTTGAAAGAGAAGTACCATAAGACCAACACCTAATTGTTTAGACTACTTCAAAATTTAATTGCAGATAATTTAAGAAACAACAAAACTACTTACGAATTCTGTTGACAAATTATAGCATATATCATATCAGATTAATACAATTTATATGTTCGAATCCAAGCTTAATAGATCCACACTAACGGATTAAAAACGTTGCTCAATCAACCATCACCTTCCATTGGGATCGTTGATCTCAGAGAAGACAGTCCCAGACATTCCTTTAATCGAATCATTAGTAGTAGAATTATGATCACTACTAGTCTTGCTCACCCTGCTCTTCTCCAAGTCCGACGACTCCTCCCAGCTAATAAACCCTACATCGCTCCTAGTCACACTCTCAACGTCATCTCCACTGCCCATTTCATCGTTCGAATTTGAATCCCCTCCAACGCTCTGCTGAAGCTGTAGAGCAAACTCAAGCCCCCACACAACATCATTCATTGACGGTCGTTCGATTCCACTGTCATGCATACAACTCACCGCAATCTCAACGTACTTTTTCAAACATGCATTTCCAATCTTACCCCTCAAGCTCGGATCTATGATCTGATCAAGTTTCCCATTCTGGTGACAGATTTTAGTCCACTCAGCCAAACTCATTTGCTTTTTCTCCGCCGTACGAATCAAAGCTGGCCTCGCACACAGTACTTCACACAACACTACACCAAATGAGTATACGTCAGACTTCTCCGTCAATTGTTGACGGCGATAGTATTCAGGGTCCAAATATCCGAAACTACCCTTCACCACCGTGCTGATATGGGTCTGAGACACGGTAGCGGACCCCATTTTCGAAAGTCCAAAATCTGAAACTTTGGCCACCCATTTCTCATCCAATAAGATATTTGTGCTCTTTACGTCTCGATGAATGATCATGTACTTCGCCCCTGTGTGAAGGTAGTGCAACCCACGCGCCGCCCCGATACAAATCTGTAGCCGTTGATCCCACGGTAGAGGCGGATTATCGGTATTGTAGAGATGGTCGCGGAGGGTCCCATGCGCCATGTAGTCGTACACCAAGATCATCTCGCCGTCGTCCATACAGTACCCGATGAGCGGCACCAGATGGACGTGGCGGAGCTGGGATAGCATGTCGATCTCCGTCTTGAACTCGTGAGCTCCCTGCGACGACTGCGATTTCAGCCGCTTGATTGCAACAGGGCGCAATCCACCATCCATGTTGACATTTCCTTTGTAGACGTGTCCGAAACCGCCGACGCCAATAATGAAAACACTGTCGAAGTCTTGGGTGGCGGCTTTGATCTCCGCCAGTGAAAAGTAGCGACACAAATCGGACGGTAAAGAAGAGCCGCGAGTCTTGGTTGACTTGGTCGTCGAAAAAGAAAATGGACCCCACTTTGTTCCTTGCCCGGAGCTTGAGTCCTTGACTTTTCTTCCTCTCCGGAAAACCAAAAATCCGAACACAGAGCCTAGAACAAACACACCTGAAACTACACCGGCGATGATGGCAAGCAGAGGAATCGATTTCTTGTCGGAAACTTTGGGGCGCGCTGGCTGAGCTATTTCGAGAGGCGGGTCGGGGTTTGGTCCGGCGAGATTCCTCTTTGAATCACTGAGCTTGAAGATCTCGAGTCCGTTCAAGATTGCATCGTTGTACTTCGTCAACCAATCTTTTGGGGTGGCTTGCAATGCAAGAAAGAGATGAACTTTCTTTTTACTTCCTGCGCCTGCAGGCACGAAAACGACGTAGTCCTTGTACACCGGCTTCCCATTACCGCGGCTCCACGTGATTACATCCGCCATCGGCTCCGCCGTCTGATTGGCGATGAAGATTTGAAAAAGCCGGTCCCTGGGCAATGTAACATCACCTTCGAACTCACAAAAATGAAGCCGAATAAAGTAATTAAACATAGAATCTACCGGAAACCCCCAGGTGAGATTATAGCTCTTGTTTATGGTTTTGTTCCACCCCATCGACCGACCGGTTCGGTAAACTTCTTCCGGAGCAGAGTACTTCGGAATTTCCGAAAAGTCAAGCTCAATACTACTGTTTTGCGGCAGAACACTAAAATTTTTACTCAAATCGTCCAAATACTTGTCCTCCACTTGAATACCATCCCAGTTTCTGTAGATTCCAGTGTCCTGATTGAACGAGAGCTGAGATCCGCCGACGTTGATCCGGTAGACCATCTCCATGGCGGTGTTATTTTCGATCGGATACGGGTTTATGCTGCCTACGAGAACAGCCCCATCTGCGCTTTGCGGCGGAGTGTAATAAAGATTGTCGGGCATGGACACGATTTCGATTCCATTGATGAAGGCATAGGCATCTGGACTTGCTCTACTCGGAGTGAACGTGATGTTCAAGCTCTGTTCGGATGCAATGTTGAGACAGAACTCCCTTGATACTGTCTCCGACGAGGAAGCGTCGGCGGTGACGGAGGCGTTGAAGTCGCGGAGAAGGGTAAAGCCGCCGGCTTCGACTGAGAAGAGGGATTTAGATCGGTCGAACTCGACGGCGTAGGAAGTGGGGTAGAAGTACAAGCGGATGAACTTTTGGCCGCTGGTGAGTGGAAACGTGTACGTAAATTCGGAGCGAGAGAGCCGAGCTGTGGTGTAAGGCACTTGGCTGGAGGAGGAGATCGGGGTTGCTGCCTTGAATACGGATGAGCTGACAGCTGCTTGGGAGGGGAAGAATTTTGAGTTGATATCGCCACTCCAAGTTCGTCCGTCCTGTTGGTTGACTTGGTCGCCGGAAAAGCCGCACTGTAGGGTGATGTCATCGACCGGTTTGTAGACAGAGGGTGAGTCTCCGGCCACGTGTAGGGTTATGATTTGCAGAAACAGGGTAAGGAACAGATGAGCAAGATTGGGTTTCATGGTAAGGTGTTTGCTGCAATTTGGAAACGGGGGAATCTGTTGCTGCTTATTGTCGTAAGCTTAACAAAATTCCATTCATAATTAAACTTCTAACTGGATTTTGAATACTTTAATGGTGAAGTGCTTGGTTGTAATTGGAAAACTGGGTGTTTGAAAGTTCAGAGGTTTAATTTTTTTTTATTTTTTTTCACCAAATTTCTGGCGAATGTTAAAGCAGCTTGTCTTGTCCTCTACTTTGAGTTGTTATATTATTGTTTGAATGCACAATTATTGAAAATCTAGGGCAAAACAAAAGTAGTGGAGCATGAGCACCGTTCTAAAAATATCCGCCTATCACTGTCTAGGCATTAGGCGGCTAGTCACCGTCCCGATTAATGCATAGACGTTTGAAAATTAAGAAATGACGCACATACCAGTTGAGGCACCCACCTAGCCTGCCCAGACCCACCTAGGCACCTGCCTAGGTTTCAACTTATTTAGACAGAAAATAGATAACTTTCAATTTGCATTGAATTCTTTTCAATAAATTGTAAGAGACTTGTTGAATACTTAAATGAGCACACACTATATGAGTGTTCTTCATGTTTTTATTATGTTTTAATACATATGTTATTCTATTTTGTAGTTTATGAAGAAATTATATATATTTTTAAGTATAAACAGACACTTATTTACACGAAATATAATGGATTTACTTGAATCCGTCTAGTCCGCCTAGGTTGACACACCCCGACCGAACTCAAGACGTGCTGGCTGTCACGTGAGAGTGACATAGCCATGTGCACAGTGCGGAAGAAAAAGATAATAATAAAAATACGAATAAATAAAAACCAAACTACTAAATAAACTAGTTAAGGTAACACACTAATGTAAGACTAAGTGTGATAAACATAATTAGAGCGCAGAAAACCTAAGTACAGTCCAGAAGAAGAATACTAATTACACAACACTCAAAGGTGATCCTACATTTGTGATGTTCTGTCAGAACCACTGTCAAGTCTTTGTGAACCACCAAAGCTACTTCTAACTAGAACCTGGAGGGGCGCAAAACAGAAAGTGTGAGTGGGCAAAAACAAAGCTTTTCAAAATCATTTCATTATCAAAAGTTCTAACCTCTCGCCGTAAAACCTATATAGTTTCCCAGAAAATAGAATATACACATATATCGAAAACATGTTCAAAAATATGCCATGTCGAATGCCTCCACATAAAATGTAAGTAACCCAGGTAATGTCAATCAATGCAAGTAACATGTCAACCGGAGTCACCAAACGTGACCTGTACGGTTGAATCTAGAGCTCAAATCCCTAACCCACTAACTATACATGTACACGAGTCGGAACCACCTAAAGTGGTCTGTATGACAGGACTGGATGTAAATAAATACGCTCAAGTGCTACGATCACGTGAAGACTGGGCGAATAATCGCGGGTCACCTACAAGTCGGAACCACCTATAGTGGTCTGTACGATAGGAATGTGCACCTAACTTGGATCCAAGATGAGCGCGTGGTACGGGAAGTGAACATCACGTGAAGGACTATGCCCTACTCTGGGCGGGAGCACTAACACCGGGGGTGCAGGTTATGAGCTCTCTATGCATCTCACATAACCACTAATTCACAATCATAAACCATAAACTTACCTGACATTTACTTGTGCGTCCGCAGCAATATATGCAACTACTAATGCATAAATAAATAAGCAAACGCTATGCATGGCATTTAAAACATATAAACATTCCATATCATTTTCTGGGAAAACCCACAAGTATATAGGTATATACGAAAAACCAAAAGCCCACTCACTAATATGTGGAAGGGTCGTAACCCCATTACCTCGAGTGACTGCGCTCGTCCTGAGGATAGGTCTCACATATATGCGAAACAACTATAAAAATGTCAATTTAAAGCACATAACCAAAACTAGGTAATAACTTCTCATACAATGCTCAAATGGGGTGTGTGAATACACCAACGTGATATACTCAACCTCACAAATATCCCCATATTTTTAAAATAATTTTTCGACCACCCACGCGCCGGCCAAGGCACTGCCAGACGCGCCGGCCACGCGCGGGCACGTGCCTGGCACACGTGTGGTAACCCTAACGGCGTTAGAGAATATTCCGTCCAAAAATAGAACATACCGTTAAAACTAACCTGACGCCGTTAAGAATATTCCGTTAACTTAACGAAATATTCCCTTGTCTTCTCCAATGAGTCTCGCCGGCCGCCGTCGTTTGCAACTCGAATTCTCGCCGGAAACTGGAAAAATTTTCAAAACTTCATATTTTCTTTGTTTCTCAACCAAATTCCATGAAATTGGTACCAAAATGAAGCTTATAATGAGTAGAACAAAATCTTACCACTTTGAAGCCCTTAAATTCACGGAATCTCGTCGGAGAAACCATGAAATTTCGGCCAAAACTGCAACTCGCCACTCCTGGCTTTCCCGACGTCCAAAACACTTCAACTTTCTTCCCCGAGCTTCGTGAGAGTGTTCTAAAGCTCCCTATGACCTTAAAAACTTCTAAAACCCCCACGATCACGTGTGCATGAACAGTGCACAAAATCGGGGTTCCCTGGTTCTTAGGTTTTCGAGGGTTTCACGTCTAAAAACTGGTATAGATAAGTTCGTGATGACGAGATGAAGGTGATGGTACTAAACATGAGCTCGATCTGCACATAAATGGGTTGGTTTGGTGTTGGCCGTACGACTTGTACAGACGTTGCAGAAAATCGAAAGAGGGAAGAGAGAGAGAGAGAAGGCACGGGAGTGTGGTATGGGTGTGTGTGTGTGGGTGTGTGGTCCTAGATGAATCAACAACCAAAAGAAACAACTAAACAACACCCCATAACACCAATTAACGTCCAAGGGCCTTTTAGTCTTTTCGCACCTACGGTACAAATAATTCAGGACGGGCTATCACATAGGTGCCCGCTTAGACCCCGGTTAGCCTCCTAGGCGCCTAGGCGTTAGGCCCCAGCTTGCTACCGGACTAGCGCCTAACATCTTTTAAAACCTTGGGCATGAGAGAAATTTTAATGGAGGAGTGACTTCTCCGGCCACTTTATAAAGGATTAAGCTTTTTAGCTAAGTGGTCGTGGAAATTAACATAATTATTTATATTGTGTTTTAAGATTTTAAATTGATAGAAGTGATTTTTGAAGTTGTTCACCATCAATCATTTTGGTTATTTTATAATAAAACATTTGTTAAATTAAAAGTAATTTTTGTCAAATCAACTTCTTTACTTGAATTGGTATTTTCTTCGACTGAACTTGTATTAGTAGTTCATTATGTGACAATTACCCTGAATTTGTTTCATTTAAGTCTCTCTTTCATGGATCAAAGACTTTGAATGCATGTGTGGTCTAAATTAAGGGAACTTTAACGAAAACCTCTCGGTATTGTTCACTTTAACGAAAAACCATATTTTTATACTAAAAAGTTAATCATAGTACTATTCACTTTACCCTTTATTTTGTCTTTATCGTTAAAACTCAAAGTTCTCAAGCCATTTTCATTAGTTTTCCTCTAAATTAAAGATTCTCAATCATCAACAGTAACGTTAATAGACTATACACAAAGGGTAGTGGTAGTGGACTTGAAGAGTCAAAGTCTTTGCCACAAGTTTTTATGTATGGTGGGTCGTTTGCTTGTATACTTTTCCAAACAAGTAGAGATTGTGTTGTTTAACTTGTTATATATTCTTATGGATAATGCTTGGTAGAAAAGTCTCACCACTAGCAAGTTACAAACAACCCGTCAAATGGTATCCAGCTATGAGTTAGTAAACGTCGTTTTAACAAGCATGTCTCTTTTGCAATGTGACCTTTGTGGTGAGGTGATGATATTATGCACACAGATTTTTGTTAGCATCGATGCATTTTGCGATTACATGTATCTTTGATTTTAAGTACACATAAACGATTGACATATAAAAGGTTAATGTTGACTTGGTCGCTGTAAAAGCCACACTGAAGGGTGATGTCATCGACCAGAGTGTAGACAGAGGGTGAGTCTGCGGCCACATGTAGGGTTATGATTAAACCTTTACTCTGACTTGTTATGTTATTGTTTGCATGCACAATTATTGAAAATCTAGGGCAAAACAAAAGTAGGGGGACATGATTTCATTCATGAAGGAGTTCATCGTTGATTCATCAAGATGAAGATAGTTTTTAGTGTGATTGGGAATATGTGACTGGTACATTAAGTGTTATAATATAATTGATTGAATTTTTTTTCAAGAATTTAATTAATTGTATTATGATACTTTGTATACTAAGTTATGTTCTTAACATTGAAAAATATATTGGCACAATGACTTCTCAA
This sequence comes from Pyrus communis, assembly GCF_963583255.1. Taxonomy (NCBI): domain Eukaryota; kingdom Viridiplantae; phylum Streptophyta; class Magnoliopsida; order Rosales; family Rosaceae; genus Pyrus; species Pyrus communis. Next base: position 22,831,322 of record NC_084813.1, on the reverse strand, counting down.
GCAACTAACTAATATAAGATCATGTATGAAATTTTTTCTGATATGACCTTGTATTAGTGATTCAGTACGCCACAATAATATTATATTTGTTTCATTTAAATCTTTTTCCAACGGGATGAATCAAAGACTTTAAAAGAGAGTTCATCATCCAGAAAGATGCAGCGCAATCCAGACAAACAATACCGGCCAAAGATTTGAATGTCAAATATTTGGCTGCACGTCTCAATCATCAAGAGTAAAGTTAATAGACTTGATACAAAGGGTAATCGACGAAAAATCCAAAGTCTCTGCCACTAGTCTTTATGCATAGTGATTTGCTTGTATACTTCTCCAAACAAGTAGAGATTGTGTTGTTAACTTGTAATATAGTCTTATGGAAAATGCTAGGCTGAAAAGTCTCACCACTAACAAGTAACAACCAACCCGTCAAATGGTATCCAGGTATGAGTTGGTATACGTCATTTTAACAAGCATGTGTCTTTACAATGTGATTTTTGAGGTTAGATGATGATAATACGCACCCGGATTTTTGTTAGCATGATGTATATTGCGATTTACATGTATTATTGATTTTAAGTGCATATAGACGATTGATTCTAAGTGCGCATAGAGGACTGACATACCCTATTCTTATAAGGTACTTGAACAAATTAATACTTAATCTACTCGACCATCCTTATATAATATAGTTTGGCTACAATAATATTAGGGGATACCCTCAATCAGTTGAGGCATTGAGCTTCTGCCTAGCTAAGTTTATGTTGACATGGTGTATAATGTATATAACCAAAAAGCACATTGGCTTCATAGAATTTATGTTCATCTGTTTTGAAATGGAAGTAAAATAAAGCTAACAAGTTACAAGAAGACTGACATTTTACTAAAATTTATGGTTAAACTTCTACTAGTTAAAAATTAGTGATAATTAATTGTGTGATTCATGAATGGGATGCACAATATATATTGGGTGATGTTATCCATACACACTTCATCTTATTTTTTCTTAGCCGTTAGGTCAAATGAATTGAAAAAATCAAAAGACAAAAATTAACAGAGGTTTAGGCACCACCCTATATATTATACTGAAAATATAACTTTAGATCCTAAAACTTAATTTTCTCTACATAAAACCCGACATAAGTTTTTTTCTTGAATAAAACCCATTAACTAGATTCCACATCAGCAAATTCATTAATTATGTTTGACTTCACACATTAAAAAATTTCGGATGCCTAAAATACCCAATTTTTTTTATATAAACCCTATTTGAATGTTTGTTGTACATAATTAATGTCATGCGGATAGATGGTATGGGAGAATTAATGATTTTACAAAAAAAAAAAAAAAAAAAACCAATAATGTTATAATTAAATTCATTGCCTAATATATAATAACATAAAACATGTCTAATATATGTTATTATACAAGCTTAATTAATTCTATAAAATTATATTTTACATATTAATGTAGGTAAATTATTTCTCTCACACACACACACATATATAAATGCTTGATATATGCAAAATAATTTACCTGCAAAAAAAAAAAAAAGAAAAAAAGAAAAAAAAAGAAGACATTTGATTCAAATAGTGCACCTACTATTAAAATTTTAAAATGTTAGATTGCTTAAAAAAAAGAAAAATAATATACCCAGTATATGTAAAATATATGAAAAATAATTTACCTACCGAATAACAAACCCATATATGCAAAATACATAAAAACTAATTTACCTTATAAATTCATTGTTTAATTTTTAAAAGAAACAATGTTTCTACTAGTTTTTTTTTTTTTTTTTTTTTCCAAAAATAAAGTACCTATTATTTAATTTTTACGAAAATTGTGTACCTATTGTGTAATTTAAAAAATAAATAAATTACACATTATTTTTTTTTTATGAAAAAAAATGTAACTATTGTTTAGTTTTTACAAGAAACAATGTATCTACAAGTTTATTTTTACCTTTTTTTTTTTTTTTTTTTTTTTTTTTTGAATTTTCACAAGTTAATGTATCTACTTTTTCAATAGAATGTATATTGAACTAATTAGATTTGGATTAGGCGATTTCACATAAAAGAAGAAAAGAACTTCTTTTTTTTCTTTTTTAAAATTAAAAGCAAAAAAAACTTGAATTAATTGAATGTTGTTGAGAAACAAAAGACAATAAATTAAAAGTCTACAAAAAAACCGTAATAGCCATATTAATGTTGGTGGCATGGTGTTGTAAATAAATTTAAATGTATGGACATCTTTTATCTTATATGACATCAAATTTAAAATTTGGGTTTTATTTAGATGTTTTAATATAGGTGGGTTTATGTCTAGAGTTCAACAGTTGTAAGGGGCTAAATCTAAAGCACCCATTATTATACAACAATATGAACCATTATTTATTAATGTGAAACATTTTAAACCATGAATCTACTCTCAAAACACATTAGTATAAATAATTAAACGAAAGAAGTGGAAAATATACTTTCAATATCCAGTTTGAGTAGTGTTCTGACTTCTGAGAGACAAATGGCCACAAATATTTTTTGTAATCTGTTGGAAGCTTGAGGTTTCCAAATTCAAATTTCAAGAGGTTGGGTTAGGCCGCCAGATGACATGAAATTAGCTTTCAACGTCGTGATCATGGAGACGGTATCTCATTCGACGGGGCAAGTGGAATTTTGGACCATGCTTTTGCTCCCACGGATGGAAGGCTGCACTTGGATGCAGATGAACGGAATTGATCTGGTTTGAGGCCTCCAAGTAAGAACAAACTTGATCTGGTTTGGGTGGCTACGCACGAAATATAAATGGCCCTCCATGACTTTAGTTCTGAAGATAAACATCTATAAAATAAAGTTGTTGATTGTCTGGTAAACTTGTTTTGTAAAACTACTTTTAACTCAAAAAACAGTGTCTGAGTATTTGATAAACTTTTGTATAATATTGTTATGAGCATGTTAAATGACTAAAACTGATCACCATGCTTAAAAAAAAAAAAAAAAGGGCTTTTTTGAGAAGTATGGTAGACTCTGCTTTTGCACTTCTATGCTTTTCACATTTGATGCTCCAAATTTTTTAATAAGCTTTTTTTTTTTTTTTAAATCATCGCAACTCCAAACCAACCTGTAATCACTCAGGCATTGGGAATCGGAGGATGTGCACCATCAATTCGGAAATTTTCCTTGAGCATCTCGGCAGGTATGTTGTCCCCGATTTCTTTGAACAAAAATTCAGGCAACGGAGAGTTGAAGCACACCTTCGAAGCTGTCAAACTCGTTAGGAGTTTTATCGAATAAGGCTTCGAGCTCCGGTCTAATGAATTGGGCTATAATTTCAGTGCATGCGCCAGGACGTCTGACATCTTCCAGTGTCCAAATCGTAACTTACGATATTGCTGCATAGATAACCCTCCTCATATTGGTGGTTGAATTAGAGTTTTATCTCAACCAATTAATGTATCAATGAAGCATTGTAATCATAGGTAATTTCCTTTACTAACCTAGGTATAAACCAAAGAGAAATACTTTGTTACGGATAAATCTTTTTTTTTTTTTTTTTGGACAAACGAGAGGATAATCTGCACTGAATTTTTCTAACTATGGGGATGGGAGAAAATTTAAACTCAAAAAATAGTGAGTTCAAGAGAAACGCTCTTTCTACCAAGCAATCCGCCACTTGTTTGAGCAATCAATTAATTACCTTGTTCTTGATCACAATCTGTTCTTTTCAATATTATTACAAAAAATGCCACGGTAATCATAGGTCATGTTTCTAAATTGTGTCATTTCTCATTTCCTAATTTATAACATATTGCTGATCAACATAAGTGTTTTGTAATTAATATTGTAATCAATAACTCGAACTTTGCTTTATATTGTATGGAATCCGCAAATCGTAAACCTTGTATGAGGGCTAATGCATGTCTTGTGTTGGAAGGTCAAGGAAGTTGGTGACCTAATGACATGGGAGCCGGCAATTAATACGCCAGTGAGAAGCGACCATAACTATAACGGTCCTAAGTCAAAAAATTTATTGTCGAATAAGTTTCAAGTTCCAACACAGTACAAAAGACGTAACGATCTTGACAGTCATACGCAGTTCCAACCCAAAACCCAATTGTCAAAAGAACCTCACACCTTTCTCAAACTCTGTAGGCTGGTTGGTATCCACATTCCCAAAGGGCTAAATGGACCATATCAAATCAACCCAATCAGATTGCAAACAACCCACATCCAAATCAAACACGGGTCAGAAAAGACCCAAATTTCAAATCGGGTTAGTCTTCTCTGTCTGTCTTCCCCTAAAACCCTAGACTTTCTGTTACTCTGTTGTCACAGAAAACGCATAAGTTTTACTCTTTGAAAATTTAAGGAACCATGATGTCCGGCGGTCGGCACCAAAACAAATTCGCATGGAAGCCAAAACTCGGCGTCAAAATCAACGAAACCGAGGTCGGAGGCCGGTTCCGGCCGGTGTCGGAGATAACGGGGGTCTGCCAGCGCTGCAAGGAACAGATCGAGTGGAAGCGCCGTTAGTACAAGACACTGACGGAGCCCGCCAAGTGCCAACGTTGTACCAAACGCGCAGTCCGTCAGTCCCACCAGAAGCTTTGTGCTGCTTGTTGTAAGGAACAACGTGTTTGTGCGAAATGTTGCTGTCGTGTCGAGCAAATTGTCGGAAAAGACCTTGCGGAAGTGGAGTCTGAGCAGAAGAAGCTTCAAGAGGTTTGGTTTTTTAATGTTATTTATTTAAAATTTTCAGTTTTTAATTGGTTTTCGATTCGGAAATTGATAGGTTTGTTTTGTTTTGTGGAAATTGTAATGCACAGGCGATCAAAAATGCAAGAGAAAGATATAGGAGGAGTCTATTGCGTGCGGTATGTTCTCGAATTTGAACACATTTGTTTGTTCTTGTATTGGATTGTGAATCAAAAGTTGCATAATTTGTGATCTCGGATTGTACTGTAACAGATGAATGCTGGAAATTCTACGGGTGTAGCGAAAGCTGCAAGCGAGAAAGGAGACAAAGCGGGGGACCTGTTCCCCTCTGCCTCGCTCGAAGAATATGCAGGGGCAAGCAGAGATGATGAGGATGACGACATTGATGATGGTGAAGGTGGTAGCCTTCTGCACGCGCGTGAATATTTTTTGAATCACATAGACCTACGCACAATTTATACGTTTTAAATATATTTATATGCGTAAATTGATAAAAGAAAAGTTAAATATTTGAAGTAAATAAATAATCTTAGATCATGCTAAAAGAAACTCTTATAAATCAATTAAAGCAGCTGAATTCATATAATAAAATCGGTCTCTATAGAATTTACATTAAGAATAGAGAAAATAATATTTAATAAATAATTAATTGAATCACATTATTGTTAGCTCATTGTGAGGTCAAGCCCACCCCACTCCCCCTTAGTGTAGATAAGATCGTTTGTTAATAAAAAACAATCATTTAATAACTAATTTAATCAAATTATTATCCGCTTGTGAAAGACATTTTTTATATCCGGCATTGCACGTCTCTTAAGATGTTTTGAACGTGTTTAAAAATAGAGAAATTGAATCACATTATTGCTAGCCTATTGTGAGGTACAAATTAAAAAAAATAATAATTATTATTAAAAAAATACTGTTAAAATGACGAAACCTCTGCCTTATTTGATTCATTATTTTGGGATGCCTTTGAAGGTTTTTTATCTTGGGGGTATTTTGTCCAATTACTTTTTGAAGCTTGGTGACACCAAAATCACTATTGACCTTTTCCATTGGCTTTATATATAAAAGATTAAGCTTTTTAGCCAAATGGTTGCGGAAATTGGTATAATTATGTATATTGTTCTTTGAGATTTTAAATTGATAGAAGTAATTTTTGAAATTGTTCACCATCAATTATTTTGATTATTCCATAAAAAAAATTTGTTAAATTAAAAGTAATTTTCGTCAAATCAACTTCTTTACCTGAATTGGTATTTTCTTCAACGTGACTTTGTATTAGTTGTTCATTATGTTACAATTACACTGAATTTGTTTCATTTTAGTTTCTCATTGATCAAAGACTTTGAATGCAGTGTGGTCTAAATTAAAGATTCTCAATCATCAACAGTAACGTTAATGGACTATACACAAAGGGTAGTGGTAGTGGACTTGAAGAGTCAAAGTCTTTGCCACGAGTCTTTATGTATGGTGGGTCGTTTGCTTGTTTACTTTTCTAAACAAGTAGGGATTGTGTTGTTAACTTGTGATGTATTCTTATGGATAACGCTTGGTAGAAAAATCTCACTGCTAGCAAGTTACAAACAACCCGTCAAATGGTCTCCAGCTATGAGTTAGTAAACGTCATTTAACAAGCATGTCTCTTTTGCAATGTGACTTTTGTGGTAAGGTGATAATATTATGCACGCGGATTTTTGTTAGCATTGATGCATTTTGCGATTACATATCTATACTATTATTAAGAGAACTCTTCTTGTCAAATTTTTATTATTTTTTTTCTTATTTTGCCCTCACTTTTGATACACAATACTTACATAAGGAGCGCAAAATAGTAATTTTGTATCTTTTGCCCCTTTTTTCCTATTTTGCCCTCACTTTTGATACACATACTTACACAAAGAGGGCAAAATAGTAATTTTGTATCCTTTGAGAAAATGACAATCATATCCCTATTTTTCCTATTTTACCCTCACTTTTGGTACACAATATTTACATAAGGGGAAGAAAACAGTAATTATGTAATATTAAGATAAAATATTCACTTATTAAGAGAAATTGTCCCACCACCATTTTTTCATACTTTTTAAAATTTTTAAAACTAATCACACTCCTTAATAAAAAAAACAAAAAATAAAATGAAATTGTTCACACACACAGAGTGTGTGCTCATCGGCTAGTATTTTCGATTTTAAGTGCACTTAAACGACTGAAATATAAAAGGTTTATGCTGACTTGGTCGCTAGAAAAGCCACACTGAAGGGTAATGTCATCGACCGGAGTGTAGACAGAGGGTGAGTTTGCGGCCACGTGTAGGGTTATGATTAAACCTCTACTCCGAGTTGTTATGTTATTGTTTGCATGCACAATTATTGAAAACCTAGGGCAAAACAGAAGTAGTGGGGCATGAGGCCATCTCCAACCAAGAGCTGACCAGAGGGCTCGTTTTAGCCCTTTGATCATCTAAGAAATTAATATTTTAATGAACAGTACAGAGTCATATTTGCCTCCATCTTCAATTGAGGGCCAAAGGGCCATCGGGCTCGTTTTAGTCCTGTTACAAAAAATCGTCTCCAACCGAGGGCCAAATGGTCATAGGGCCAAACATAATTTATTATTTAATGTTGTTTCATGTTACTTAATTTAATTTAATGTTGTATAATGGCTTAGGAAGTTATAGGAAAAAAAGTAGAATTTCAAAAAAATATGAAACAAATTTTGTAAAATAGAAGCTATAGGAAAAAAAAGGTTTAAATTCATTAAAAAAAATTGAATACAACAGCTAGTCAGCTAACCGTTGGATTCAAATTTTTGTTTAAGCATTCATGTTGATTATATCCGACAGGAATACTCAGCCCTCTGGCCCAGCCCGGGCTGGCTGACTGGCTAGATTGGGCCAGCCCTTTGGCCCTTTCAGATTTCGTGGGGCCCACAAGCCCTCTGGCATAGCCCTCGGTTGGAGACGGTTTTCGGGCTATTTTCAGCCGTTTGGCCCTCTGGACCATTCGGTTGGAGATGGCCTGATTTCATGGAGGAGTTCATCGTTGATTCATCAGGATAGAGATAATTTTTAGTATGTTTGAAAATATATGACTGGTATATCAAGCGTTATAACACAATTAATTTTTTTTTTTTAAGATTTAACTAATTGTATTATGACATTTAGTATACTGAGTTATGTTTTTAATACTAAAAAATCTATTGGCGTGATGACTTTTCAAGCCACTAACTAATATAAGATCATGCATGAAACTTTTTCAAATATGACCTTGTATTAGTGGTTTAGTACGCTACGATTATATTGAATTCGTTTCATTTAAGTCTTTTTAGAACAGGATGAATCAAAGACTTTAAAAGGGAGTTCATCATCTAAAAAGATGCAGCGCAATCCAGACAAACAATACCGGCCAGAGATTTGAATGTCAAATATTTGGCTGCACGTCTCAATCATCAAGAGTAAAGTTAATAGACTTGATACAAAGGGTAGTAGACGAAAAATCCAAAGTCTTTGCCACTAGTCTTTATGCATAGTGATTTGCTTGTATACTTTTCCAAACAAGAAGTAGAGATTGTGTTGTTAACTTGTTATATAGTCTTATGAAAAATGCTAGGTAGAAAAGTCTCATTACTATCAAGTAACAACCAACCCGTCAAATGGTATCCAGGTATGAGTTGTTATACGTCATTTTAACAAGCATGTGTCTTTACAATGTGATTTTTGAGGTAAGATGATGTTAATACGCGCACAAATTTTTGTTAGCATTGATGCATTTTGCAATTTACATGTATTATTGATTCTAAGTGCGCATAGACGATTGATTCTAAGTGCGCATAGACGACTGACATATACTATTCTTATAAGGCACTTGAACAAATTAATACTTAATATACTCGACCATCCTAATATAATATAGTTTGGCTACAATAATATTAGGGGATATCCTCAATCAGTTGAGGCATTGAGCTTTTGCCTAGCTAAGTTTATGTTGACATGGTGTATAATTTATATAACCAAAAAGCCAAAAAGCACATTGTCTTCGTAGAATTTAGGTTCATCTGTTTTGAAATGGAAGTAATATAAAGCCAACATGTTACAAGAAGACTGGTGTTTTACTAAAATTTATGGTTAAACTTCTACTAGTTAAAAATTAGTGATAATTATGCGATTCATGAATGAGATGCACAATAGATATTGGGTGATGTACCCATACACACTCCATCTTATTTTTTCTTAGCCATTGGATCGAATGAATTGAAAAAAATCAAAAGACAAAAATTAATAGAGGTTTAGGCACCACCCTATATATTATACAACAATATGAACCATTGTTTATTAATGTGAAACATTTTAAACCATGAATCTACTCTCAAAACACATTAGTATAAATAATTAAAGGAAAGGAGTGGAAAATATGCTTTCCATATCCATTTTGAGTAGTGTTCTGAGAGACAAATGGCAACAAATATTTTTTGTAATCTGTCGGGAGCTTGAGGTTTCCAAATTCAAATTTCAAGAGGTTGGGTTAGCCTTGCCAGAAGACGTGAAGATTAGCTTTCAACGTCGTGATCATGGAGACGGTATCTCATTCGACGGGGCAAATGGAATTTTGGACCATGCTTTTGCTCCCACGGATGGAAGGCTGCACTTGGATGCAGATGAACGAACCTGATCTGGTTTGAGGCCTCCAAGTAAGAACAAACTTGATCTGGTTTGGGTGGCTACGCACGAAATAGAAATGGCCCTTCATGAATTTAGTTGCAAAGATAAACAACTATAAAGTAAAGTTGTTGAGTGTCTAATAAACTTATTTTGTAAAAGTACTTTTAACTAAAAAAATAGTGTCTGATAAATTTTTGTGTAAAATTGTTATAAGCATGTTGAATGATTAAAATTGATCATCATGCTTTAAAAATAAAATAAAAAAACGTTTTTTTTATTTTTGAGAAGTATGGTAGACTTTGCTTGCGCGTTTCTATGCTTCTCATATTTAATGTTCCAAAATTTTTAGTAAGCTATTTTTATTTTAAAGCATCGCAACTCCAAATCAACCCTAATCACTTAAGGCATTGGGAATCGGAGGAACTGTGCACCATCAGTTCGGAAATTTTCCTTCAGCATCTCAGCAGGTATGTTGTCTCCGATTTCTTTGAATAAAAATTCAGGCAACGGAGAGTTGAAGCCCACCTTCGAAGCTGTCAAACTCGTTAGGAATTTTATCGACCAAGGCTTTGAGCTCCGGTCTAATGAACCAGGACGTCTAACATCTTCCAGTATCCAAATCGTAACTTATGATATTGCTGCATCGATAGCCATTGTCATATTTGGTGGTTGAATTAGAGTTTTATCTCAATCAATTAATGTATTAATCAAGCATTGTAATCGTAGGTAATTTCCTTTTACTAACCTCGGTATAAACCAGAGAGAAATACTTAGTTACTGATAAATCCTTTTTTTTTTTGACAAACGAGAAGATAATTTGCACTGAATTTTTTGAACTATGGGAGAAAATTTAAACTCGAAAATTAGTGGGTTGAAGAGAAAAGCTCTATCTACTAAGCAATCCACCATTTGTTTGACCAATCAATTAGTTACCTTGTTATTGATCACAATCTGTTCTTTTAAAATAATATTACAAAAAATGCCACGGTAATCGTAGGTCATGTTTCTAAGTTGTGTCATTTCTCATTTCCTAATTTATAACATATTGTTGATCAACATAAGTGTTTTGTAATTAATATTGTAATTAGTAACTTGAACTTCGCTTTATATTGTATGGAATCCGCAAATCGTAAACCATGTATGGGGGTTAATGCATGTCCTGTGTCGAAAGGTCAAGAAAGCTAGTGACCTAATGACATGGGAGCCGGCAATTAAAACTCTAGTGAGAAGCGACCATAACTATAACGGTCCTAAGTCAAAAAATTTCTTGTTGAATAAGTTTCAAGTTCCAACACAATATGAAAAACATAACGATCTTGACAGTCTTACGCAGTTCCAACCCAAAACCCAATTGTCAAATGAACCTCACACCTTTCTCAAACTCTGTAGGCTAGTTGGTATCCACATTCCCATAGGGCTAAATGGACCATATCAAATCAACCCAATCAAAAGCCCAATCAGATTCCAAACAACCCACATCCAAATCAAACAAGGATCAGAAAAGACCCATAATTTTGATAAATTATGGGTCGAATTTAGTTAAAAAACGATTGAGTTATGAAGTTTTGAAAATTACCCAAAGAGTTTTTAACAGAAGAACCAAAATGATGGATGGTGGACAATCTCAGGAACCATTTCTATTGATTTTCAATCTCAGGAACCAAAGTAATGAGTTATACAAATCTCATGAACAATTTTGGCTATTTAGCCAAATAAAAAGAGACTGAACAAGAAAAGAGAAAGAAGCGTATTCCTTTCAGCTTGTACAAATGATATTTTATACTAATCTATATTATGATTTAAACTCAAGTCGCAATGATTTGAAGAAGATAAACTAATCTCCACAAAATTTTAGTCCTTTATTGCGTACTACGTGCTTAATCTCGAAACTCAGTTTTAATTGTAATGCTTACGAATCCGAAACTTGGGTTTGCGGTGACAAAAACATTGGGCAAATGTTTTTCTTCCAATTCTCGTCCATCCACTATTGTATCAATGTTTGCTTGAAGTTCCTTAGTCTAATTACTTCAAAATTCTGCATGTGTTTTTGGTCAGTTATGTAGATTCTACCATTGTAGAAATTGAAATTCATAATATTCTTTAAAATGTTCTTATTAACAATTTTGGATGATATGGACTTAGCATCAACTCATTCAATTAGTAACGACAATTAAATGCCATCTTAATGGTTTTGTCAATGTTCATCATAACAAATTCATGAATTTTTTTTTCCTTCTAGATCTTGAGTGCATATTCACTGTTATCTGCAATGTTGTTACAAAGTCTGAAAGTCCAGATGAAGCACTGGAGATGGCAAAACTTATATCCTCAAAGATTACTCAAAAACCAACCGACAAGCCTGCATTGCGCTTAAAGATGTATGATACCATTGTGATCATGACTTTAGCTTTTTATTATTTTGAATGTACTTCTGACCGTTTTTGTTTTGTTTACAGTTTGTTCAATCTGTACAACCTACTGGAGAACCCATATAGCCGGTTCTTAGTCTACTTGAGTGCTCTTAATTTGGCTATCCATGGGAAGGTCACTGAACATGTCATCCCTTCATTAAAAAATGTGGAAAGTTTTTTGAAAGAGTGGAGTATTGAGATCTCTGATCAGAGGCAGTTATTTCTGACCATCGCTAATGTTCTGAAAGAACACAAAAAGTATGCTTTGTAATCTTTTTTCTATATGTACATGTCTTTCCTCGATTTGTTTTAAGAACAGTTAATTATATTTTCTGTTGTATTTTCAGTTTGGCAAAGGAGTCTTTCAAATTCCTGACCAAGTACTTGGCGACATTTTCTGGTGAAGATGTGCATACGTTGAGTGAAGCCAAAGAGGAAGTTAGACGTACAATTGTGGAATTTGTGAAGGCCCCAGACATGTTTCAGGTATATTTGTAGGATCTTGTGGAATTTCAAAATTTTTTTGAACTAATTCTTCAGTCCATGTTTCTCTTTGGTGACTGTTCATTCTTATTTACAAAATATGTTTTTTTTTTTGTTGTTAAAAAAATTCTATTATGTGGTGGACCCAGTTAATTGTGTTGTAGTTTAGAAACAACTCTTATAAAGTAATTTATAAATATTATTGTGTTTCTGGCATTTTGAAGAAGCTACTATGCTTCATCACTTCAAAACAACTGGTTTTTGGCAGTTGGCTCTGATGATCATATTCCCCCCTTCCATTAGGCATTCAGATAACTGATGTGTTGGTTTGTTATGCTGCAGTGTGATTTGCTAAATTTGCCCGCTGTAGAGCAACTGGAGAAGGATGCTAAGCATGCATTGGCATATCAGCTTTTGAAGATCTTTCTGACTCAGAGGCTGGATGCTTACTTGGAGTTTCAGGCTGCAAATTCTGATTTACTGAAAAGCTACGGTAAAGTTTAGTTTCATCTGACTGGGTTTTCTTCGGATTATATACATTTTTCTGTTTGTCTAAATTATGCTTTCTGAAATGTTATAGGTCTTGTCCATGAAGACTGCATAACTAAGATGAGGTTGATTTCCTTGATGGATCTTGGTTCTGATGAATCTGGACGGATTCCTTACAGTGCTATCAGGGATACTCTTCAGGTTAGGTTGGCTTACCTTTCTGGTTCTAGAAGTTTAAAACTGACATCATGGTTAATTATGCTTATGCACTTCTTTTTGGCAGATTAATGATGACGAAGTTGGAACTTTGGGTGGTAAAGGCAATAACTGCTAAGTTGATGGACTGTAACATGGACCAGATGAATCAAATGGTGATTGTGAGGTTAGTTTGTGTTTCGTACCTTCTGCGTACACACAAAGATGCATATAGTTGTTTATTCATTCTTTTAGGCTTCTTTGTTCTTGAACTGAATTGGCCCTTCATCTGCAGCCGCTGTACTGAGAGAGTGTTTGGGGAAGAACAATGGCTTACACTAAGAACAAAGTTACCAACTTGGAGGGTAAGTAACTTCAACTGCTTTTTCATTTTTAACTGACCACTAAGAACCGATTCATTGCTACGGTATAATAAACCACCCTTTGTATTGCATTGTCCATAAATCTTCATTATATAATCGTATCTTGACAGAGTTTCTCATTGTCAGGGTAATATTGCAAACGTTATCAGCACCATTCGAGCTAACAGGATAGCGGATGATGGATCACAGGCAGTGCAAGGCTTAGTTATTCGTTAGAAACTTACGGATCTTAATGTAGGTGCTTGATTGACTTACGAGAGTTTGAACGCACGAGTGTTATTGATTCCCCGCTATTTTGGAATTGGATCAAATGATGATCTACTGCTTATATCAGTAGTAACTTTTGTTGCGTTTAACAGGAAAATTCTCTTGTCCGGAAGTTGTAATGGAGCATATTCCAGCCAAATTGGGGATCGTATGAAATTGTTTTTAAAAGCACTTTTGTTGACAAGTGCTTTTATTAAAAATACACAAGGTTTTACTAAAATCAGTGTGTTTCTTGGAAAAATGCTTGGGAGTGCTTTTTAGAGAAGCACTTGGCATGTGCTTGTTTAGAAAACGCTTATATCTAGAAGCACTTTTAAGTTTCTCCCGCTATTGTGTGGTCGTAAGTGCAGTCAGTTTGTAGAAATAGTTCTGCAATATAATGCAATGGCAAGCGCTGCAAGTGATTCATCATTTAATTGGGTTCAAACACAGTATATAAGAAAAAACATACTCATATCATGGTCAGGCTTACCCATAGCCTTTAGGTCTAGCCAGATTACTCTAATGTTGCTCATCATCTCCCATTCGGATCGTTGATCTCTGAGAAGATCGTCTCAGATATGCACTGAACGGATTCATTCGTAGCGCAACCTGGCACGCTAGCAACGGCATCCTCGTTGTTCCTTTCACAGCAGTTTTGATGTTGTTGCAATGCAAACTCAAGCCCCCTCACAACGTCGTTCAATGACGGCCTTTCTATCCCACTATCATTGATGCAACTTATAGCAATTTCCACATACTTGTTCAAACACTCGATTTCAATCTTACCCTTCATGTTCGGATCAATGATTTGATCAAGTTCCCCGTCGCGATGACAGCTCTTGGTCCACTCAGCCAAGTTCATTTGCCTCGTCTCCACTGCATGCACCACAGTTGGTCTTGCGCATAGTACTTCACACAACAGTGCACCGAATGAGCACACATCGGACTTCACCGTCAGTTGTTGACATCGGTAGTATTCTGGGTCTAGATTCCCGAAACTGCCTTTCACGGCCGTACTGATGTGGGTCTTGGACATGGTGGTCGTGCCCACTTTTGACAATCCGAAATCCGAAACCTTGGCCACCCATTTCTCATCCAATAAAATGTTCGTGCTCTTCACGTCACAGTGGATGATAGTGCCCTAAGCATCGCTGTGTAGGTAGCGCAACCCTCGCGTGGCGCCAATGCAAATTTGGAGCCGTTATCACCAGGAGAGAGGTGGGTTATCGGTGTGGTAGAGGTGATCAGCGAGGGTCCCACGTGCCATGTAATCGTACACCAAAATCATCTCATTTTTATTAGTACAATACCCAATTAGAGACACCAAATGACAGTGTCTGAGTTGCGACAGCAGCTCAATTTTTGTCTTGAACTCACAGGCTCCCTGAGATGACTCGAGTTTCAGCCGTTTGATCGCAACGGGAGTGGCCCCACCATCGATATGCCCTTTGTACACGTGACCGAAGCCGCCAACACCAACAACGAAACTCTGGCTGAAGTTTTGGGTGGCGGCTTTGATCTCCGCCAGTGAAAAGTAACAACACAAATGTGTTGGTAAAGATGATGACCTATTTGAGGCAGGGCCCTTGACTTTCCGCCGCCGCCTAAAAACCAAGAACCCAAGAACAGAGAGTCCAAGTATTCCGCAAGCTACACCGACAACCGTGGCAAGCAAAGGAGTTCTTGATCTGGTGCTAGGTTTTGATGGTGTCCCCTTTGCTGGGGCTATAGGAGGTAGGTCAGGGCTTGGTCCGGCGAGATTCCGATTTGCACTGAGTTTGAACATTTCGAGTCCGTTCAAGATTGCCACCCGGTACCTATTCAACAAATCCGATTCCAGTGCAAGAAAGAGATTGACTTTCTTCGGGATTGCAGACTGGTCTTTCATTTCCACCACTGCACTCGATTATATCCGCCATTTTCTCAGTGGATTGATTGGTGATGTAGATGTTAAATACACAGTCTCCCAACGTCACTAAATCATCAAACTCACAAAAATGAAGCCTAACCAAGTAAGCAAACATTGAATCCACAGGGAATTCCCAAGTAAGATTGTACCCGTTGATTATGGTCTCGCTTAAGTCCATTGAGTGGCCGGTTTGGTAAACTTCTTTCGGAGCAGAGTACTCTGTTATTTTAGAAAAGTTAAGGTGAATGATACTGTTTCGTAGTAAAATACTAGAATTACTTGAATCGTTTCCCGAACCATCCCAAATGCGGCTCATACCATTGTCCTGATCGCGATAGATCAGCCTTTCGCCACCGATATTGATTCGGTACACCATCTCCAGAGCAGTGTTGTTCTCGATGCAAATTGTCTTTTCACTGCCTACATGAGCAACCCCATCCGGGCTCTAGGGTGAAGTGTAGTAAAGATATGGGGGCATGGAGATAATTTCAATCCCATTGATAAACGCGTAGGCATATGGGCTTGCTTTGCTTGGAGTGAACGTGATATTCAAATTCTGTCCTGACTCAGTGTAGAGGCAGAACTCTCTGTATATGGTATCCGAGCCAGAAGCATCAGCAGTGACCGAAGCGTTGAAGTCGTGGAGAAGGGTAAAGCCACCGACTTTGACTGAGAAGAGAGCTTGGGATCGGTTGAAGTGGGGGGCGTATGAAGCTGGGTAGAAATACAAGCAAATGAACTTTGGGCCGGAAGAGAGTGGAAATGTGTAGGTAAATTCAAAGCGGGAAAGCCTAGCTATGCTGTAAGGCACTTGGCCGGAAGAAGAGGGAGAAGGTGCTGTTGGAGTTTGAGACCCTCTTGTTCTACATTGGTCAATAGTATTTTTTCACAAGCCTTTATATAGGCTTATTCCCTTTTCTTAGTAATTAGAACTTGGACCATTTGGAAATGGATTGAAGGCTTGAGCCTTATGGTTGTGTGGATTAGATTTGAATATAATATAGCCTAAATACAATTAATATTAATTAATCAGATTCATTAATTTTAATTTTTCGAATTAAGTTTTTTAATTAATTTATTAATTAAAAAACATTTTGATTAAAAGACACAGCTGTTAGAAAGAGTTGTACTTTTTGATTAAAAGATACAGCTATTAGAAAGAGTTGTGTGCTTTCAAATACACTGAACATGTATTTGAAAGGGTGTGAAACAACCTATATATTTGTAATCACAGTTTCCAAGTGAGAATCATCTTTTCTTCCTCCTTATCTTCCATACAAAATTTCCAGAGAGTAAACACACAAAGCAATTCGCTAGAGTTCTATAATCCAGTGCGGGTTGTAGAATTTGGTAGTTGTATCCTGGTCGAGCAGACGTTGTAGAACCACAAGCACAAGAGTGGGACGAAAATACTGTTCGAAGGACATAGCTTTTACGCTAGCCTCTACCTTCTGTGATCAAGTTAGTATCATTGATATTTTTATATTAGTTTATGTATTTATTGTATAATTTCATTCTGCACATCAAGTATATTTGGTAAATAAAATATTAAAATTTCAAGTTCTGTTTATTTATGTTATTTTTGTTTATTTCTGAATTGTTCTCCAACAGGTGCTTCTTTGAATATGGATTTGTTACCAGCCACTTGGTGCTCGAATGGAAGAAATTTTGAATCGATATCTCCAGCCCAATATCGGGAGTGTTAGTCGATTCAGAGATCAGAAGAGCCACATTGAAGGGTGATTCGATCAGACGGAACATAGATTGGCGGCGAGTCCCCGGCCATGTGTATGGTTATCTTGCGGAGAAAAAAGGGAATGAGAATAGGAGTGAGTTTTATTAGGGAGTTTGCTGATGGGGTTGTTCATGATTGTAAGAAAAACATAGAAAGGGTGAGGTGTTGCCTGTTTAACTCATTTTCTCACTGGAATTTGGAGTCTCTTGACGAAGCCGTTTACACTGCCCATCGCAATGCTTGTCTGTAAATGACCACTTTTATGTCCTGCTTAATAACAAGCCTACCCCAAGTCTGCGTGTGAAGAATGATCGGGAGCAGTTTCCATACTTTTTCCTCCACGCACTCGATGTATTGCTGGTATAGGTCCAGCCCATGATGAAAGCACAAAGAAAGATTCATGCATACGGTAGCTAATTATAGCACATTAAGTCGGTGGAGTAAATGAGCTAGAAAGTTCTATCTATATTATATTATGAATAAATTATATTTTACTACTTTAATTTTGTATCATTGTTATGCATTATCTCATTTTTTTTAATCATTGAAATGTTATATATCACTTTCTGACCTTTGAAAGAGTGGATAATCGTGACTTGCCACTCATTGTCATTTTTAAGAAAAAAACGGTTATATATCAAGTTATCAATTCGTTGCAATGCCAAACTTTCACTAAATTTTTTATCAATTTATCTATTAACTGCTGACATGTCATCACATGACATAACCCCAATTTAACAAAGTGAGAATAGTAATAAAATGGCCAAACATAACTTCTGTTCTGCAATTCAACACCAATAAATAAAGATTTTTTTTTTTTTTTTTTTTCATACATCTGAAAATGCAAAGAAACTACATCAACATTCAGCCATGTTTTGCCAATCTGGGCAGAGCCCTAGTGCCATTTACATTACAAGAGACCTCTGATTGTTCTCCTTTCCCTTGCTGCTTTTACTCTTCGAATTCTTGTCATTAAACCTCAGCTTATTTACCTCCTCTGCCACCTTCGACAGAGTCTCAGCAGCCCCATCTTCCTCTGATCTTGATTGTGACTGAGTATTAGAAGATGTGAAGAATGTGGGGTGTAGGTAGAAAATATAAGATGTATGTTGATATGTGGGGTGAGAGGGTATTATGAGGAAATATGTTGAGTGTATTAAGAAAATTTTTAATTGAAAACGTAAATGTAGAGTGCAATAAATATTTGGGTTTTATATAACAATACGTGAGGTGTTAATATAATAAGCCTTGATTAAATAATTGGTCAGAATAGCCACCTTTAACAGTGATATCTTCTGCCTAAGTGTAGATAGGTGGTGGATTGCCGGCAACGAATGTGGTGGCAATGATCAAGTGCAGAAACAGGGAAATGTACTGATGAGAGATGAAAATTGGTTTCGTCATGGTAAATTCTATAAAGGTGTTTATTTGTATGCATGAGTACACTTTAGCTCTTGTTTATGGATATGTCATGTGTGGTAGTTTGTGTGTCTCTCGTTGCAACTTCTTGAGATTTAAGTTTATCAGACTTTTCAAGTCAAGTTTCGGCTGCTTCTGCCCCAAAAGGAAAGATTCCCGGATCAACATTCTTTCTTGCGTAGGCGGTGGGCTTGACGAATTATCAATTAAGTCCTTGGCATGCATGCAATTCAATTGGGATTCGAAAGTGATTTATGCATATTATTTTTTACTTTTGCACACTTTCTCTTACTTATTGTCATTAATTTTTCTTTTGATTTGTCTAAACGAATGACTAGAAAAAAAAAATGTGTGTAAGAAAGAAAAAAAGGTGTGCATAAGTCATTTCGTCAAATCTTTGTGCATGTACTTTTATCAGTATTTAAAATATAATATACATAGAAATATTAATATGTAAATTTATAAAAATATCGATGGATGTATCGATATCGGTCGCCTTTGACGGAAATTTTTCTTTTGATTTGTTTATATGAATGACTATAGCAGGTTCCATTCTTTTTCCTGTCACTCATATTGGATGTATATCTTCCTCTTATTATTTGATATAGAGAGAGTGTGATGGAGATAAGTCTGGAACGATGAATAATCAACATGAATAATGATGAAGTTTGTGAGGCCAAGACTCCTTATGAATTGTGAGGTCAAATTAGCCCCAGGTCTTGCCCATAACTTCTTAAGAGCACAATTTAAGATAATATTGGTAGCCAATGAAAATGAGTCATGTAAGACTTTTTGGCCTCTAGCATCTCACACCATTGAGACGCCCAATAATCAACATGAATAATGATGAAGTTGCTCGCTGAAGTTGACATCTACCTAAAATTAATTGTTTGTTGAAATGAAAAAAATAACTATTGGTACTGTTTATTTAAAAACAAAAAAACAAAAAAAGAAGGAAATTGACTAATATAGAAAAAATTTCAAACTATGGTTGCTAAAATCGAAATACACGAACGATAGGGGTAGAATGAAAAATGTCTAAAAGCATCCTTGTTTTTATAGCATATATTATGCAAGGTTTTCACTTGAAACAACTCTTCCGACTTGGAACAACTCTTCCGTCCAATCGATGTATATCTTCTTCGCACAGGAAGATGATACCGATCGAAGACTTGACCTGCGTTCTTGATGCTGAGATAGGGACTTGAGTTATTTATTTTAGTTTATTTTCCTCACATTTTCATGCCTGCTTCTTTCTTTCACATGCTAAAATTACTTAACAAGGAATTTAATTTTATCCAAAGTCCAAATTAATCTTTCTGCAATGGACTATATAGTAAGGTTGTAAAAGACACTAGAAGTGTGACATCCCACATCGCCCAGGGGAGTGATCCTTAAATGTATATTCTCATCCCTACCTAGCACGAGACCTTTTTGGAGCTCACTGACTTCGGGTTCCGTAGGAACTTCGAAGTTAAGCGAGAAGGGAGCTAGAGCAATCTTATGAGAGTCACGATCTAGGCAGGTGCCTAAGTGGGCTAAGGAACTTCTAGATGGGCTAGGCGGACACATAAAGAGGTCTAAGCACGCTTTCTTATTTTTTAAACACCTAGGGAATAATCGAGGTGGTGGCCAGCCGACGAGCTCAGTGCTTAGAACAGTGTATTTAGTATTGATTACAGTGATTAATAATGCAATTGCAAGTGAGTCACTGCATATAAATTTGCATTCAATTGGGTTCAAATACATTTGATTTAAAACTGACAGAGCATATATTACAATCCCATTGATATTATGCCTTCGCTTGTTGCCAACGCTCATCATCTTCCAGTCGGGTCATCGATCTCCGAGAAGATTGTCGCGGATATACACTGAATGGATTCATTTGCAACACAACGTGGGTCTGTAACCTCATTGTAACCCTCAGTACCAATGTTCTTTTGATGAAGCTGCAGTGCAAATTCAAGCCCCCTCACAACGTCATTCATTGGCGGCCGTTCGATCCCTCTATCACTGATGCAGCTCATGGCAATTTCAACGAATTTGTTCAAACTCTCAATTTCGATCTTACCCCTCATGCTTGGGTCAATGATTTGATCAAGTTCCCCATTGCGATGGCAATTCTTTGCCCACTCAGCCAAGTTCATTTGCCTTGGCTCCGCCGTATGAACCACAGCTGGCCTTGCACATAATACTTCCCACAACACTACGCCGAACGAGTACACGTCAGACTTCTCAGTGAGTCGTTGATATCGATAGTATTCCGGGTCCAAATACCCGAAACTGCCTTTGACAATGGTACTGATGTGGGTCTTGGACGCAGTGGTGATTCCCATTTTCGACAGGCCGAAATCTGAAACCTTGGCCACCCATTTTTCATCCAATAAAATGTTTGTGCTCTTCATGTCGCGGTGGATGATTGTGCCCTTGGTACCACTGTGAAGGAAGTGCAACCCTCGCGCGGCGCCAATACAAATTTGAAGACGTTGTTCCCAGGGGAGAGGTGGGTTGTCTCTGTTGTTGTGGTAGAGATGGTCAGCGAGAGTCCCTCGTTTCATGTAATCGTATACCAAAATCATCTCATCTTCATCAGTACAGTATCCAATCAGAGACACCAAATGACGGTGGCGGAATTGTGAGAGCAACTCGATTTCTGTCTTGAACTCGTGTTCCCCTTGTGATGATTCCGGTTTCAGTCGTTTGATTGCAACGACGGTGGCCTCACCACCACCAATGCATCCTTTGTACACATTTCCGAAGCCTCCAACTCCAATAATGAAGGACTCGTTGAAGTTTTGGGTGGCGGCTTTGATCTTTGCAAGTGAAAAGTAAGGACACATATAATGGGATAAAGTTGATTTGTGGGTCTTTGTTGACTTGGTAGATGACTTGGCTTTCCATCGCCGCATGAAGATGAAGAATCCGAGGACAGAGATCAGCGCAACTATGCCGGAAACTAGACCAGCAACTATGCCAAGCAAATGAGGAGAATTCATACCTTTCGACCCCTCCAGCAGCTTCGGTGGATGACCTGGAGGTGGCGGGGAACCCGGAGGGGGATCAGGGTTGGATCCCCCGAGATTTCCATTTGAGTCCTTCAGTTTGAAGATTTCAAGCCCATTTAATACTCCTTGGTTGTAGTAGTCATAGAACGCAATAGAAAGATTTGTTTTCTTCTTCGTACTCCTGGGGCCGATTGACACAACGTAGTCTCTGTATACTGGGGTCGGATACCATTCGGATATATCGGCTACTTCTTCAGCTGTCTGATTGGCTATGTAAATTTGACGAACACTTCCAGGAATGTATTGTAGTGGAGGATAACAAAAGTGCAGCCTAACAAGGTAAGAGAATTTTGAATGTACAGGGAATTCCCAAGTGAGATTATATGATGTAGGTGAACTAGTCATTGACCGGCTCGTTTGATAAAGTTTACTCTGTTGGAGAACAATTCAGAAATAAACAAAAATAACAGAAATAAACAGAACTTGAAATTCTAATATTTTATTTACCAAATATACTTGATGTGCAGAATGAACTTATACAATAAATACATAAACTAATATAAAAATACAATGATACTAACTTGATCACAGAAGGTAGAGGCTAGCGTAAAAGCTATGTCCTTCGAACAGTATTTTCGTCCCACTCTTGTGCTTGTGGTTCTATAACGTCTGCTCGACCAGGATACAACTACCAAATTCTATAACCCGCACTGGATTATAGAACTCTAGCGAATTGCTTTGTGTGTTTACTCTTTGAAAATTTTTTTACAGAAGATAAGGAGGAAGAAAAGATGATTCTGACTTGGATACTGTGATTGCAAATATATAGGCTGTTTCACACCCTTTCAAATACCTGTTCAGTGTATTTGAAAGCACACAACTCTTTCTAATAGCTGTATCTTTTAATCAAAAAGTACAACTCTTTCTAATAGCTGTGTCTTTTAATCAAAACGTTTTTTAATTAATAAATTAAAAAACTTAATCCGAAAATTAAAATTAATGAATCTGATTAATTTTAAATTCCAAGGCCCAAGGCCCTTGTCTTGATTAATTAATATTAATTGTATTTATACTATATTATATTCAACCTAATCCACACAACCATAAGGCCCAAGCCTTCAATCCATTTCCAAATGGTCCAAGTTCCAATTACTAAGAAAAGGGAATAAGCCTATATAAAGGCTTGTGGAAAATTACGATTGACCAATGTGGGACAAGAGGGTCTCAAACTCCAACAATATATAATCCAATTTCTACTTATCAAAGAGATGTAACTTTTCATCTATAAGTATGCATCACTTATAAAGGGAATACAACTAAACAACATAACATTTCTAAGAAATTGGTTAACAATATTTTTCATTCAATTATTAAAATTATATACTATAATATATATAATATATAATTTCCAACAATCCTCCACATGAATGAAAAATTAGGAAGAATTTGAGAGTACAGGAGGACAAGAGATGCATCGGGAGAGGTGTCTTTTGGACTTGAACCTACCCTAGTGAATACTTATCGGACTTACTTGGTGACGCAGTGAATATAAAATCTTGAAGTGTTCACCACAGTAGTAAACCGAGACAATAAGCAACACACATCACTAATCCTAATATATTCTGGTTCATACGGTTGTGTTCATTTTGGTCCTGAACAAATCCCGGATTCATGAGAGATTTAGAGAATTTAGTCATCTCATACTCATAGAAGCGACCCACTTCTACTCTCACATAGGTGACCACTGATTAAGAATACTCTGCAATATTCCTCTTATTTATAAGATATCATTGTTATTAAGTATAAATATACATCCTAAACTTCTGCAAACAACACACTTCTTCCATCATAGGAATGAGGTATATAGTGTGTTAACTTCTTTGAATCATGCCCAACCAGTTTGCCTATTGAACTTAGACCATGGGATCTCCAATCAACTAAGTTAGGTTTCCGCTCGGCTGATTCATTAGTTGTGTTGGCTTTAGCCTCATTCCCCTCGATGATCAACTTACTCTCTAGTCTAACCTTTAATGATTGGATCCGCTACTAGATTGACTATTTTAATGGTGTGCACAATCCATCTGATGAAATTATATTTCATACGAGAGTAGTTGTTTGACATTGTTTGAAATGTCAAGTCCTCAAAATTCATATGCTTACTTAATAAGCATCATCATGTTTAATTTAATTTTATATGCTTACTCTCATCATTCCTTTGACTAGGACCCCCACACTTTTAGTGTGTAATTCTTCGCAAGGAATTGGCTTTGGTTTTATTCATGACTAACATGGCTTATGAGCAAGACTCATTTTTGTAGTTGCCTTCACATGTTACTCATTTATCAGGAACTGCTCATCATTCTATATATGTGCTACTTCAATCAATGAATTTGCATATCATACAGCCTATATCCGTAGATGCCCAGCCACAACATTAAAGATTGCATTATGACCTTATAGCTAATTGGGAAACAAAAACCTCAAGCATTCATATTTCCGTATCACTATGGCTTTGAAGCCCTCGCACATCTGCGGTATACAACAAGCTCAGTGCCATATGTATAATGTCATAAAAAAAACCCTCTCTTTTGCAAAGAAAGATGCTTCACAACCGCTACTCTGAAATGGGATGGAAACATGTGGCATATGCAAATCAATCCATTTGATTGATACCAAGCTTTAATTTCCTAGACCAAAAAAAAAAAAAAAAAAAAAAAAAAAACTTTAATTTTCTGAACTTGCCACCACAAGCACAATACTGCTTGGCTACATATACGTCCATTCAAATGGAAAGCCACGTTTGTTTTCGGTTCACCACCAAATGCCTTTTCATGTTTTTTCTGTAAAAAACATCAGTCGGCATATCAAGCCCATATATGGCTTCGTCAAAGCAAATGCAATGGTTTGCATCCTTCTTATCAAGACATGATTTGTCTGGATCTGAAGCCACTCCATCTTCCATTTTAAATAATGGGATTCTCTAAACTAATGTACTATTGCATATCAATTTGATTATCTTGTAGGACACTTCATAACAACATGGTTAAAAAACCATTTTTAATAGGCGCAAGCGAGACTGAACCCCCAAGTCCTCATCATCGAAATCAAACAATCATACCAATTATAAACAACCATACCTATTCACCTTGGCTTTGTCATCACGGACCCAAACTGAAGAGGTTGTATATTTTAATTTATACATACTGGTATGTTTCCACCAACAGACACGAGTATCTGCATGAGTCAAACTCCATGGCTAGCCAAACCGTTTGGCGGTTCTAAATCCATTGAATATAAAAACTGATTCGCCATTTCTCATCTTTCTGCCACAAGTTCTTGGCCACACGTATATCAATTAAATGCATCAAATTTAGATGAAGTCCCTTCCTTGAAGAGGACCTTATCCCACGGATTGATACTAATATGCACTATTAACTATCATATATTTATGTTCAGTTTTATTCAAAGATTTATCAATCAAGTCAAAACATATAATCGCAAAACCTCAAATCAGAGTTACAAACATGATTGTGTATATGAAACACAAGTATTAAACAGACACGCCATTCATTTGTGTCTCTCAGTCTTTCTTTACCAAAAGGTACTGACTTATTGCCTTAATAGCTGCCAGATTTTAAAATCACACCATGCAAAAGGCACGAATCAAGTAAAGACTAATGCTTACATTCCCTTTTGCTTTTCTCGTAAACTGCATATACATCTTACAATCGCATATTTTTCTAATTACTCCAAATAAAATTCGGCGCAGTATACTCTGGTATTATGGAAAAGTTGAGCGTAGAATAAGTATTTTGTAGTGGAGTGCTCGAACTTAAACTTAAAGGCTCTAAGTAAGTTTGCTCATCTGCCAAACCTTCCCAGTTCCGGTACATGCCAGTGTCTGAAATGGGTAAGAATGGGTTTCCACCGATGTGTATTCGGTAAACCATCTCTAGAGCTGTGTTGTTTTCTATTTGGACCTTCTTTCTTCCGGTGCCCACATAACTGACACCATTGGCGCTTTTGGCAGGAGTGTAGTAAAGATTGCTTGGCATGGATACAATCTCAATTCCATTGACAAACGCATACGCGTCTGGGCTTGCTTCTCTGCTTGGACTAAATGTGATGTTTAGACTCTGTTCTTCGCCAATGTTCAAACAGAACTCTCTGTACAGCGTCTCCACCCCATAAGCGTCTGCAGCGACAGAAGCGTTGAAGTCCTGAAGCAAGGTAAAGCCACCGGCTTTGACAGAGAAGAGCGCTTTGGAGCGGTCGAAGTTGGGATACGATGTTGGGTAGAAATACAAGCGGATGAACTTTTGGCCGGCTGTACTGAGGGAGAACCTGTAAGTAAATTCAGAGTGAGAAAGCCGTGCCGCATTGTAAGGCACTTGTCCAACAGCGTGGCCAACAGATGATGATGATGATGCCGTAGACGGAGGTGCTTCTCTGATGAGGGATGCGCTAGCGTGCTCTTCTTCCAAAGGGGAATATTTTGAGTACATATCCCCAGTCCAATATCGCTCGTCATACACTTTCAATTGGGGTCCGTTGTGACCACATGCAACGGTGATGAAATCAGTTGGAGTGTAGATATATGGTGAGTCGTCTACATTCACGATCGTGGGTAGGGTTACCATCGTGTGTAGAAACAAGGATGATAGATAAAGAAGCGTCAGACAGTATTTGCTGCTTGGGAAGTTCTTCATTATATATATGTATATGTATGTATGCATATATAATAAGAAATAGAAATTAGGGAGAGGAGATTAAACTCATGTTGATGAAGAAGGATGCCGGAAAGCTGCTTGGATTCTTGTTTCTCTATTTTCCTCATACTTATGTGAATGAGGTACATTTGTTTCTATATCATCGTTTTCGGTTATTTCCCGTTCCCTTCTGACGTTCACATCAAAGACAATGAGTAGTCCTTTCTAGCGTGGACTTGAACTATTAGTCCTTAGCATGCATTACGTTTTGCAGAAGTCTTTAGTAAACTACAATGAATTGGCAACGATAGTGGCGTGGGAATTGGGATAAACTACACAATAATTAACTGTTAGAAAATTGCTTTTCATAATAGTATGCCCACTTTGAAACTTTGAACGATCATATAGTTAATTAGAAAACAGAAATACAACAACAACAACAACAAGCTTTATTCCATTAAAGGGGGTTAATTGTATGAATCCTAAAACGTCATTGTGCTCAGTTTTGTGTCAAGTCTTCAGTTAGCTCCAGGTACTCCATATATTTTCTTAAGGTCTCTTTTCAAGTCTTCCTAAATCTTCATCTGCCTCTTTTGCAATGACCCTCTGTCTTAAAGTTGCATCTTCTAATCGGCGCATATATAGGTCTTTGGTTCATGTGTCCAAACCACCATAATTGATTTTCTCTTATCTTACTTCAATTATTACGGTCATTCCTACTTTACCTCGAATATTCTCGTTTTTATTTTTTTAATCCAAATATTGTGGGAACTTCGACTGGAATCTCTCTTGTTATATATTTACTAATGTGTTTATTGTCATATCATCAGAAACTTCTTCAGATCAGCGCTGGCTTTTGATGTTGACAAGAACGACTTTTGTGCTAACCAAATTGTTATTAGCATCACCTCTATGAGCAGCTTCCTCCTCTGTAAGTAAATCGGAGTGAGAATGTTGCGCTGTGGTGTATGGTACTTGGCGGACGGAGGACAACAACATTGAAGGTGGTTCTTTGAATATGGATGTGATACCGGCTGCTTGGTGTACTTCTAAAGGAGAAAATGTTGGAGTAAATATATCCACTCCAATTTAGTTTATCATACTGATCGAATATGCTGCCAGAATAGCCACAATTTCGAGTCTGCTGAAAAATGTTGATGTTACACCGTATAACCAATTAACAATATGAAGAATAATGCAATTTAGCTGTAAGTGCGTGCATGGTGGACGTACGATAGGGGTGACAATGCTGTGCAAACACAAATAAGAAAAGGAAAAAAGGAAGAGCCGGGCCCAGGGTTTGTTCAAAGTCCTTGCGTAGAAAAGACTTATGCTGAAGCATGACTTGAGCAATTTCCGTTCTTTTTCCTCTATCACATTGGATGGATGTATCTTCCTGTCATTGGATGTGTATACTTTTACTTAGGACTTGTGTTCTTGACTATGAGATAGAGATCCGACTTAAATATTTTGCTTTATTTCCAATGAACGACTTAAAATCGGTGTGGGTTGCCGGAATAGCCACGTTTAACATTGATATCACCCACGGGAGTGTCGAAACAAAGGAGTGGTAAAGATTAAGGTTTGGATTGGTTTCATCATATGGTAGTTGCCGTACAAAGGTATTTGCAATTTGCATGCACACGTTCCTAAGTTTCACTGTTATAATCTATGTATTTGTATTATTGAAATTTTATATAATTTTTCGAGAAATCATATTAATTTATTTGAATTTAGATTTTAATTAAATTAATTATGAAGTTTGTAGTTTGGAAATTAATTATCTAAAATTCGTTGACCTTTCGAGGTCACAAGTAACGTATTCGAATAGATCCTGAAACTACGAGTGCATAAGCGAAAGTCGTTTGTGAGTCCGGATTATAACGGTATAGATACAAACATTTGAAGTTGTGTTACAAAACTATAGATTTTAAATTTATTTCAAACTCCCACCTTGTGGGAAAGAGGCCAATTAGATTTATGCCTGCCACATGAGGCAAGTTCTACGGCCAACATGAATGCTGTAAAGTGTAGCACGACCACTTGTTTGCTAAGAAAATTGAACTTAACGACTCTTTTAGTTGATCAATGGTTGAAATTCAAATGGGTCGTTGGTTATCAAACGGTCCACATTGAATTTAGTTAATATTTTTGTTTTATATTTATAAATTCATTGAATCTAACAGCTGAAATCGAATATAATCAAATTTAATGGTAAAAAAAAAAAAAACTAATAGTCCAAATTTAAATTCAATAGCTAAATAATTTAAAAACAATTATTTAACTTAAAATTCACCCAAAAACTCTATAAATACCTACGTATTTGTTCAAACATCCACACAAAACTCACTTTTCTCCTACAATTCTACCAATTTGTCTTAATTGTGCTAATTGATGTATTAATTGCTATTGTATTAATTGTTGTTTATGTGTGTGTGCGTGTGTTTTTTTTTTTTTGGTCAAACCAAGGATTTTGTTAGATTAATCACCGACGGGGTTCGAACCTATGTCATCATGCAAAGGCTCAAAACTTCCTACTACTGTGGTAAAGCGCCACTTGCTTTTTGTATGTGTTTCATATGTGTTGGCTTAGTGGTTTTTCAATATTTATTAGAATTTAAATATTTTTAAGTTAAAATACAAGTTTTTCTCAACTACAACCTAGCTAACTTCTCCATCAACATTTGAAAGAGAAGTACCATAAGACCAACACCTAATTGTTTAGACTACTTCAAAATTTAATTGTAGATAATTTAAGAAACAACAAAACTACTTACGAATTCTGTTGACAAATTATAGCATATATCATATCAGATTAATACAATTTATATGTTCGAATCCAAGCTTAATAGATCAACACTAACGGATTAAAAACGTTGCTCAATCAACCGTCACCTTCCATTGGGATCGTTGATCTCAGAGAAGACAGTCCCAGACATTCCTTTAATCGAATCATTAGTAGTAGAATTATGATCACTACTAGTCTTGCTCACCCTGCTCTTCTCCAAGTCCGACGACTCCTCCCAGCTAATAAACCCTACATCGCTCCTAGTCACACTCTCAACGTCATCTCCACTGCCCATTTCATCGTTCGAATTTGAATCCCCTCCAACGCTCTGCTGAAGCTGCAGAGCAAACTCAAGCCCCCACACAACATCATTCATTGACGGTCGTTCGATTCCACTGTCATGCATACAACTCACCGCAATCTCAACGTACTTTTTCAAACATGCATTTCCAATCTTACCTCTCAAGCTCGAATCTATGATCTGATCAAGTTTCCCATTTCGGTGACAGATTTTAGTCCACTCAGCCAAACTCATTTCCTTTTTCTCCGCCGTACGAATCAAAGCCGGCCTCGCACACAGTACTTCACACAACACTACACCAAATGAGTATACGTCAGACTTCTCCGTCAATTGTTGACGGCGATAGTATTCAGGGTCCAAATATCCGAAACTACCCTTCACCACCGTGCTGATATGGGTCTGAGACACGGTAGCGGACCCCATTTTCGAAAGTCCAAAATCTGAAACTTTGGCCACCCATTTCTCATCCAATAAGATATTTGTGCTCTTTACGTCTCGATGAATGATCATGTACTTCGCACCTGTGTGAAGGTAGTGCAACCCACGCGCCGCCCCTATACAAATTTGTAGCCGTTGATCCCACGGTAGAGGCGGATTATCGGTATTGTAGAGATGGTCGCGGAGGGTCCCATGCGCCATGTAGTCGTACACCAATATCATCTCGCCGTCGTCCATACAGTACCCGATGAGCGGCACCAGATGGACGTGGCGGAGTTGGGATAGCATGTCGATCTCCGTCTTGAACTCGTGAGCTCCCTGCGACGACTGCGATTTCAGCCGCTTGATTGCAACAGGGCGCAACCCACCATCCATGTTGACATTTCCTTTGTAGACGTGTCCGAAACCGCCGACGCCAATAATGAAAACACTGTCGAAGTCTTGGGTGGCGGCTTTGATCTCCGCCAGTGAAAAGTAGCGACACAAATCGGACGGTAAAGAAGAGCTGCGAGTCTTGGTTGACTTGGTCGTCGAAAAAGAAAATGGACCCCACTTTGTTCCTTGCCCGGAGTTTGAGTCCTTGACTTTTCTTCCTCTCCGGAAAACGAAAAATCCGAACAGAGAGGCTAAAACAAACACACCTGAAACTACACCGGCGATGATGGCAAGCAGAGGAATCGATTTCTTGTCTGCAACTTTGGGGCTCTCCGCCGGAGCTATTTTGAGAGGCGGGTCGGGGTTTGGTCCGGCGAGATTCCTCTTTGAATCACTGAGCTTGAAGATCTCAAGTCCGTTCAAGATTGCATCGTTGTAATTCGTCAACCGATCTTTTGGGGTGGTTTGCAGTGCAAGAAAGAGATGAACTTTCTTTTTACTTCCGGCCCCTGCAGGCACGAAAACGACGTAGTCTTTGTACACCGGCTTCCCATAACCTTGGCTCCACGTGATTACATCCGCAAACTGCTCCGCCGTCTGATTGGCGATGAAAATTTGAAACAGCCGGTCCCTGGGCAATGTAACATCACCTTCGAACTCACAAAAATGAAGCCGAATAAAGTAATAAAACATAGAATCTACCGGAAACCCCCAGGTGAGATTATAGCTCTTGTTTATGGTTTTGTTCCACCCCATCGACCGACCGGTTCGGTAAACTTCTTCCGGAGCAGAGTACTTCGGAATTTCCGAAAAGTCGAGCTCAACACTACTGTTTTGCGGCAGAACACTAGAATTTTTACTCAAATCGTCCAAATAGTTGTACTCCACTTGAATACCATCCCAGTTTCTGTACATTCCAGTGTCCTTATTGAACGAGAGCTGAGATCCGCCAACGTTGATCCGGTAGACCATCTCCATGGCGATGTTATTTTCGATCGGATACGGGTCTATGCTGCCTACGGAAACAGCCCAATCTGCGCTTTGCGGCGGAGTGTAATAAAGATTGTCGGGCATGGACACGATTTCGATTCCATTGATGAAGGCATAGGCATCTGGACTTGCTCTGCTCGGAGTGAACGTGATGTTCAAGCTCTGTTCGGATGCAATGTTGAGACAGAACTCCCTTGATACTGTCTCCGACCAGGAAGCGTCGGCGGTGACGGATGCGTTGAAGTCGCTGAGAAGGGTAAAGCCGCCGGCTTCGACTGAGAAGAGTGATTTAGATCGGTCGAACTCGACGGCGTAGGAAGTGGGGTAGAAGTACAAGCGGATGAACTTTTGGCCGCTGGTGAGTGGAAACGTGTACGTAAATTCGGAGCGAGAGAGCCGAGCTGTGGTGTAAGGCACTTGGCTGGAGGAGGAGATCGGGGTTGCTGCTTTGAATACGGATGAGCTGCCAGCTGCTTGGGAGGGGAAGAATTTTGAGTTGATATCGCCACTCCAAGTTCGTCCGTCCTGTTGGTTGACTTGATCGCCGGAAAAGCCGCACTGTAGGGTGATGTCATCGATCGGTTTGTAGACAGAGGGTGAGTCTCCGGCCACGTGTAGGGTTATGATTTGCAGAAACAGGGTAAGGAACAGATGAGAAAGATTGGGTTTCATGGTAAGGTGTTTGCTGCAATTTGGAAACGGGGGAATCTGTTGCTGCTTGTTATCGTAAGCTTAACAAAATTCCATTTATAATTGAACTTCTGACTGGATTTTGAATACTTTAATGGTGAAGTGTTTCGTTGTAATTGGAAAACTAGGTGTCTGAAAATTCAGAGGTTTTTTTTTTTTTTTCACCAAATTTCTGATGAATATTAAAGCAGCTTGTCTTGTCCTCTACTCTGAGTCTGAGTTGTTATATTATTGTTTGAATGCACAATTTTTGAAAATCTAGCGCAAAACAAAAGTAGTGGGGCACGAGAGAAAATTGAAAGAAAACCAATGAAAATGATTTAAAAATTTTAAATTTTAATGATAAAAATAAAATAAAGAATAAAATAAATAGTATCAAGATTGACTTTTTAATGTAAAAATGTGATTTTTCGTTAAAGTAAACAATATCGAAAACTTTTCGTTAAAGTTCTCAAAATTTAATGGAGTGACTTCTCCAGCCACTTTATATTTTAAGCTTTTTAGTTAAATGATCACGGAAATTAGCAAAATTATTTATATTGTTTTTTAAGATTTTAAATTGATAGCAGTGGTTTTTAAAATTGTCCATCGTCAATTATTTTAGTCATTTCATCAAGAAAATTTGTTAAATTAAAAATATTTTTTGTCAAATTAACTTCTTTACTTGAATTGGTATTTTCTTCAACGTGACTTTGTATTAGTAGTTCATTATGTCACAATTACCCTGAATTTGTTTCATTTAAGTCTCTCTCTCATGGGTCAAAGACTTTGAATGCATGTGGTCTAAATTAAAGATTCTCAATCATCAACAATAACGTTAATAGACTATAAACTATTGGTGGTGGTAGTGGACTTGAAGAGTCAAAGTCTTTGCCACAAGTCTTTATGCATGGTGGGTCGTTTGCTTGTGTACTTTTCCAAACAAGTAGGTATTGTGTTATCTTGTTATACACTTTAATGAATAATGCTAGGTAGAAAAGTCTCACCACTAGCAAGTTACAAACAACCCGTCAAATGGTATCCAACTATGAGTTAGTAAACGTCATGTACAAGAGGCTATGTCGGGCTTTCATTTTTTTGTTCGAGCTCATGAGGAGCAAATTGTTGCTATGGAAGAGGATTTTGGGAATGAAATATGAGCAGCTGAATTAT
Organism: Pyrus communis; assembly: GCF_963583255.1. Lineage (NCBI taxonomy): Eukaryota > Viridiplantae > Streptophyta > Magnoliopsida > Rosales > Rosaceae > Pyrus > Pyrus communis. The sequence continues at coordinate 22,798,229 of NC_084813.1, read as the reverse complement.
TAGAAATCAATTTCAGGTGACTGAAGTTAAGCAATCTTAAACTAGTCCATATCATTTTCGTTAATTGTTTTTAGCGGGTATTGGCCTAGTCCCTCCCGTTTGTTTTACTTTTCCTTTTTTCTTCTTATTATTAATAAAATCTTGTAGATGGGGGACGGACGGGGGGTTTCTGGATGCAACGATCATTTCTCCTTTGGGAGAGGATTGGTGCCTCTCACGCGACTATTGACGAATAGTTAATCTCGCCTAATCCGTTTCTACAAAAAAAATTTTAAAAAAAAAAAAACCGTCATTTTAACAATCATGTGTCTTTACAATGTGATTTTTGTGGTAAGATGATGATATTATGCACAAAGATTTTTGTTAGCATTAATGCATTTTCCGATTTACATGTAGCATTGATTTTAAGTGCACGTCAAGATTGACATATAAAAGGTTTTGCTGACTTGGCTGCCGGAAAGCCACACTGAAGGGTGATGTCATCGATCAGAGTGTAGACAGAGGGTGAGTCTCCGGTCACGCGTAGGGTTATCATTAAACCTCTACTCTGGGTTGTTATGTTATTGTCTGCATGCTCAATTATTGAAAATCTAGGGCAAAACAATAGTAGTGGGACATGATTTCATGGAGGAGTTCGTCGCTGATTCGTCAGAATGGAGATAATTTTTAGTGTGTTCGAGAATATATGACTGGTATATCAAGTGATAACATAATTGATTAATTTTTTTTTCAAAGATTAACTAATTGTATTATGACACTTGGTATACTGGGTTATGTTATTGATATTGAAAAATCTATTGGCACAATGACTTCTCAAACCACTAACTAACATACGATCATGCGCGAAACTTTTTCTGATATGACTTTGTAATATTGGTTTAGTACACCACAATTATATTGAATTCATTTCATATAAGTCTTTTTCAAACAGGATAAGTCAAAGACTATAAGGCGAGTTCATCATCCAGAAAGATGCAGCGCACTCCAGACAAACAATACCAGCTATAGATTTGAATGTCAAATATTTGGCTGCACGTCTCAATCATCAAGAGTAGAGTTAATAGACTTGATACAAAGGGTAGTAGAGGAAAAATCCATAGTCTTTGCCACTAGTCTTCATCCATAGTGATTTGCTTGTATACTTTTCCAAACAAGTAGAGATTGCGTTGTTAACTTGTTATATTGTCTTATGGAAAATGCTAGGTTGAAAAGTCTCACCACCAACAAGTAACAACCAACCCATCAAATGGTATCCAGGTATGAGTTGGTATACGTCATTTTAGCAAGCATGTGTCTTTACAATGTGATTTTTGAGGTACGATGATGATAATACGCACACAGATTTTTGTTAGCATTTATGCATTTTGCAATTCACATGTATTATTGATTTTAAGTGTATACAGATGATTGTTTTTAAGTGCGCATAGACGACTGACATACCATATTCTTATAAGGCATTTGAACAAATTAATACTAAATATACTCGACCATCCTAATATAATATAGTTTGGCTACAATAATATTAGGGGATATCCTCAATCAGTTGAGGCATCGAGCTTCTGCCTAGCTAAGTTTATGTTGACATGGTGTATAATGTATATAACCAAAGAGCACATTGTCTTCATAGAATTTCTTATGTTCATCTGTTTTGAAATGGAAGTGATATAAAACCAACAAGTTACAAGAAGACTGGCGTTTTACTAAAATTTATGGTTAAACTTCTGCTAGTTAAAAATTAGTGATAATTATGTGATTCATGAATGGGATGCATAATATATATTGGGTGGTGCTATCTGTACACATTCCATCTCATTTTTTCTTAACGGTTGGGTTGAATAACTTGAAAAAAATCAAAGTATAAAAATTAACAGAGGTTTAGGCACCACCCTTATATTATATAACAATATGAACCATTATTTATTAATTTGAAACATTTTAATACATGAATCTACTCTCAAAACACATTAGCATATATAATTAAACGAAAGAAGTGGAAAATATACTTTCCATATCCATTTTGAGTAGTGTTCTGAGAGACAAATGACCATAAATAATTAAGCGAAATAAGTGGAAAATAAAGTTATTAGAGTGTCTGGTAAACTTGTTTTGTAAAAGTACTTTTAACTAAAAAAATACTGTCTGATAAACTTTTGTATAAAATTGTTATGAGCATGTTAAATGACTAAAACTAATCACCATGCTTTAAAAATAAATAAAAATAAATAAAAAAAAACATTTTTTTAGAAGTATTGTAGACTCTACTTCTGCGTTTTTATGCTTTTCATATTAATGTTCTAAATTTTTTAATAAGCTATTTTTTTTTTTAAAGCATCACAACTCCAAACCAATCTGTAATCACTTCAGGCATTGGGAATCGGAGGATGTGCACCATCAGTTCGGAAATTTTCCTTGAGCATCTCGGCAGGTATTAATGCGAGATTTATACGCACACAAATTTTTGACAATTGTAGTATAAGTATAAGTAGGGATCGTTCTGGACCGGGGATTATGAGGGATTGTTAATCAATTGGATTTGACTCAAAAACGTAAAAACACAATATAAAACACTATACTAGACTCAAAGAATGCAAAACTAAACAACGTAAAATAAAGTTTAAAACATGAAACTAAACTTAAAGAATGCAAAACTGAACCAACGTACAATACTAAAACAAATCAAATGACTAAGACTTAACAAAAGATGGGGGGGGGGGGAATTGAGTGTTTGACGAGATTAAATTAAATGGACAAATTGTAATTAAAGGCAAAACGTAAATATGAATGTGATGAAAATATGGATGATGGAATAGCCAAGGGGTTCTTCTCCACACATGTTACACTTGCATACAAGATTGATTCTCAGTTGGTCTTTCGATAAATTATGAAACTCAACACCCCGGGTTAATTAGGTCCGCTTAAATTAACCGTCAAGTTTTCCTTAAGTTAATGAATTGGATGGGTTTGCGCAACGCAATTCACAACATTCTCCAAAGGTCCTCTACGTGAAAAGCACAATAAAGATACAATCAAAGATCATTAAGCATTATGAAAACTATAAGTATTGACGAGGCATTCGTTACTATGATGAGCATGAAACTCGTGCCAAGAATTCATTTAACGCGATTGTTTATAAGCAACCTCCACTACTTGTGAATATAAGTTCGTAACGATTAGGTGAAACTCACTTATATTCTAGCGTCATATTCATGCATGAAAATTAAGCGCGCATTCTTAATAAACGTACATAAATAAGTTATCAATCAAACGGTTAAACGAATTGAATCCACAACTTATGAAATTCCAACGAAAGTTAATCAATTCATATTGCAAATATAAACATAGTTTCGAATCACCCCCTAGCTAAAGGGGGTTTAGTTCCTCATAACTTTGAAATCAAAGAAACACCTAAACATTCCAACAACTCAAACTTGAATTGTATGAACGTTTAGGCACTCTTCTCTTCCATTCCTCATACGTACAAAACAAAGAGAATTGAATTTAAACTTTGAAATCAAAGAAACACCTAAACATTCCAACAACTCAAACTTGAATTGTATGAACGTTTAGGCCCTCTTATCTTCCTCGTTGTTGTAGCACAAGGTCTAAGGTGAGGTTTGGGGGATTATGGATGATGTAGAATGATAGGTTTTGTGGAAGAAAGAAGGAAGTGATGGTGTTTGGATTGGTAGGGAAGGCACGGCACAAGGGGAAGTGTTTGTGTTGTGTGTTGTGTTGTGAATGGAATGAATGAATTGTGGCTGCAATGGATGCTTATTTATAGGTAAATAAGAGGGAACATGACAGCTAGGAATAGGTGGAAATGTGGCTACAAGTTTGGTGAATGATTATGAGTGAATGCATGTGAATGTGGCTAGGTTGGAAAGCTGGAATTGCATGTGGAGTGTGCTGAAATGGAGATGTGAAAGCCACGACAAGGGTTGGTGTTTGTGTGGCTGCATGTTTGGGTTTGTTTAAAGGGTGCATGTCGGTGAATGTTAGGTTGAAATAATGATGGAAAAACAGCTAGGAAAAGAGGGAATGCATGTGGAAGTGTGGCTGCAAAGAGAAGGAAAGCTGGAATGTGGAGGGGAGTGCACGACATTGATGTATGTGGAGTGTTTTGTGCAGCTAGGTTATGATGATGAATGCATGTGTTGAATTGGTGGTTGAATGATGAAAGAATAAGTGAATGATTATGATAAGTGATAAGTGAATGATTATGATAAGTGATAAGTGAATGATTATGATAAGTGTATGATATGTTGTTATGATAAGTGTATGATATGTTAAGTGATAAGTGAATGATATGTGTATGATAGGTGGTTAAGATAGTTTGGTCTCCAATTTCGTCCATCTACTTGGCGTTTAAGCATATGCAATCCATTTAATGCCCCAAACTACTCCAAAATGCATCCTTTCGTCAAACACGTTCTATGATCCTGAAAACACACAAAAGAAGCATAAAGGACTAAAATAACTAAAGAAACATAACGTAAATGTATGAGAACAAGCCATTTAAGTCGCATGAATATGCTCCTATCAGGTATGTTGTCCCCGATTTCTTTGAACAAAAATTCAGGCAACGGAGAGTTGAAGCACACCTTCGAAGCTATCAAACTCGTTAGGAGTTTTATCGAACAAGGCTTCGAGCTCCGGTCTAATGAATTGGGCTATAATTTCAGTGCATGTGCCAGGACGTCTGACATCTTCCAGTGTCCAAATCGTAACTTACGATATTGCTACATAGATAACCCTCCTCATATTGGTGGTTGAATTAGAGATTTATCTCAACCAATCAATGTATTAATGAAGCATTGTAATCATAGGTAATTTCCTTTACTAACCTAGGTATAAACCAAAGAGAAATACTTAGTTACGGATAAATCTTTTTTTTTTTTTTTATGACAAATGAGAGAATAATATGCACCTAATTTTTCTAACTATGGGGATGGGAGAAAATTTAAACTCAAAAAATAGTGAGTTCAAGAGAAACGCTCTATCTACCAAGCAATCCGCCACTTGTTTGACCAATCAATTAATTACCTTGTTATTGATCACAATCTGTTCTTTTCAATATTATTACAAAAACTGCCACGGTAATCAAGGGTCATGTTTCTAAATTGTGTCATTTCTCATTTCCTAATTTATAACATATTGCTGATCAAAATAAGTGTTTTGTAATTAATATTGTAATCAATAACTCGAACTTTACTTTATATTGTATGGAATCCGCATATCGTAAACCATGTATGGGGGCTAATGCATATCCTATGTTGGAGGGTCAAGGAAGCTAGTGACCTAATGTTATGGGAGCCGGCAATTAAAACTGAGAAGCGACCATAACTATAACAGTCCTAAGTCAAAAAATTTATTGTCGAATAAGTTTCAAGTTCCAACACAGTACGAAAGATGTAACGATCTTGACAGTCGTACGCAGTTCCAACCCAAAACCCAATTGTCAAATGAACCTCTCACACCTTTCTCAAACTCTGTAGGCTAGTTGGTATCCACATTCCCATAGGGCTAAATGGACCATATCAAATCAACCCAATCAAAAGCCCAATCAGATTCCAAACAACCCACATCCAAACCAAACACGGGTCAGAAATGACCCAAATTTCAAATCGGGTTAGTCTTGTCTGTCTGTCCTCCCCTAAAACCCTAGACTTTCTTTTACCCTGGTGTCACAGAAAACGCAAAAGTTTTAATCTTTGAAAATCGTAAGGAACCATGATGAACGGCGGTCGGCACCAAAACAAATTCGCATGGAAGCCAAACCTCGGCGTCAAAATCAACGAAACCGAGGTCGGAGGCCGGTTCCGGCCGCTGTCGGAGATAACGGGGGTCTGCCAGCGCTGCAAGGAACAGATCGAGTGGAAGCGCCGTTACGGAAAGTACAAGACCCTGACGGAGCCCGCCAAGTGCCAACGTTGTACCAAACGCGCAGTCCGTCAGTCCCACCATAAGCTCTGTGCTGCTTGTGCTAAGGAGCAACGTGTTTGTGCGAAGTGTTGCTGTCGTGTCGAGCAAATTGTCGGAAAAGACCTTGCGGAAGTGGAGTCTGAGCAGAAGAAGCTTCAAGAGGTTTGGTTTTTTAACGTTGTTTTTGTAAAGTTAACAGTTTTTAACTGGTTTTCGATTCGGAAATTGACGAAAATTGATGGGTTTGTTTTGTTTCGTGAAAATTGTAATGTACAGGCGATCAAAAATGCAAGAGAAAGAGATAGGAGGAGTCTATTGCGTGCGGTATGTTCTCGAATTCGAACACATTTGTTTGTTCTTGTATTGGATTGTGAATCAAAAGTTGCATAATTTGTGATCTCGGATTGTACTGTAACAGATGAATGCTGGAAAATCTACGGGTGTAGCGAAAGCTGCAAGCGAGAAAGGAGACAAAGCGGGGGACCTGTTCCCGTCTGCGTCACTCGAAGAATATGCAGAGGCAAGCAGAGATGATGAGGATGACAACGGTGATGATGGTGAAGGCGAAGAAGATGAGGCACATGTTTGCAATTAAAAGAGGTGCTAAGTAGTATTTCAGTAGCGAACGTGTCGATTAGGCCAGTTGGCTATGATCGTGTAGTGTGCCATCCTTTGCACGCAAGTTCGAAATCCCTTGCATCTCTTTGTACTATCAATGACAAATTGGGCAAAGATATCCTCGTTTCTTCAACACCATGAAGAAGGTCTTGAAGATGTAAACTGATCAACGTCTTTTTTTTCGTGTTTCTTTCGTTGTTTTAGTGGTCCACGCGTAATTTTGTACAAGTGCTTATGCACAAAAACTTTGAAATTTTGTTTGTTTTTAACTATCAATGAAGTAGGTCTTATTTAATAGTATCACAGATCAAGTTGCATTGCTTTTGGGGGTTTCTTGGGTTAAAAGCAAGCTGCCAATAAAGTATGCTAGGCACCTGGGGAAGATCGAAAGCTCAATAGAAAAATAAGAGAGATCCAACTTCACTCTTCAAGTCAACAGCGTCGAGAGTGATTGAATCTTCAAATGGTTGTTATTTATCCGAGTTGGAAGGAAGAAGAAAGCCAATCTTACGAAATGCCGAGGGAAAGCAGTTTTAAGCCAGTCAGATGCCTTCTTGCGACGATGCTATGCGCCATTCTCCTTGTCAGCCCCGTTACAGTCTTCATTTTCGGCTTTCACATCTCATATCCGCAATCCTTTTTCTGTTTCAACGCCAGTATCTCCCACGACCAATTTGTTTTGCCTCACTCCCTGCACACGGATGTCGCTCATTTGCAGATCCAGCTGGGACTTTTGTTGCAGCAGCTGCATAATGAAAGTTCCGAATCAAAAGTACTTGTGAAATTTTCGGATCAGGTGCTTCGCATCGCCATTTCTTTGGACAAACTTGCTGATAGCATTAAAAAGAAGCATCAACCGGACAAAGATGAAGTAAGCACCGTGGATGAAGATTTCACAAATCCAGAGGAAGGTGAAGCTGAAGCTGAAGAACAGGTTCCAGGTGGCACAATCTTCACTTCAGGTGAGATTCGTATTTACATTTCACCAAAACAAAACAGGCATATTGGGAAGAAAAATTTTCTTGGGGTAGAAGCAATAACTCCATCAATTGGGTTGGCTTGTGCCCGAATGGCAACCAATTTAGAACGGTTTATGAGTTATAAGATCCGCGGCACGTGCCCAGATGATTCGGAAATAGCTCAAAAGCTTTTAGTTCGTGGATGTGATCCATTGCCAAGAAGAAGATGCTTCACAAAATCACCGCCACACTACACCAAGCCACTTCCTATAAACTTCTCCCTTTGGACTCAACCTAGCAATGCTAACATCTTATGGAACAGTTACAAGTGCAAAGACTACTCTTGCCTTGTTTCGAAAGAAACCGAGGACCGAAGAGGCTTCTTCAAATGCTCGGACTGTTTTAACCTTTCGAAACAAGCATGGGACACACCAACAAACGAGTCTGAATCGGCAGAGTTCACCATCGATGAAGTTCTAAGCTTAAAGCCGGGGGAGATAAGAATTGGCCTAGACTTTAGCCCGACCACGGGAACATTTGCTGCTATCATGAGGGGAAAAAACGTTACCATTGCATCAAGTACCTTAAACTTAGGGGCTCCTTTCAATGAGGTCATCGCCTTAAGAGGCCTTCTTCCTCTTTACACATCAATCGGTTCGAGGCTACCTTTCTTCGACAACACCCTCGACATTATCCATTCCACTTTGCTCTTGGATGGCTGGATTGGAGCTGAACTCCTTCAGTTTGTATTGTTTGATTGGGACCGCGTCCTTCGGCCGAAGGGTCTTATTTGGATTGACAGATTCTTCTGTCACAAGGAAGACATGAAGTTGTATTTGGACGAGTTTAAGAGGTTAGGCTACAAGCCATTGCTATGGAGGGTAGTGCCCAAGACCGATAAGCTTGGAGATGAGCTCTTCTTCTCAGCTGTTTTGGAGAAGCCAATTAGAGGTTAATAATCATCGTTAACGAGTAAATTCCAGAGGTTAATAACCGTCTTTAATGAGTAAATTTCTCAATATCTTTGTGTTTTAATGAATCCTGTGATATTTTAACGAGTAATACTTGTCGTTAACAGCAGGGATTAAGCATTTCTATTGTACTTAGTAAGGTTCGCAATTACATTGATATTTTAAAGAGAACAATATATAGCAACATGAAATTATTATATAACTTGCATTAATAATGCGTTTTTGAGTACTTGGAGCTAACGGAAGACTTGACACAAAACCAAACGCAATGACGATTAACACAAAACCGGGCATATAAACGTTCTAAGATTCCTACAGCCGAATCCACTTAGTGAGATAAAGCTTTGTTGTTGTTGCATTAATAAGTTGAAATTCCCCGCTGAGAGTGAAGGTACACTTGCTATAGAACAAAAAATTCAAATAAGTTCAATTAAATTTTTAAAGAACGATATCAAAACTATGTAGCAGAATAATTCTTGAACGAATTCGGAGGACCTTTCCAAAAGTATGCATATTGAGATATCTTGGGATCAAACTGCCCAATCGAAATTAACAAATTAGGCTTCAGCGTCCACAATCTCTAGCATTCCTCGGAAATGTTCGGTACCAGTTTGTTTCATGACCAAATTTTCTGTCGTTGCACAGTCGCTCCACGGCAAGAAGAAAAGGTTGTGGATGGAAGAGGAATGACAACACCTATTCATCTTTTGCGCACAAGCGCTCTGAAAGTAAGGAAACAACAAAATAGAAATCAGTTAACAATTTCGGGTATTCGCAAGTCCAATGCTTTTTGCTTGAGAAGTTGAACAGCAGGAATTTAAATAGGTCACCAAAAGTAGATTGAACCTAGAAGTTGGGTAAACATTACGCGACGGAAACATAAAGAGAAGAGGACCCAAAATATAGGTTAAGAGTTCGTACTCAGATATTCATAAGCCAATATCATCGAGGTGCCCCAGGCGGACATACTGAAAAATCTTGGACCTAGCCCTCTGTAGAAACCTTGCCAGCCATCTTCTCTGATCAAGTTCTTAACAACTTCTCTTGCAGTGGGTCTCTTATCGTGTCCCATTGTCTACAATATAGCGACATAATTATTGTAAACACAAATTTGTCGATGACTTGGTCAAATGAAGAATGAGCAAGCTGCAAGCCAGCAAAGTAACCAGTTACATTAACTGTTTATATGAATACCTGCAGTCGTGTCTTGATGGTATCCAATGGAGTTGTTATGCAGGATGCTGTTGCACCTGCAATAATTCCACCAGCAGCTTGAACCAACACTATTTTCCCCACGCTCGGAACAGCTTCATCAGAACCAGTTCCACGGCCTAAGAAACTGCTTCATAAACCAGGATAATGTAACACTGAGATATTTTGTCAGGCAATAAAGATAAACTGTTGAAAAAAAGGGTATTTGATTCACCTAAACTCCTTCGCCTTATAACTTCATCTAAGAGGAACGAAGTTCATTTACAAAATTATAGATATTCATTGGCTTGATGGACTTTAGAATTGCTAACCAACCTAACAACCGACAAAGTTGCAGTACTGATGTTTATGTCCGACAACTCATTACTTCTTAACATAATTATCATGTTCCACTAACACACTCAAACCAGAGGCCACCTAAAACGAACAATAAAATGATACACCTCCAAACTTTTCATGCCCTTGTAAAATGATAAATAGAATGTTCAACAGAAAATCTTAAGTTATGTATGGCCAACATTCATTTGAAAGATATAAAATTTACTGATTAACGAATTATGAATTAGCTGACCTAGCGTAAGAATAAATACAACTAGAGTTAATGGACAACAAAATACCATTTCTCACCTCCAGATTAAGCGCTGGCTTGAACCATAACTAGCCCACCATACAGCGCTAGATGGAGAGTAAGTCATAATAGAAAGTCCAAACCCTCTATAAAGTCCTCGTATGCCATCCAACTTTATAACCTTACGAGCAACATCCATCCCCCCGGTGTACTTTGCATGGCCCGAGTACCCTTGCACCATCAATCTTTGACTAATCTAAAGAAAACCCATTACTCAAAATTAGCATCTCAAACCCCTAAGTACGAAAGTACTCAAATGAAACCGATAGATCCTATAAAGTTATTTACCACGTCAATGGGAACAAAGACAGCCTGAGAGAAAAGCGAGGCAGTCATTCCAGCTACTCCATTAGCCAAAGCTGCCTCTGTAGCCTCAGATAAGTTCAAGGGTTGAACCATCTTGAAAGCAGCCACCTTGGTGGCCTCTAAAGCAGTGAGAAATATAATCCGGGCAGGAACTGCACCGGTGATCACAGTGCCAAACCCTCGGTATAAACCACGAATACCATCTGCTTTCCAAATGCCTTTGGCCATAGAGAATGCATCTCCCTCTAGAGCATCTTTGGAAGCAACTTGTAGCCGGGTTTTCACCACGGATACTGGGTACAGTGCCACTGTGACCCCTGTAAACAAGCCAGCTCCAACCACATAAAATTTAGTCTTATCAAGCCTGCATAAAATTCAATACACCACAAAGTTCACTCATTTGAACACCCAACCAATATATAAATTACGGGTTTCGGATCTCGTTTCGAACTCTTCAATTAATCAAAGAATTCATAGCATCATCAAAACTCAATGGAGCACAAAATTCACTCATTTGAGCACTCGACCAATATATGGGTTTCCAATTTCCTATCGAATTCTTTGATCAATTGAAGATTTCGTAGCATTAATGTCAATGAATGCACACCCAGAAACATCTACAAAACGCAAAAACAAAGCGATAACAAATGGGATTTTCTCAATTAATGGACAAAAATAAAAATTGATCGAATAAAGAACATACTTGTCCCAATTAATCTCGGTGTTGCCAATGGAGGCCGCCATGGAGGTCGCTCGAAATCGAAGAGAAGAAGGAGGAAGCCGGCGACTCGGTCAAGAAAGCATCTTGTTTCCGAATCCGAAAAATCCCCCAAGATTCTGGGAAACGGGTACGAAGATTGATTGAAACGATTAGCGCGTGGAAATGTAAGGAGTTTTCTTCTCGATTTTGGGATTTGGGAGAACTTTGATTGCTTGGCGGAGGAGGAATTGGAGAAAACTCAACCGGCCGACTCTTGTTCTGCTTACGGCGGCGGCTCAGCGCGGGTCAGGACGTTGTTTTTGCTTTGTAGGGTGGCGTGTGGCATGCTTCTCCCAAAATTCATAAAATTAACAACACATTAATTACTTATTCATTTAATTAATTCTAACAGAAAAATTATTTAATAATTATTTTACCAACTGACAACTAACCATTCAATCTCCACTAATCTTCTTCTGGAACAAACTATTAGTATGATAGTGTTCGTGATCTAAAAATAATATTGTTTGTTCAAAAAATAAAAAATATTTGAAGCATCTAGTAATATTCGAAGTGCCATGATATCAGTATTTTTTTAATTTTTTTTAAGCTATTATTTAAGATTTTGACACAAGAAATCATTATCATGTCGCTATTTATTTTACTACTCTCGACTTGTTTTATCCAATCTTCTTGTGAAGACGAAAGATCCTGCCATGAATAGCCTTCAAAACCATTGTCATTCTCTTATGCATTGAACTTCATCAAAATTTATGTTTTATAAATCTCTCAAAATCTTTCAAAATCTTAATTGAATACAATTTCAAAAATTTGATACCGTTTAGTCCGGGTCGGCAATAAATTTGGTCCGGGCCGGGATTGCAATTATAATTGAACAACCAGATAGCCCAGTTGGGTAGATTCTATTTGGTTCCACCCTATTCCTTCCTTTTGAAATTGGATTGGCATAAGTTGGTGAAATAGCAAATTATTGGCTTTTTTTTCCCTTTTTTTTTATTGAACAAATTACTGGGCTTTAACTTAATTAGCGAACCCCATGCATGCACATGGTCGCCCGTTTGATTTAAATGGATGGTCCTGAAAAGTGAAAACACGTGTACACAATACGTTTATTTTTTTAGAGTTGTGTTTTGTAAAAAAATAACCGTCAAGGGTATAAATCTCGCATTAGAAAAATATATAATTTTTTATATATTTATAAGTAATTAAGTCACTCTTCGTATAGTTAATTGGTTTTGTGGTGAATCTCAACTTTCTTTGTGATATTAGAGCATGATCTCTTATGTGTGAAGTGTAAGTCCACATGTGCTTTATGTTACCTGATTTATGTGGGTCATGTGTTATACTTCAAAATTGTCAGAATAAAAAAAATAAAAAAAAAGGGTTTTTTAACTTTAATCCTTCAAGAATATTGAAATTTAAAATAAATCTGGTGTTAAATTACATATTGATTATAATTCTTTGATGTGTCCTTAATTCAAAATAATTAATGTGTATTTTATGTAATGTCTCCCATTAAATACTTAAATTTATAAATATACAAATTTTAATTTATTTTTTTTACCAAAAAAGAATTTTTTAATTTATTAATTTTTTTTTTAACATTCTTCAAACTTGAAAGACTCAATTAATGTACCTAAATGTTAGTATCGAAATGTGTGTGCCGAAATGTATTATATTGAACTAATGTATTTAAATGTTAGTACCGAAATGTATGTACCAAAATATACGCATCGAAATGTATTACATTAAATTAATGTACCTAAATGTGTGTACCAAAATGTATTATATTGAATTAATGTACTTAAATGTATGTACCTAAATGTGTGTACCAAAATGTGTGTACCGAAATGTATTATAATGAATTTAATATACCTATATGAAGAAGGCAAAGCACATCGAAATATATTGTATTAAAAAAAATTAGTTTATCTAAATGTTTACAACAAAATAAAATTAATACATTAAAAATTACGAAGAAAAAAAGATATTATTAAAAAATCAAAATATGATTAATAAATGAGGTTATTAATGTATCAAGGGACTAAAATTAAATTTTGATCTTACTCATGGTTTTAATCTAAAAGTCATCTTTGTCAAGGATTAAAATAAAGTTTTCTATAATAAAATATAATAAAGTAAAACGAATTTTGAGTTTCATAGAATAAAATAACGACTTTTGAGTTATAAATGCAAAGTACAACACAATCAATGTGACATCCCACATCGCCCATAGTAGTGATCCTTATATATATATTCTCATCCCTACCTAGCATGAGGCATTTTGGGAGCTCACTGGCTTCGGGTTCCGTAGGAACTCCAAAGTTAAGCGAGAAGGGGGCTAGAGTAATCCCATGATGGGTGACCAACTGGGAGGTTGCTCGTGAGTTCCCAGAAACAAAACCGTGAGGGAATGGTAAGCCCAAAGCGGACAATATCGTGCTACGATGGTGGAGCGGACCCAGGAAATGTTTCCCCCCAGGCTTGGATGTGACAATCAAATTTCCAGAGACGTAACTATTTTTTTTTTTAGTAAACAATATTATTTATACTAAGGGGATGGGGAAATAGGCTAAGTCTCACAATGAGATAATATGGTTCAGATTCGTCTTTGATAAGTCTTTTAATAACTTTACCAAAAAAAAAAAAAATCTTTTAATAACTATAGAAGGTTGCACAAGAGAGAAAGTATGTGTCTAACTATATTGTTTGACTACTAGTTCGTTTGACAAGTGTTTTTAAATGATTGAAAACATTTTTAAATAAAATGTTTTTTGAACAAATTTTAGTAAAAATGCAAGTTAATTATGAAAACAGCAAGAAGCACATAACATGCACTTTTAGCAGAGAGCACTTTAAATACTTTAGAAACCAAAAAATATTTTCTCTAAAAATACTTTTAGTGCAATTCAAAAATATCCTCTAAAAATGTTTTTAATCGTTTAAAATCACTCGTCTAATGAACCGTACGTCACGCCATTAACTTACAAATATATGTTGAAAACTGGATTTTAGAGACCGCTAATTGGCATCCCCGTGTTTCCAAAAAAAAAAAAAAAATTGTCATCCACGTGTTTGACCGATACCATTCACATTTTATACGCAAGAAAATTAGGACAAGGTCTAGGTCTGTATCCGCGGAAAAGGTTTTATAAATCTTTGGACTTGACTTTATCCTCCCAACTTATCAACCGAAATATTTCATTTCATTAAACCAAAAAATAAGAATGCATGAATTGCCATTTAGTATTACGGTTTAATAGTATTTTTCTTTACTTATAAGTGAGAGGTCTTATGTTTGATTTTCACTAAAGACGAGTTTGAACCACATTATTGCTAACTCATTGTGAGGCTAAAACCTTCATCTCCCCCTTAGTGTAGATAATATCATTTGTTCAAAAAAAAAAAATGAATATTTCAGTAAGGTCTACTACTAGAATACAAATCAATTATATATTTATGTTATGGGCGGACAATGACGGAACCAGAATTATTTGTGAGGGAGAGCCTTTCATGTGTATTAAGGAAAAAAAAAGTTCTAAACTCATAGCATAAGCAAATGAAGTAATCTTGGCAAAACTTGAAAGAAAGTCCCTTTAAAATTAATAGAGAGAACCGAGAGAAATGTACAAAACCATACAACTAAGTGAGAGGTAGAGAGGAGGGTAAAATGCACTAAAAATTTAAAAATATAGAAAAAAGTACGAAAAAATCTCATTTGATAGAAAAATGAAGGTTTGCAAATAATAGTTTATTATATTGCTTTATAAATAACATTAAAGTATATTTTAAACTCGATTCCTAAAACTCTCCGTTTTGCTTGTCACATAGTAGTAGGGTATAATAGTGTTTCTCTTCACTTGTAAGTGAGAAGTCCTAGGTTTGGTTCTCACAAAAAGTGAATTTGAACCACGTTATTATTATTAGCCTAGTGTAAGACATAGCCCACTCTCCCACCATCTTAATTCAATTGATATCTTTTATTAAAAAAAAATAAAAAAAATAAAAACCCCTCCTTGCTTTGCAACCATAAAGAAAACAACAAAACTGTTAATTTTTCTTTTTCTACAAATGCAGGCTTGGGGCGCCTAAATATTATTTTACACTGTAACCACCATGGTCTTTTAGTGGCTCATTTCTTCAGAGTGGAGAGTTCAAACTCAGTATATTTAAGAGTTAAATCTAAAATATCTCACTTACAAGTGCAAAAAAATATCACAACACCATAACATTAAATGACCAAAAATTGAAATTAATTATCTATTTCCAATTGAAATATGAAATATGACAACAACTAAAAAAAATTGAAATATAAAAAATTAAGCTCCAAACGGGCATGATAACTACTAAATGTCCAGAAGCTGCCAAATTGTCAAACCCTTGATTTTGATTTGTGATCATCACAACTGTCAAGCATTTATTTACTTTGAAACAGTCAATTAATCTTTTTTAACCCATTTTACAAATTCAATCTTACCATAAAACAACCCACAAATTAATACTTATTTCCTTTGAAGAACTCATCTTTTATAATACGATATTTTTATTATCTCTTGTGCATGACATACACTGATAACTGCGGATTAAATATGCAGCTAACGATTCAACAATAAAAAATCTAATCGTAAAAAATTATAATGTGTACTGGACACTGATGACTGAGGAGTACTAAAAAAACCTCCTTATAATATTTTTATTGTAGAGTACACATATATTCCTCGGTACCGTTATTTAATACAATCATTATCTTTAAAGTCGAACCGAAAACTTTCGACTTTTAATTAAATTAGTTAATTAAAAATTGGCTACATTTATATTTGACAAAAGAAAAGGAAAATGAGTACATTTAACTGACTTGCAGACTTGGAAAGTGGGCAGGAGCACACGCTTCCGCGTTCTCCCCACTCTCTCTTTCCACACTCTTTTTCTCTGTTTTTCTCTGTGTTCAGACAAAGGCTGTGCCACCACCTCTGACAAAAAAGTATGAAACTTTGCGGCACCCAAGAAAAATTAGACCACAAACATTCCGACCAGAACAAAATCTAATTGCCAGAAATGGGGTTTCTGTTCCGGCCCATGATTCGATCAGTCCCACAATTCATCAGTTTCGCCACCTTTCTTGTCTTTGTGCTTTCTTGCACCACCAGCTTCATTGCAACAGGTATATATGCTCAGGCTCGATCAATATTTTCAAAGTTTGAATCTTTTTTACTCTTTTTTACTTGGTAATTTGTAATTTCTTCAAAGTTTGAATCTTTAATTTTCTTGGCCCAACGTGTGTTATTTCTTCAATGTTTGTGAGGTTTTGGCTTTTGGGTTTTCACTTCTACAAGTGAGGGAATGAGGTTTTATTTTTGTTTATTTTTTAATGTTTCGAAACTTTTAATCTTCTTGGTTTTGGTTTTATCTGATGTTGATGCAGATGGGTTATCATGGTAAAATTGTATTTCGTTATGAAGTTCTTGTGTTTCGGAATGAATTCGAACTTTTTGAATTTTAACAGACGAAATTGTGGCAAACAAGGCTCTACAATTATTGTTTGACATAGTTTTTGATTGATTCAAATCATCGCATTGTTCATTGTTTTGTTTGTTTATTGCCAGAAGCGTATGATCCACTCGACCCGAACGGAAATATCACCATCAAATGGGATATCATAAGCTGGACTGCTGATGGCTATGTTGTAAGTATTATTTGAGAACTGTTTGCTTTTGTCACTAGTTGCCCAGAATGCGTAAAGTGGTTGCATTCGAAGAAATATACATACAATGAATTAAGTTAATACCGGAACATGATTACGATTTCCGAGTAATAACATGAGCTGATTGTCGAAGTTCTTCAAGCATCGATCAGTTGCCAAACACTGAACATCATCTTTATGTCATGCTTCCATTTGGATTTTTACTTGCACAAACTACATAGTGACTCTAGTTCTGTTACTTTTCGTAGTCTGGTATTGTGCTTCTTTGGTACTTGTTTTCATTCACAATGTCATATTCCTATTCGAGATATTCGGGAATGAAACTAAGAAACTTAGTCACTAGAATGAGTGTTTAGGATTTGGTTCCCTCTACATTAAAAACTCAATCGCAAGCTGCACTCAAAGATAGACGTTCCACTTTTGGTTTAGTAAAACAAAGCTCTATTAGTTGTTGACAGCAACATTAAACATGGATTCGTTTTACCTTTCCCCGAAGCATAGTAGAGTTGAGTGAATATCTAATTAGTGTTCTCTTTGAATGCGCAGGCTGCTGTTACACTTTTTAACTTCCAAAAGTATCGGCACATTCAGGCACCAGGATGGTCGCTAGGGTGGACATGGGCAAAGAAGGAGGTTATATGGAACATGGTGGGAGGACAAGCCACAGAGCAAGGGGATTGTTCAAGATTCAAAACAACACTCCCCCATTGCTGTAAGAAGAATCCTACAGTTGTTGATCTATTGCCAGGAACTCCTTACAATCAACAATACACAAATTGTTGCAAAGGAGGGGTACTTAGTTCATGGGTGCAAGATCCAGAAAAGGCTGTAGGTTCTTTTCAAATAAGCGTTGGTCAAGCAGGAACCACAAACAAGACCGTCAGACTGCCTAAAAACTTCACCCTGAACACACCCGGTCCTGGGTATACTTGTGCTCGTGCCAAAGTCGTCAAACCAACTAAATTTATCAGTCCAGATAAAAGGAGAGTCACTCAAGCTATGAGTAAGTGTTATGAATCTTTTTAAACATAAATGTTTGCGCTAATAAGTTTGTCAGTCATTCTTACCCCTTGTTCGTGACAGTGACATGGAATGTGACGTGCACATATTCGCAAATACTGGCTCAGAAAACTCCTACATGTTGTGTCTCACTCTCATCGTTCTACAATGACACTATAGTGCCCTGCCCAAAATGCTCATGCGGTTGCCAGAGAAACGCAACTCATCCAGGAAGCTGTGTAGAGTGAGCTTTCTTCTGAAATCAGCTTCTTTTAACTTCTTTTTAACTTAAGCTTTTTCATTAAGACATTTATATTCTCCGGGAATTTGCAGACCAGATTCCCCCTACTTGGCTTCAGTTGTCTCAGCCTCCAACAAGAACAGCTACACGCCTCTAGTTAGATGCACTAAGCACATGTGCCCAATCCGAGTTCACTGGCATGTCAAGGTGAACTACAAACAATACTGGCGAGTGAAGGTTACAGTTACAAACTTCAATTACAGGATGAATTATTCCGATTGGAACATGGTTGTCCAACACCCAAACTTTGACAATCTGACCCAGATTTTCAGCTACAACTACAAGTCGATAACTCCTTATGCGACAATAAGTATGTTAATCCTGACCTCTGTTACTTTTCATATGTTCTTCAGTTCTTGGCTCACATAATTTGACGAACTTGAAGTGTTGCATGATTTTCTAAAAGAACTGCATATGTTATTCTTCCTTTTTAACATTGAAAGTTGCGAATCTCTGATCTGGCTTTCTTTCAAACAGATGATACTGGCATGTTATGGGGAATTAAGTTCTACAATGATATTCTGATGCAAGCTGGGCCTCTTGGTAATGTACAGTCAGAGCTGCTTTTCCGAAAGGATGAAGCAACTTTCACATTTGATAAGGGTTGGGCGTTCCCTCGAAGGGTCTATTTCAATGGTGATAACTGTGTGATGCCACCTCCAGATGCCTATCCATGGTTGCCAAATTCTGGTTTCCGGCAGTATGTCTCTCTGCTCACTCTAATCATGACTTGTCTATCGACCATTGCAGTCATGTATGCTTATGCTTAATCTAAGCTCGAAAATGTTCCGATCAATGATTTTCAAAGGGTATAGTTTAGATAGGAATATATGGAAGCCACTCGATGTTCTGATGCATTATGATCAGTGTTCCCGGCATGAAATTAGATGGAGTCAAATGTGCTGCTGATGTTCATTTTTTGTATTACTGTAAAGGGTAGGTTGCTTCTGGCTTGTGTTGTATGAATGTTCATATCGCCAGACCCTCTTGCTTGTAGAGTTACCAGATTATGTAGTCATGATGGTAAATCCGAAACGAGCAATAAAATCTGATCAGAGTTTTATCTGTTCTTACTGTTTACGTAATATATCAAATGATCGCGTTGTTCAATCAAATTGTGGCAGTTCTGCATTAAATTAAAGATTTCATTTGCCAATCACGTACTTATTTATATGAACAGAGAAATTCATATACCAGACTCGTCCAGTCTCTCTTCACAAGATACATACAAATAAGTTAAGTTTGCTTCTTCAAAGAATACTTGAAGTACCTGTGCTCCAATTCTCTGTGCAAAATATCCTTCATACCTTAGCTTAAAAATTTTAGGGCGTCGATCACGATTGTGGAAGCTACGGAACCAAATCATCAGATAGCTATAAACAAGAAAAAGAACGACGAAATCAAAGCTGAGAAGGAAAGTAGAATTTTCTGGGCAGAATTGGGAAGAAACGGGTAGACGTCAGGTGGAGGCAACTGGCACTCATCGCCATTGAAGTAGACTTTGCGAGGAAATGCCCACCCCTCCCTCAAAGTGAAGGTGTTCTTGTCCTTTTGAAGCAGCATCTCCGACTGAACGAACCCAAATTCCCCGGCTTGCACTAATCGGTCATTGAAGAATTTCAATCCATAAAACATTCCAGTGTCATCTGCACATAACGTAGCAGCTATGTTAGCCTATATGTGACTACGAGAATATAACGTGGAAGAGGAAATCGATTTGAACTCACTTATGGAGCTGTAAGCAATAAGAGGCTTGTAATCAAAGCTGAAAACTTGTGTGACATTGTTGAAATTAGGATGCTGCATAACCAGAGTCCAATGCGTGTAGTTCATCCGATAGTTGAAGTTTGTAATCGACACCTTCACGCGCCAATACTCCTTGTAATTCAGCATCACATGCCAGTGAACTCTCACCGGACACATGTGCCGTGTGCACTGCAGTAGCGGCTGTGCATTGGCTTTCCGCTTAGTGTCATCTTCAACCACGCTAAGCATTTTGGAATCACTTCTGCAACACAACCAAAATTATGACCATGTGATTTATTTATATATGTTTGCACAGATTGTGCAATATATCGTCACTTGGTCGAGGACTTACTGGACGCAATTTCTCTTGTCCTGGCAACCACAAGAGCAAGAAGGGCAATGAACGATTGTGGAATTGTAAAAGGACGAGAGAGAGACACAACAGCTTGGGTATTTTCTGGCCCGAAGTTGTGAATATGAGCAGGTCACGTTCCATGTCACTGCACAAAATCGGATAACCGTTACGCATTTGACATGTCACATGCTAATCAAAACGAACCAATAATCTAAAAATGTTCGAAATAAATTGAATCATGTGACATGGAGGAACTTACTCAAAGCTTGAGTCCTGCGGCGTCCGGCAGGTGTCAAAAAAATTGTGGGAGGCACAATCCTTGCCCTGCCACAAGTGTACCCTGTTCCAGGGCCTAGCAGAGTGAAGTTCCTAGGAAGTCTCACTGTACGGTTTGTAGTGCCGGCTGATCCAACACTAAGCTGGAAGGATGAGACAGCGGTCGAGGGGTCTTGGCCCCACGCGGACAACACGCCACCCTTGCAGCAATTTGTGAATTGCTGATTGTAAGGAACACCAGGAAGCAAGTCCACAAAGGTGGGGGTTTTCTTGCAACAATGAGGTACGTTCCCTTTGAACCGGGAGCAGTCACCTTGCTCCGTGGCTTCAGCTCCCACCGCCGCCCATATCACTTCTCTTCTGGCCCATGTCCACCCTAATGTCCACCCCGGGCTCATGATGTGCCGGTACATTTGGAAGTTGTTCACAGTAACAGCCGCCTGAAACATACAGTTCATTCAATAGAGGCAGAATCGATCATTCGTACATTTGGTATGTACCCTCTAAGTCTTTTTAGAACAATCTTCTTAGATAAATGATGATGAAGGTGAAATTCGTACAACTAACGTCATCGAGTAACGTATATGGAGTACGTCAGAAATCAAGTTTACTACAGGAAAAAAGTGATACTCACCACATAACCATCTGTTGTCCAAGACATGATATCCCATTTTACAGTTATGTTTCCATTCGGATCCAACGGATCATATGCAGCTGCATCAAATCAGAAAACATCAGATAAGTGATTATTTTTCTTTCTTCAATCCAATGCGTAGTAGTATAAAGGAATTAAGAGTTTTACCAGCACATGAAAAGATAGCAAGAAAGAAGAGAACTGATACCAAAGTTCTCATCTCCCCGGTCCGAAACCCTAATCTTTAACTTCCCGGTGATAGAGTTTGGATCGTAAGCTTAAGCAATGAGCAGGAGCTTTTTAGTAGCCAATGGAAGTGTGTGTATTTAAGAAAGATAGAGATCGTGCAAAGGAAAATTTCGTTAGCTTTGTAAACAGATGGATTACCTAATGGTTGTTGCATACTTAAAAGTTATAATTGCATGTTCAATTCTGATCTCTTAGTCCTTCTCATCTGAATACTTCTGTTGAGCTTTCCATGTCGTAAATTAACTGCTAATAATACCTTGCTAGCTAGGCATTTGAAATATATTTGCAGTGAACACAACATCTCAACGGTCCTCCGTTGTAGTTGATGATTAGGTTTGTAGCTCAAGTGATTAAAAATAATAGAAGCTATACAACCCAAGTTCTAGCTTGACTCTTGATTAAAAGTATTAACTATTAACCCCGAATGTGAAATCTTATGGTCGATTTTCCCCTTTCTCTAGTATCATCTTTTATAAAAGAAAAAGAAATTTAGCTTGCCAAAAGTGTTGTAATTGTTTTATTTTTATATAATTATTCCACAAAACAAGTTATTTCTGCATGGCAACCTAATAATAGTTTTAGCATGTGTACACTTGCTCTTGAGTAGGGATAAGAGTCCCTTGCTAATAGAAATAAAGACTACTCAACTCAAGTGCTTGCAATTTAAAGGCTTGAGTTGGCTTGGAAAAGGATTGATAGCTAATTAACCATTGAGAATTAGTTCTTCGAAAGGTCGAATGCGTAAACATCAACTGGTTTTTATGTTAAAAGCGTAATATTTATTGCATGGGGCAACTGGTTTTTATGTGTAAAAGTGTAAAATTTATTGCATGGGGTCATAAAGCTGCATTGCTAATTTATAAACTCAAACAAAAGCGGCAAAGTTTCAACCAAATGTGTTTATCAAGGGGTTCGACAAAATAACTTAAAAAGTAATTGCAAATAACAGAAGTAATTTTCATTGATTTTTTAAGAAACAAGAAGAACACTTCTCCTTATCAACGTTTTAATTAGAAGCACGATAGAGGTGTTCTTGTTGTTATATGTGCATGTAAAAAACAAGAGAGAGATAATGAATTAGGCGAGTCAAACTACACATAAAGTTTGGTCGTCAGACTTCAATAATAGCCTTAATCTAGTCGTCAGACTTCAGTAATAGCTTTAATCTCTAAGCTAACACAAAATGGTTAGAAAGAATCAAGACCCATTTTATCTAACCAAACCATTCTAGTATTCATAAGGAGTCTATTTCTTTTTTTCTTTTCTTTTTTTGGTCAAATGATAGATTTTGTTAGATTAGATGTTAGATTAGTCATCGATAGGGTTTGAACCCACGCTATCATGCAATAACTTAACATCTTTTCACCATTGTAGTTAAGGGCCACTTTCGTCTATTTCTTTTTTTTTTTTTTTTTTTGTCAAGCGATATAATTTGTTAGATTAGTCATCAAATAATATTTGAACTCACGTCGTCATACAAAAACTTAATACTTTTCTATCATTGTAGTAAATGATCACTTGCTTGTCTATTTCATATTTTGAATATGTTAAATTGCTTTGACGCCATGGAACATTCTAGCGATAAGGTCAAAGTCTAAAATTGTCAACCCTGAATGCAAAATGTTATTTCCTATTGGGTCGTTTAAGAAAATCCACAGGCTAAGCCGCTGGTTTTGGGTGGTCAAAAGTTTATTGCTGCCCACAGTAAGTAGCTCATAATTTTCCATTCTTCCATATTTACCAATCCACGTAACACTATATATACTTGGCCCATAGAAATCCAAACGCAACAGTAAAAAGCAAGGAGCAGAAAGAAAGCAAAGCAAATTACTTTCCTCTCACAAATCTTGTTAGAGAAAATCAGAGCACTAAGAGAAGGAGAATTTCTGGATTTCAGATGGGGCGTTGGGTTAGGCCTGAGGTGAGCAAGCTTTGGCTTTTATTAATTTGGTTACTTTTTCGATAGCAGTTAGGTTAGTTGATTGCGACGACATATGTCCCACCCTTGATTTTGAGTTCAGATCTCTTCCTCGCAAATAGTTGAGAATAAAGTTTTCAAATTAATTTGGTTATAAAGTTTTCAAATTAAATTGGTTACTTTTTTTTTCAAATCTCTTCGTTTTTGTCTGTTGATGGGAAGAAAACGATAGCACGAAAATATTTTCTGAAGGTCCATTAGTTTTCTCAACAAAACAATCCAATTAAGCAAATAATTAATCCCAATTTTTATTTGACATATCTTTAGGTGTACCCGTTAATGGCTGCGATGACATTTGTGACAAGCTTGTGCGCATTTCAGCTTACAAGGAACATGTTCCTCAACCCTGAAGTCAGGTACAAATTAATATACATATACATACATAGATATATATATATACATATAATTTAAAGGTCTAAGTATATAAACGTGTTAATTAGTTAATTTATTTGCAGAATCAACAAAGCTCACCGTCGAATGGCGGTGCTTGAAAACGAAGAAGAGGGAGAGAAGTACGCCGAGCACGGCCTCCGGAAGTTCCTCCGCACACGGCCACCGGAGATTATGCCTACCATCAACCACTTCTTCTCTCAAGAAAAATGATATCGGACATGTTCATGAAGGTTTACTTGCGAGCGCAGGGGGTTTTATTTTTTAAGAGTTTTATAGCAACTTGTTCATGTCAGTTTATACTATTTTGCTTTGGGCCAGTTTTTTTTTTATCATGTTTTGTGAAGGGAGTGTGCTATCCACACATCACTTTTTACTTTTCATACATCATCTTAATTTTCGGTTGTCAGATCGAATAAATTGAAGAATATCAAATGACATAAATTAATAAAGGGTATGTGATAAATTAATAAAGGGTATGTGAAAAATAAAAAGTGACGTGTGAATTCATACCCCTTTGTGAAATTCCACAGCAGTCATTCATGTTTCCCCATTTTGTATAAATAATAATTTAATGATGAGCCTGTCATTTTGATACTTGAAAAACATCGTAATAAAACAATCAATCGTTTGTTTGTTTTTTTTATTTTTTATTTAGTGATAATTCAGTACATAAGCAAAATATATATTTCAAGAGCTAACTTCATCGTACACCATTTTAAGTTTGGTGTGATTTTCCAAATAGGTCACGAAATTTTAATTTTCTCATGTATCACAGATGAAAATTGTTTTAATTTGTGTCCTCAGTTTGATTGATTGTGTGCTTATTTATTGAATTGATGATTTGGTAAGCTTGAGACCTTTGTAAAGTCTAACATGTAAGACACATTTGCACATTTTGACAAAAAAATAAAATAAAATAAACTAGTCTTAATTTAATGGATGATTAGATGCTCAAAAAGACAAAAAGTGTAAATTGGGAAAAATTTTAAACTTCATGGTGCAATATGAAAAAAAATTAAAACCTCATGCCCCATTTACAAATTGTCTCAAATCAGAAGAGTGAGAATGTAGTTATTTCAATTATGCAGAAGTCATTTTAACACGCAGGCAATGAACTTCAAGCAAAAGAATCGTTGGCAAAAATGAAAAATGAAAAATATTACGACAAATGATATTGGGAAGTACATGCCAAACTGTTTGGGCTTGTTGGATCATAGAAAAAAAAAACAATTTGTTGTTTAGGATCGGCCCATGTGAGACCATGAATATGTTTATTTTATTTGTAACGGATATGTTTTTTTTTTTAAGATTAAAACTTTGAATTTTTTTATTTTTAATGCAACAACATATTTACACTAAAGAGTAGGGTGAACAAATTGTTATCGAACTAACCATTTATGATCGAACTTAAGAATTTTTACTTAAAAATAGAGAGAGAAATACCACTACACATAGTATATCACGTAACATTAAAATAAGCATTGGGAATGAGAAATTACTTTTATTTTTTTATTTTTGGTACATTGATATTTTTACATTAGGAGGAGTGAGAGTTCGGTTAAGCCACACAATGGGCAGCTTAATTTGGTATCAAATTCACCATCTACGATATTCGAACATAAAACTTTCAAATAAAGATGAATACTACCAGAAGGTAGTATTGAGTGGCCTACTTCCTTTTTTTATATTTGAAAATCAGACTCGTGAAAAATTGTAATTAATGTCGGAAAATGAGATGGGAAAACAAAACCCATGAGGAATGGAGAGTGCATTTTCCCCCGTCTTCCCCCGTGAGATGGGAAAACAAAATACAGGAAAAATTGTAATTATTGTGCACTGTTAACATTAATAATTACATTATTTTAGGACAATATTATCCTTTTAAATATTGAAAACTCAATTGTGTCCATAATAACTTTTCATACTCAACTTTTCTTTTCAATTTTATACCTAATAAGAAATAAAAATACAAATTTATCTCTAAATCTAATATTTACTTTTCTATTTCTCTTGAATATCTTTCCGCATACCGAAAGAACAATGTTGGTGACAAAAAGAGATAGAAGAGTTTTAACGAGAGCTGATTTTCACACATCGTTTTTAATCTCTCTCATACACTCTATTTTTTATTTCTAACCATTAGATTAAATAAACCAAATTGAAACAATAAACATAATTTTGTGTCGCTCCACCTGAAACAAATTGAAACAACGACCATGAAACAACACCCGAATTAAATGTCGCTCCACAAATTCTTTCCACATACATATTTAACCTTTTGGTTCTTCGGGGCATAGGTGAAATTAGATTGGATATCTCATTGTATTCAAATTCAAGCCTCAAGAAAGGAATGAAAAACTTTTGTCCATTTTGAAGATAAAAAAAAGAATTATTCCTTAGGGAAATTTGTCCCTTCCAACTATTTGAAATGATAAGATTAGACGGGATAAAATTTATTCACATGTAATAAATTCAAAATGAAAAATCATTTACTCCTTAACGCTTAATTTTTTGTGAAAAATCATTGTGTGATAGAGATTGACCTAACTTAAATTTTTTTGTTGAAAACGTTATGAACTATTGCTCCTTTAACGTTAACTTTATGTGTTAACAAGTCAATCGACATTGGTGGGTACCAATTATAGTTGAGTGCTTGAACTTTATATGCAAGTGTCGGCAGCTATTCTCTCTTAGACCAATGTAGACACTCCCCTTCCCTAAAAGTACTAATTTCGTTGAAATTTTGATAAAGATAAAGTCATTATTCTTAAACTATAACAATCATTAAACTAAAACGCAAAAATTGCATAAATCAAAACTACATGGACAACGTGAAAATCATAAATTGACCCCTTAAATACATTAGTCAAAAGACCTCTCTGACTTTGGTCTACAAGATCAAAGTTATGAGATTTAAAATCGATAGAAGTGATCCTTAATTTTGTTCACCATCAATCATTTTGTGAAAGTTTTTGTTAAATAAGGATCAAAATCACAAAAATACTCTCAATTTAATAAACAATAGGCCAAAATAATTTGACAAAAATTGAAGGTATTTTTACCATTTTATCCCCTATTTAATGGAAATTTTTTACAAAATGACCAAAATAATTGATGGTGGACAAATTCATGAATTAGTTTTATCGATTTCAATTCTTAGGGACCAAAGGGAGGAGTTATCCTAATCTCAGGGACCATTTTGGCTAAAAAGCTTATTCTAAAATGGGAGAGATTTTTTAGTGTACTAAGAACACGGGATGGTATGCAACATATTATTATACAATTAGAAGAAAGTTTTTTTTCAAGTGTTCCTCTAAGGGTATAGTGACATATAGTTAATGTCCGCTCCATATCTCGGTCACATTGAAATGGATTTGTATACTATATATAAGTTGAACATATATGGAATATGGGCAATGCGGATGGACATACTCTCATGGGCTTTTTTTATTCCTTATCCTAATTATTCATAATAGCATTCAAATAAATAATTCTATTTCTTGTTTCTTTCTCATCAGTGCTTAGCCACCAGTCAATCTTTTCCACTTGGCAGTGAAGGTCCAAGGTTAATGAAAGTTCCGTTACGGTGCGAGTGATTTAACCTTTTCCTCTACGTCTCCATCCATGTTGTGAATGAATGTGATTGGTTTTGTTTGGGTTTAGCATTTATATCCGTAACCATAAGAGCTCCTCGTCAGTTTAGTTTGCGTTCATAAGTTCTGCAGACTTTGTTTTCTCAGCCAAAACTGAGAAACCCAAGTTTGGTCGTCAAAACCGGACAACCACAATTTCCCTTCATCTTTTTTGGGTTGCAATATGAAGACTCGGCAGAAGTTAGGGTTTACTCGGCAGAACTTAGTTTTGTTAGTCACTGTTGTCGCAGCGGTTTTTAGCGTCGCCAAAGCTTGCTCCAACGGACAGTGCAAGGTTCGTGCCTCTTTTTTTTTCATGTCTGTGTATCTAAATTATGACTTTTTGTGACTGGGAAAAGAAGGAGTGATATTTGTTTTGCTTTCAAATGTGTAGCTTTTGGACGAATGCTCGATGGATGCCGATTGTGAGGCCGGGCTTTACTGCGGATGTTGCCCACAAGGCTTCTCAGGCTCTAGATGTATAAGATCAGCCATTACAGATCAATTCAAGCTATTGGTACGTGATCTACCTACCCCTCTCCCTCTAGAAATTTTGATAACTTAACGTTTCTTGTAACACATTCAAGATTTTGAGTCGTCCATTTTTTAAAGATTTAGAAATCTTAGAAATAAAACCACGCGAGACCGCTTGAGCAGTTCTTGAGGCCTCATCAGCAGTACTCGAACCCCCATTGAGTATAATCGATGCCCTCGAGTAGTTAAAATTCTAAAAATGGAGAAAATTTTGAGATAAAAAGCTTGAACATCAATATTTCGCCTCTCTCTCTTACACATACATAGAGACACGGACAGGCGCATATGTTGTGAAGTTTCCAACTTTACATGAACTTACCATGGAGAGGAAAAAGGGCAGATTATTGGGGGGGGGGGAGAGGGGTCCACAATGACATATTGACTCCGTGGGATTTGGATCCTCTCCTGAGCCAATGGAGAGGATCCTCCTGATCAAGCATTTTGGGCCGTTGGATTTTCATCCAACGGCTATAATTATTATATCTTTAAAGGGATCCTCTGTTTGTAACCATTGAATAAAAATCCAACGACCCACAATGCTTGATCAGAATGATCCTCTCCATTAGCTCGGGAGAGGATCCAAATCCGACTCGTAGAATCTAAGCATGACTTTTGGTTTGCCGGCCTCTTCGGCTGTCACAACCAGTGAACAGAAGTTTAGAGTTTTCTATGCCCTTGATTGGGCTTTAGGAGAATGGTTTGTGTAGGCCTATTGAGGCCCAATACTGGCGGAGGACTTTGCTTACTCATCTATGTCAATTTGGGGTAAAAGATTAGTTGTGTTTTTTTTTTATTATCGCAGAACAATTCTCTACCTTTCAACAAGTATGCGTTTTTGACAACCCACAATGCCTTTGCAATTGAGGGAGAGCAATCTCACACTGGAATTCCTCGCGTTACCTTCAACAATCAAGAAGATACTGTTACTCAACAACTAAATGTATGGCATCCTTCAATCATATAAACGCATGCCTTTGTCCTTTTCAATTTTGTTCGGAAATTGTTATTAGCATTCTGGAATAGGTCCTCATGCACTCGTTAAAGTGCAATTTCTCCCTTATGTTGTTTTGAAAGATGAGTGCATGATGACTTGTTTAGAGTGCTAACATGTAGGGTTTAGTCATATTTCTCAATTAATCCTTGACCTTTTGCAGAATGGGGTTCGAGCCTTGATGCTCGATACGTATGATTTTAAGGACGATGTGTGGTTGTGCCATTCTTTTAATGGACAATGCTATGACTTTACTGCATTTGTAAGCAATACCATCTGCCCAACTTCATTTTCTTCTTGTATATATATATTCTTTGAGATTAAGAAATTTGCACACAAAATGTATTTTGCCTCAACATTGCTTCCCAAATATATAGGAACCAGCTATAGATACACTGAAGGAAGTTGAAGCATTTTTATCAGCCAACCCATCAGAAATTGTGACATTGATATTGGAGGACTATGTGGAAGCTCCAAATGGATTGACAAACGTCTTCAACGCTTCCGGGTTGAAGAACTATTGGTTTCCGGTGACAAGCATGCCCAAAAATGGCCAGGACTGGCCACTAGTTAGTGACATGGTTGCCAATAACCAAAGGCTACTTGTGTTTACTTCAAAAAGTGCGAAGGAACAATCCGAAGGAATCGCCTACCAGTGGAACTACATGGTTGAAAACCAATGTAAGAGGCAACAACCCAACTACATTTCTTTTTTTTTAACATTATCATATGATTTTCCGTCTATTACTAAATTGCCTGCAGCTGGATCCATATTGACAATCATATGGCATTACCTACTAGTATTATTGATAAACTATTGATAATTTGAGCACACAATTGTCGATATGCCGCTACCTTTGAAAGGGGCATGTATGAATGAATGTCTTACCTTACAACACCAAACTTTGCAGATGGGGATGATGGAATGAAGGAAGGAAGTTGTTCAAATAGAGGAGAATCATCACCTCTTGATGACAAAACTAAATCTTTGGTTTTGGTGAATTATTTTGCTTCTATTCCCTTGAAGCTAGAAAGTTGCGAAAATAACTCTGGGGATCTGATTAACATGCTTTACACTTGTCATGGTGCTGCTGCCAACCGATGGGCTAACTTTGTTGCTGTTGATTTTTACAAGGCATGCCCTCTCTTCCCCTGCTTAATAACCACTGAAAAGTCAGATTTAATGTATACTAAAAATAATCAAATTTAATTTCTGTAACTTTTGAAATTTTATTTATTTATACGTGCTTGGGTTGTGATGCAGAGGAGTGAAGGGGGAGGATCGTTTCAAGCTTTGGACAATCTCAATGGGGAGCTCTTGTGTGGATGTAACGATGTACATGCATGTGTGGTAAGCTAATAAATTTTGGTTCGAACACCAAAATCATTTTTGTATTTTTGGCAAAGTATCTTCATAAAAAAAATTATATATATTTTTTAATAAACAATTTATGTGCTTGATTGCAGCCGGGATCACCTCAAGGGTCTTGCCAGCCATAGGAGACACAATACAAATTCATGTAATGAAGCTTAAATCTTTAAGAGAACTGTGGGAATTTCGATGAATCGGCATAATTTGTAATTGATTTATCTGTAGAAAAAAATATTTATATTGAAAATCGTTGTCGTTTCATTCTTAATAGATGAAAGATATGTTGTCACTTAAAAAATGGCAGTTCAACTTGTCAATCTTGTCTTCCCCCACGAACTGTTTGTGCTAATGATTAGTCCGATAAAAAATGAAATCTATCCACTGATCCAATTTGAACACCTCTACAAGATAGACTCGATGTTAGAAAAACATAGTCATAAACAGTGTATGTCATATAGCTACGCATTGGTGCATTGCCCTTAAGGATGCACGATCCAAGTGGATCGGATGAGGTGGCTTCTCCGCACTCTAAAAATGTTTGCAACTCCAGAGCAACATTACTCATTTTTTAACGATATGGCAATATACCGAATCTAGATTTGTTTTAATACAATGATATTAGGGGTTTGTTAATAAAAAAACAATATGGAAGTTCACGAACAATAGTATTACATAAGAAAATTCGTTTCTAAACCAACAATCATCCTTCAAGTTAATAAAATATTGCTTGGAAATGCTTTTAAAAATATTGAAAGCGTTTTCAGACATTTGAAACAATTCCAAATGAGCCCATAATTAAAGTACTTTATAGAATTATTTTACTTTTAATTTTGTTTTCTTTGTTTATGCTGCATGAGATCAAACTAAAAGCTCAGAATTTGGGCTTTAATTATGTTGTACATATAACCAAACACAATGTATAATGTATTGTATTCCATGCTATGTAGCCAAACAGAATTTGTGCAAGCACTCGGCTACATTGATGGAAAGTGAGTATTAGATAATACAAGGAATAACCCTTAATTCATTCTCTCTTTCCCTTGTTTGAATACAAACGATTTTGATGAAGAAGAATCGAACACCTCAATGAGTACACAAATAACTATAAGGGGCAGTTGAATAATTACCAACAAAGTTTTGTGTCTTCAAATTTCCTTCTTTCGTTATTTACTTCTTTTGTTTGACCTACTTTAGGAGTAGATTGATAGATTTAATTGACGTCTCGATGCTAATTACAAGCTAAAATTTAAGTAATTTTTTTTTGTCAATAAAACCAGCAAACTTAATTACACTCGAAGTGGATGTCACCTTCACTGAATCACTAGGGTCCTAGCAGAGGCAATATTTCCAAGTAGCGACAAATTGAATAATCCAACCTTAGACTATCTCCAAAGTAGATGTCAAATATGTCAACCAATACTAAAGACATCAAGCTATTCTCCAATGAAGTTGTAATATATAACATGGCAGATGAGTCATTTGACTCTTTGTTTTCTAGGTGTTTTTTTTTTGTAGAAATAAAGATGGAGTCAAATGTCTTTAATTTAAAATTTTAATTCATGAGTCCCATTGACAAGCAATAGGAATAGGATGAAAACTAAAAACAATTTTAATTTTTTTAATAGTTAATGTAACTATGTAGTGAAGAAAGTTGACGTCCCATCATAAAACCAATTGGTAATATAAAGATGTAGCACAACCTCTTATAAGTCCATGCAAAGTCCCTTCTCCTATCAATGTGATATTCATTCTTAACATGCCTGTTCACGGACAACACAACGGGGTGACGTAGAACACGTGTGACGATTTAGCTTCACACGTGAGATAATCTGCTCTGATACCATAAAGAAAGTTGAGGTTCCACCATAAAAACAATTGGCAATATAGGAAATATCTCAACCTCTTATAAACTCATGCAGGGTCCCTTCTCCCATCAATGTGAGAGTTATTCTCAACATAGAACCCTATATATTAACAAAATAAATATTTGACACATCCATGAAAAATGAAGAAGATTTTAACATATAGTGTCACTTAGTATTACGGTCTAGTGGTACCTCTCTTCACTTGTCAATGAGAGGTATTAGATTTGATTTTCGCCAAAAACGAATTTCAACCACATTATTGCAAGCCTATTGTGAGGCTAAGCCCACTTCCCACTCCTTTAGTATAGATAATATTGTTTGTTAAAATAAAAACATGTATATTCAATCTATCACATTAGCAATCAAATAAAATTTTAAAATATTATATTTGACAACTATGCTTTAAAAGGATAATGGCTGGTAGATTCGGTCAAATTCATGACTCGTAAGTGTGACCAATGGATGCATAATCTGATGAATGTGACCAAGGGATCCGAAGTTAAAAAGATCATAACCTTATTAATCCAGAGTCAAACAATGGATGCATTCCCGGTAGTTTAATTAGAATCGAGTAGCTAATTATATTATGTACCAAATTAATTCTCAAGGATCTCAATTGGTGTGGAGCATGTGAGTTGGTAGTTTAGGAGGCATCAAACACATGCTAGCAATATTGAGCAAAGGAATAAAAATATTTATATTATTTGTAAAATCAATGTCATTAGGTTCAATTCAATTGTACAATAGGAATAATAGAGGATTTCAGATCTACTTGTGACTACCTACTTGATATTACATTCACCAGCAACCTGCTTCGATGTTGCTTTTGTGCCAGAATAATGGGCTTCATTGGTGTATCATCACATGAATGAAACAATAGAAAAATGTTTTTTTCTTTTTAAATTCACATTTTCATGGGCATGTTGTGATTAGTTTAATACTATACTAATCGTATTTTATATCATTTTGACTATTGTGTTCGGGGAGTACTCTTGTCGTCAACGCACTACTCAATAGCTACCAACATATATATATATATATATATATATATATATCGATGAATATTTTGAAAAGCTATTTTGTTAAGGAAAACTAACGAAAAGTTCAAAAAAAATTTAGTTTTAATAAAAAAAAATGACAAATAAAGGTGTAGTGAATAGTATTAGGGAAAGGTAAAAATATGGTTTTTCGTTAAAAGTGGACAGTATTGGAAGTGTTTCGTTAAAACTCCTATTTTGTTATATGAAACAAGATATTTTATAAAACATAAGTAGTTTGTATACCATCATATCTCGTCATATAGCATATTAGTGAGTATTGGTGAATTTTAATTATGAGTGAATCTTATATGTATGAGTATTTAAGGGTGGTGTTATTTGTACACACTATTTTTTCAACCGTCAAATTAAATGAATTGAAGATAATCAAAAGACAAAAATTATAAGGTATGTAGATGGTAACTAACATGTTGCATACTATATATAATTGACATTATTAGAGAATGGTACAAATGTGGTATGAAAAATATGGTAAGAGTAGTATTTTTAAAGTAAAAAATGTTTGTTTTTGTGATTGAAAGATGAACCGATGGTTGGTTATTTTATTATTATTTTTTTTTTTGGGAGAGGAAGGGGTGGGACGGTGTGTTGGATGATGAATATTGATCGATCGATCACTAAGCTGAGTGTCTGGTACTTGTCAATATTAAATATTCCACAAAGGTACCAAGGACGATTAAGATACACCCACGAGGGGGTAACATGCAAATGAAATTGGGCATATCGTTTGATCCATAGTTGATATTTCCACATTGTTGTTTGTTAATGCACACAACTACACCACAAGACTAGACCAGCCCCTCTATGTGTGTGGAGAACCCCACCACAAGCTTCAACCTTGCTCGCTCGAAGTGGCCAAGCAGCCCCCCGATCACGTGGTTTTGGTGCCTATGCCCATATGTCATAAGCTTACCTAATTTGGATTACTGGACTCAACTCACCCAAGCACCTCAAGCTCAATGCATGCATGACGAGCGAGTCAACCTCATAATCTGTTGTATAATCTCTTCACGCGCGTGACTCATCAAATTCGTCACTCATTCTAAACAATGAATGTTGTAGACACAAAAAAATACATAACTCACTCTCCAATGCAAGAGAGTACGTACGCTACTACTCTAGATGGAGATGAGATCATGAACACTCAAACACACATTCAAGCAACATAAATAATATAACTTTATAATACAATAGTGGGAGGGAATGAAAGAAACAACAGCAAAGACAAGCAATTATGCGTCAATACAAATTGCAGTTGGGGACCCTTTCACACATGGGGTGGGGGTGCTTACCCTTCTGCTGTGGAGCCAACCTAGCTACCTTATGTTTTATCAGAATCTTTCCAAAATTGTTGCTTGGAACCACATACTTACTTATTGGTTATTGCCTCCAAGCTTTTCATCAGTTTCATAACAATCTGTCCAACTTATAATATAACCCTAATTACATATATATATATATATATATAAATTGTTAATTTCTTAATTACATATACTCAAAACTAAAAGCTGGTATACCTAGATATGTAATATAGTTATAAATTGTAAGATTGTCTGTCTAGGGCAGAGAGAGCACGTAAAAATTAAAGAGAGAAGAGACGCATCGCAAGCACGAGTTTGCATGGAGCACAATAATTTCGGGGTTTGGGGTTCTTTTGTATTTTATCTGAAAGAGTGTAGCAGGCCTCTATTATTGGCATTAAGTAGCCGAAAGTATATTAGAGTAAGATAGGACAGGAAACCCTAGTTATGCAGACGGACGTACGTACGTCCATGCCCATAGTGGTGGCCAATTGGCCGTAGACGACACGCGTTACCTGACCTCTTGTCTGCAGGACCGACTGCCACTAGCAAAAACTAGCTAGCGATGAAATGGCAGAGCCAGAGGACTTGTAGTACTTCAGTCGTCCCTTCTACAACTAGCAACTACCAACTAACTATCTGGACATATAGTTGATTTTTATTATCAAGTTCCCTCGATCGACATAATTAGAGCAACTCCAGCGGGGGGAGTAGCTCGATGGACCGGCCATTTTTCCAACCCAATAGCCAGAGCTGCAAGCTCCAACCCATGCGGGCGTGTGGACTGAGGGGGGTGCCCAAGTGAGAGGCCCGGCTCCAATCAATGGCCCGAGAGCCTGAGGGTCAGGTGATGCAAGGCTGACGTCAACGTCAGGGTGACGTCAGCCATGATTTAAAAAAATTTGCGTCAGGCGCATGTCATTCAAGTACGAGTGGGGACGCGTCACCGACAACTTTTTAATCAATGGGGCCCGCAACGCAGACTTCTGAATTGTTATCGTTGTGGGTCATGTGGCGCGACGTTGTCCGTTGGATTTCAACGGATACCTTATTTGGACCATTGGATTTCCAACGGTAAAAAAAAATTCAAACGTACCAACAAAGGCTAGATGACGTGGCACAACAAGAGCCGTTGGATTTGAGATCAACGGTCCACGTTATTCTTAAAAAAAAGAAGAAAAAGAAATCACATTTAAAAATTTTGAAATGTTACAGTTGTGCCACGTGGCACAATCTGGAGGGTTGGATTTCAATTTTTTTTTAATCAAACGGCAGAAATTAATTAAGTTAATAAAAAATCCGTTTTTTTTTTTTTTTTAAATTTAGAAAAAAAAAATTGATTTTACTTTTCTATAAATACCTTCTCATTATCTTCTACCTTACACCACATTTTCATATTTTCTCAAATACTTTCAACCACATTCCAATCTTTCTCTCAAAGTTTCAATCCAATTGGTTTCCAACAAAATGACTATTGATGCAGGTACGAATTGGATGCTTATTGAAGATGTTACATTGTGTTCTAGCTGGGTTGAAGTTATTCATAATCCGATTATGGGTAATGAGATGCAGTTGCGAGATATGTGGAGTCTTATTCATACCAATTATCTTGAGAAATTTGATGGGAAAAGAACCAAAGAATAGACGTCCAGTCGTTGGAGAATACTCAGCCAATCATTTAGTCTTTGGAGAGACACCTTAGCACAAGCTAGTGCTAATCTTCGAAGTGGGGAAAATTTGGCGGATCAGGTAACAATATATTATTTATTTGTTTGTACTACACCCAAATTTACATTAGTTACTTTGATTATAATTATTTCTTCTCCCGCATTGTGTTGACACTTCAAGCACAAGTTTGGTATAATGACAAAATCAAAAACAAAAACAAATGATTCACCCGATGGGAATGTTGACACTTCAAGCACAAGCTTCTCGGTCCAGAAGTTCTCATAAACATCACCCCTTTACACTTTACGCCCGTTCATGAAACCGACACAGAAGAAGTGCCGGAAATGCCCCTGAACAAACGTTGGGGTCGACCCATTATCCAATTAGGCCTCAAGGTAAGAAGGCTTCAAAAAGAAAAGGGAGTGCTTCCAAGAATGATTATGCAAAATATATGGAAGAACTTGCTCACCAAGGTGAATTGACTTTGGCGCAGGAACTGGCTAAATTTGAGGCTGATAAGGCTAGAGATGAGGCAAAAGTTGCAGCTGCTGAGAGATTATTTCAAGCTAATGAGAGAGAAAGAGAGCTACTTAGGCAAGAAAGGGAAGAGCTTAAAGAAGAAAGAAGAGCTCAACAAGATCGTGACAATATGAAGGAGCCTGTAGGGGGGAGTCACCGAATTCTAAATATTTTGGAATTTGGAGAAAGCGGAAGTGGTGCGAAGGAGGCGTGCAAGGGAAGCGAGAGCAAGAGAAGATGGTCCTAGCACCACAAGAGGAGATGATCCTAGCACCACAAATTGGTTAGGTGATGATTTTCCATTCACGAGGGACTAGGGAATTTGTTTTTAATCGGAGCCCATAATTTTCCAATCACTTTAGGTTGTAATTTCTTATTTATTGAATAGAGTACCTTATGTTGTTTCCAATTTAGTGAATTTAGTACTTTATTTAAACTGATAGTATATTTATTTAATTTGGTAATTTATTTAAACTAAGAGAATCTTTATTCAAAGGACATAAACACACCAAATAAAATTACATAAACATACCAAATAAAATTACAAACACACCAAATTTAAAAATAAAAAAAAATAAAAAATAAAAAAAAAATAAAAAAAAACTCACTAAATGAACTTAAAAAACACACCAAATAAAATTAAATAAACACACCAAATAAAAACAAACACACAAATAAACTTAAGTTTCTTGAGCTTGTTTCAATTCCCACTGGTGCTCTATCAAGTCAATTTGCCGGACATTGTGCATATATGGGTCCTGAAGTGCAGTATATCGTTGAATGAGCATTTCATTGTAATGTCTATCCCTTTGTAATGGCTCGTGTTGAATGGGTTCTTCAATGGCGTCATGAGCACAATATATTTGTGTTCCGAAATTGTTCATCATGTATGGCTCATATTCATCAACGACATCATAATCGTACTCATCTTCCACAACTATGTTATGAAGAATAATGCACATGATCATGATGGATCGAAGTGACTCTAAATCAAACATTATGGCAGCACCCCTAACCATTGCCCAATGAGCTTGGAGGATACTAAAACAACGTTCTACATCCTTTCTACACCCTTCTTGACAACTTGCAAAGTGTTTTTCCTTTGCACTTCGCGGACGGAGCACTGTTTTGACAAACGATGACCACCTTGGGTAAATGCCGTCTGCTAGGTAGTATGGCTCGTGGTACTTATGTTCGTTGACCCAGTACATGACTCTTGGTGCTTTTCCTTGCAAGACATCGATAAACACTAGGGATTGGGTAAGAACATTGAGGTCATTTTGAGCCACCGGAACATCGAAAAAAGCATGCCAAATCCACGTATCAAATGATGCCACCGCCTCCAAAATGATACTTTTTCCTCATTTTCTGTCCCCTATAAGCTCCTTGTCATGCACTTGGACAGTTTTTCCAGGTCCAGTGTAAATAGTCAATGCTTGCAATCATCTTAGGAAAACCTCGCATCTCGGCTTTCTTCAGAAGCCTTTGCAAGTCCATCTCAGTAGGTATCTGGAGGTACTCTGTGGTGTAGATAGATTCAATTGCGGAGCAAAACCTTATCAGGGACTCAAGAATGGTTAATTTCCCCATCCTCACTATCTCATCCACTTGGTCTGCAGATGCTCCATATGCAAGCACCCGTAAGGCAGCAGTGATTTTTTGCTCGGGAAGGAGACCCATAACACCAAAAGCATCATTCTTTTACACAAAGTAAGAATCATGGTTGCAAATAGCAATCATGATTTTGTTGAACAAATTTCGTTCCATTCTAAAACGATGTCTAAAGTACGTATCAGGGAATACACTATTATAGACAAAATAATCATCCAAGAGATCTGTACCTCGTCGTTGCATGCTTCTATCAATGTTTGCGGAACGGCTGGGCCTGCAAATTTGAGCCACATCTTGGATGACTCGATGGGAATGTGACGCTCTTTTGGCTTCTTGCTTCATCATCTCTCCTTCTACGTTCCTCATCATCATCCTCTTCCATCTCATTTTCACCCACCTGGAGATTGAACATTTCTTCCCCTTGCTTAAACAAATTTTTCTCTTGCTCATCGATTTCCCACAACATCCTTGAATAAGACATTGTAAGAAGGAAGCAGAAACTATGAATAATGATAGAGATTTTGATTTTGGTGTGTGATTTCTTAGGATGGATGATGGGTTATATGGAGGAAAAAGAAAGGATTAAGTTGTAGATAATGTCATGTGGCATGCCGTCATTCGTTAAAAATATGATCGAAATCTATTCTCACAGATTGTGACATGTGGCACGACGTAATTGGTTAAAATTTTTATCGAAAATCTATCCTCAACAATTCTAAAAAGGTAACGACATATGGCATGACGACATTGGATAAATATCTTATCAAAATCTATCACCAAAAATTGTCTTTTTGGATAATGACGCATGGCGCAATGAGAACGATTAAAAATTTTATCCGAAATTACAAATAAAATTATTTTGTATTATTTTATAAAATAAAAATTACTAATGTTTTATTACCTGTTGTCATAGCTATTCAGTTTAGGGGTGGAGATACAAATGGCAGTTACTGTTCATTAAAAGTAGTTACTGTTTACTGGAGGCTATTCAATATTGAGTTGCCTTAGGGGGCCTTGGCAATGCTAGAGTTACTCTTATGTTCAACCGTAACTGCAGCTTCAGTTTCCTGTAAATTTTCCTATTTAGAAGCTGGGACACATGAAAAAGTAAACCCTAATTTTATAATTTGGGACACATTCAAGTTAGCTTCGGTTATACAATGAAACAAGTTAGGGATGGGTTGATCGTCTGGGAAGGAAAATTATAACATGAGAATTTGGTGCAATGTATAGAGCATAATCGTAATTTGGAAAGAATAGTAATGAGAAAGCACAATTGTTTAATAAAAAAGGTAAGACAATGTTAAATATGTAACAAAAAAATGTATACCCTTTAATTTTTGTATTAACACTTAACACCTAGTAGTTAACAATGGAAATTGTTTAAGTAAATATTCATGCCATTTATATTACATAGAATCCATGACCACACGATAGTGGGTTCCAAATATCTTTAGGAACAATTGAAACTTATTGTGAATGAAAAATAGTCAACTTTGGTTAGGTGGTATTGATCCTGGGGGAAAGACACGTGTTGTAATCCCAATAGAGCTTAGTCACTTCAGCATAAAGGACAAAGAAACAATAATTGAATTCAACTAGTCCACTTCTGCATTATGTTTGTATTTTTACATAATTGTTTATATATACACGTTTTTATACACAGCGGATCCGTAGTAGTGTTTTTTTACATAATTTTTTGAATAAATTACATAAAATTACCTCAATTATTGGGTCATTAACGGTTTAATATCTCGTCTTTAAAAAGTTTTAATGTCATACCTTATCTTCGAATTTGTTACAATGTCATACCTTCCGTCAGTTGTCTGTCAATTTCTTCATTAAATGCTGATGTGGCTTGATGCGGGACCCACTTTTTATTAAAAAATTAATTGAATATTTAAAAAAATTAATTAAAAATTAAATAAATATTAAAAAATATATATATATAAATAAATAAATAAATAAGAAAAACCCAAAAACAACCCCTGCCCCCAATCGAAGCTCCCCATCCCCTTCCCCACCGACCCGTCCCCCCACCCCCACCTTTTTCCCTCCCACCTGTCTCCCCACCGCACCCTTCCTCCCTTCACTCCAGAACCCCACCGCCGCTCGCCCTTTCTTCCTCCATCTCCTCTTCCCTCCCAGAGCGCTCCTCCCCCTCCTCCTCCTCCTACCCCTCTTGCTTCATTAACCTCCCCACACCTCTCCCCCTTTCTCTCTCGGTCTCCCCCCCCCCCCCCCCCCCCCACCTTATTCCCCCCCCCCCATCTGAAACTCTTCCCATTCGACCCCTTTAAGCCCAACCTGGCCACCCACCCAGACGACAATCCCAACCCCCCATCACCGCTAGTAGCAGCAGCCACATCTCGAGGACCAGTTGAAGTGGTCCAACTTCGATGGGAAGGAAGGGTTGGGTGAGGTGAAACGATTTGGACAATCTGGGTGAATTTGTTTCTATTTTTTATTTTTTTTAAGTTTTGAATGGGAAATAAGGTGAAGAGGGGTGGGGAACTGGTCGATGGGGAAGGGGATAGGGAGCTTCGGTCAGGGAGGGGGGAGAGGGGATCTGGGTGGTTTTTTGGGTTTTTTTTTTTGTTTTGTTTTGTTTTTGTTTTAATATATTTTTTTTTTAATATTCAATTATTTTTTTAATAAAAAGTGGGTCTCGTCTCAAGCCACGTCAGCATTTAATGGAGGAATTGACAAACAACTGACGGAAGGTATGACATTGCAACAAATTTGAAGATAAGGTTTGACTTTGAAACTTTTTAAAGACGAGGTATGAAACTGTTAATGACCCAATAGTTGAGGTAGTTTTATGTAATTTACCCTAATTTTTTATATATACACGTTTTTGTAGAGTTTATTTTGAAATGTATTTTAACAATTAGAACTGTTTATTTTTTAGAACGCTATTTATAGATCATCTTTGTAAAAGTTAGACAAATCCAAAATCATTAAGACATTCATTTGTAGTGAAGAAAATAGACAAATACAGTTTTACAAAAAAACCCTAAACGCTTAATCTAATGATTATATGACTTCAGATTTGAGTGATATTTGATAAACATGATCTTTGAGGGAAGACATAAAAGATAGACAGTTCGAAACGTTAAAATACATTACAAAGCGAGCTCTACAAAAATGTGTAAAAAGTTATGTAAAAAGGTGATACTACAGATCTGCCTCTATATACATGCATATTTATATATGGTAATATTTCTAACCTAAGACATATTAGAGGATTTATTTAATTTGATATGTTATTTCCCTAACTGAAAATTGTAGGAACTAAAACTAGTTTAAGATGTACTATTCTCTCAAGGAGAGATAAAGGAAAATTGTATTGTAACGTCTATGTATAAATCATCACGGGATCCGATAAATGAATAGACAATTATACATACGAAAGTATACTATAGCTACGACAATTTCTCAAACAAACAAAATGGTGTGACTTGTACAAAGGGATTTAATGAGCTATGAGTTGCTTAAAAACGTGATGAGCAAAGAGTACTCAACTACATGTGGCTTCTTTGTTGTTGTTAAGTTAGGGAGTAGATTTGTCTATTTGGATTTTTTTTTAATTTGTGGTATTGTTTTATGGTTCTTGTGTTTTGTTTGTGTTGATCACATTTCGACTGATACGAACGACAAATTGGTAAAATACATGGTGGTTGGTTGATGACTACTTGTGTCAGCAACGTAGTCTAATGACCATCATGTGTTTTGCTTAGGGTTTTTTGTTCACTTGGCTTGCTAACATCTTTTCTTTAAGTTTATCACTTGTAAAATTTTATTCTATCGGTGAAGTTTTGTTTGAAAAAAAAAACCTACATATTGGTTATGGTCTCCTCACATCTTTACCAACCGTCAGTATGCCGGGGTAACAATTGCAAGGTCAATATAAATTGTCATTATCCCCAGTAGGTAAGAAGTAAAGAAGCATAGAAAAGTGTGGGTGAAACAGGTAACAGATTGAGACAGAAGCAAATGGGGTGAAAAATATCAGAAAGCTAGGTCAGGAAGAAGGGGGGTTGGGAGAGAGAATGAGAAGCAAAATAACAAATCAATCAATTCAGCGAATAAAACAGGTGCACTTGGATAGACCTACCACACGTGC
Organism: Pyrus communis; assembly: GCF_963583255.1. Taxonomy (NCBI): domain Eukaryota; kingdom Viridiplantae; phylum Streptophyta; class Magnoliopsida; order Rosales; family Rosaceae; genus Pyrus; species Pyrus communis. The sequence goes on along the minus strand of NC_084813.1, from coordinate 22,755,583 downwards.
ACAAGATCATTTTATGGGAATGGGGAGTGGGTTTGTGGTTTGGATAAAGACGTCAAGAAACTACAAAACAAACAAAGAAATAGACATCTTTAATCCTTTGGAGTTTTTAGCACCCCGTGTACTACTTCTGCACAAATGTTTTTAACTTCATATTTTTTAATTTTTATGTTTTTGTTTAATAATTGTTGAGTTTATTTATTTTGCAAGTTCAGTGTTTGGGAACAGAGATTTGTGAGTCTCAAGACGTTTCTCTGTGGCATCGGCATGTAGTTGACACTTGACATTTTTTACACCGATTGTTTCAGTTTACTGTCATAAAAAGAAAGTTTTGATTATTCCTTGCCCTTTTTTGGCTGGCCAAAATATTGATTTTTAGGGTTTTCAATTTTTGTTTTCCGCACTTCATGTTTGATTTCACTTAATCTTTCTCATTAATTTGCATCATGCATGCCACATATAATGGAGAGATCATGTTGTGTCACACGAAAACAATCTTTGAACAAAGGGTGAGCAACCTAAAGCTTTGAACATTATAATTCATATCCAGCGGACCAAATATGTTAGTAGATAGGCCATTTCAAGCATATAAAATCTTAGGGTGTATTTAACTGGAATTTTAGAAGAGTTTTAATTTTATGAATTTAATGGATTCCATATATGTCATTTGAATTTTGATTAAATTCTCTCAAAGTAACAAGAGACGCGTTGAATTTGTTAAAGCCTAAAGTATACTATGAAATATATGTAAATCTATCAAAATTATATACTTTTAAAAGAACCCTCAACCTTTTAAAACCAAAACATGATTGAATACACCTACATCAAGACTGAATACACTGTATGTACTTTTATTTGTTCTTTTAAAATTCTTACTAAATATCCCTAAATTTTATAAATAAATTCAAAATTTTGATTGAATATGTTGAATTTTTAAACTCTTTTTTCTTTAATCTATCGATATTTTTACATTAAGGGAGGCGAAGTTCGGATAAGCCATGCAATGGGTAGCTTAATTTGGTATCGAATTCGCTATTCACGAGATTCAAACCTAAGACCTTTCACTTTCAAATGAAGAGGAATACCATCATACCGTATTACTGAGTGGCCAAAAATTCTTTAATATTCCAATTGAATACACCGTTTTGGATTTAGTTCCAATATAATCAATTTTTCTAAATATTTTCTATATAAAGAATACATCTCATGCAAATGTCTATACTATGCGTGCGTATATAAGTAATATGGAGGTGTGGTCAGTTCGATTCACAACCTAGATTTGATCGACTTGGGCCCAAGCTTTTGTTCGGAAAATTCTTTGCTATGGTACGATTTCAGCTCTTGATATTCGTAGTTTAAATGTCTACGTATCCTTTGTAGTGTGATTTTCTCACACAATCATTATCCTTTTTAATAACCCAAAATTACCTTAGGCAGTTGACTATCAAATCGCCTTGTGAAAGACAAAATAATCCAAAATTACCTTTACTTGTTCAAACAAAAGCTAATTTATTTTAAACGAACAAATACATAATCTTATTTAAAATTATAAAGAAACAAGAAATGAGAGTTTACGTCCACCAAAAGAAGACTTCATTAACACGCCCGTACGAGAAGTTAGTTGAATAAAATCAGGGGCGGGGCTACATAGGAATCTGGGTGGTCCTAGAGCCGTCCCGCATTGGGAAATACGATGATTAAGATTCTTCATAGACTCTTGAAATGTTTGATCATGAATATTTTTGTGTCCATCAAGTAATTGATGAAATGCATGTTTGACATATCTTTATGGCACCTAGTAGGACGCATCAACATTCTTCAATAGAATGAGTCAATATCACTCGACAGGAGGTCTAGACTAACTTAGAAATGTTACTCAACATAATTCTATAGGCCCTATAGACAAACTTGACAAATGTCAGCGTGCGAGCATCATGGCCTGGCGGATCGAAATGCCCAAGTTACACAACTAAAGATGTTTGTTTCGACATTAGGATCCCCAAGGTTAATTTTTAGCCCCATCTCCAATAAAACATGACTGTAGAGGCTTTTCTTTTTTTTTTTTTTTTTTTTTTTTTAAAAGGAAATCTAAACTATATGATAAGAGAGATTCAAATTTATTCACGAGGACTACCACACTATCATGGCCATCCACATCCTACATCTGCCTAACGTTCTGCTTTTGAATTAAAACAAATTAAGTTATTAATTAGAACTTAATTAGTATCTTGATGAATTGTGTGCGTACACACACAGGTCTCCATCCACCCCTGCGTTGTATGAGATCAATAATTTAGAGGAAATAATTGGTTGGGTACCCATCTCTGCCGCTCTGGCATGAAAAAAGTAGAAGAGAACAAACTAGAGGCCCTCGTGCAACTGGAGGGTAGACATTCTTCCATCTCTCTTTTCTGCCACCTGTAGCGGCCAGCCATATGGCCCCTCGGGTTCTTCAATGAAATTATGGTTCTATCATAAAACAAATTGACAATATGAGAAGTAGTCCAAAACCATATAAGCACATAATAAACCTTATCCCTCACGAAGGTGCACATAATAAACCTTATCCCTCACCGAGGTGGGACAACTCTCAACACGTCCCGCATGTGTGGCGGATTTTCAAGCCTCCACATGAACAACAATTGGATGATGCGTGAGCACATGTGGTCCTTCGGCTTTCACACGTGGGACAACCTGGTCTGATACTATGATGAAATTGGGGTTCCACCATAGAATCAATTAGCAATATGAAGAGTAACCCTAGACCGTATAAACACATAACAAACCTTGTCCCTCACTGATGTGGGACAACTCTCAACATCCCCCCTCCCTCCCTCTCTCTCATAATGTAATCTTTTGCAGCCTACCAGTACCGTATGTATTCTGTCTGGAATTCCATGCAATTATTATTATTATTTATTTTTTTATCCACATCGCTCTCTCTTATTCTCCACTTAGTTTCCTCTCTTATTATTATTATTATTATTTTAGCTTTGGCCTTTATTTTCCTGGATTTTAGCTTGTTCTAATCAATCTGTTTTATGCATTTCATGTCGGCATGCAATCGTCTACCTAGTCATGCTATCTTATAACAAATTACTTCGGAATTGGATAACAAGTTGGAGAATTAAAGGGTGTCTACATGTATATGCCATTTGTCACCTGCCAAACAAGACACTCGTGTGTACTAGAAACTCTAAGGAGTTTCAATATACATCCTTATAGGCTTTGATGGAACATCTCTTTCAATTTTTGAAATCTAGCAATTCTCAAATTGGATCAAGTACATCAAAGATAAAAGTACCCTATTCAATGAACTGTATCAGAAAATGAGCTTATATATTTTGGATCATATAACACGTTATGATGTATTTGTATTAGAATATGAAATGTACATAAAATGATGAACCAAAAAAATATCTTATAGTTTTCACAAGCATAAAAGTACATGAAAATCACATATAACATTACTGTTGCTGTAATAACTCTCATTATCCTACTACAAAACGATTACCGACTATCTTTAATTTGAAAACTAAGTTAAGATTGGTAAAACCCCTTTTGTGTCTAATCTCTTTCCAAGGATCTCAATATGTATCCCCACCTTTCTTCAAGTCACCATCCAATCCACCTTATTTTCCACTCAAAGACAAGCCATCAGCTTCAAACCAAAGTCAAGAAACAAAATGAGAGTAGAAGAGATAAGCGAATTACAGGACGAACCATGTCTCATTAGATTCATGTAACATGTGATGAGACTGATGATCATCGACACCTACTGTACGGGCTGCCCCGAAGATAACATGTGGTGAATGTTAATTAATTATGAATTATAAATTCATGATCACGATCATCACGACAAACCCTACTTACACACTTTACTATTTTTGTCACTATTTGCGCAAGGAATCACAAGAGAAATAATAGATGTTTAGTACGGTTTTTAGTCAAAATGGTCTCTGAGATTGACATAACTCCTCACTTTAGTCTTTAACAATGAAAATCAATAAAAGTGCTCCCTAAGTTTGTTCACTGTAAATCGTTTTTGTCCTTCCTTGAAAAGTCTGTAATTATCCTCGTAGATGAGTTAGTTTGACAAAAATACCCTTCAAAAAGTAGTCATGGGGGTTGTTCATATGACAATTTAACAAATATTTTGGCAAATTTTTCACAGGAGGACCAAAATGATTTATAGTAGACAAACTTAGGGACTAGTTCTATCAATTTTCATTGTCAAGGAATAAAGTAAGGAGTTGTATCTATCTCAGGGACGACTTTGGAGAAAAAGCCTAGTTAGTATTGAAACAAAACAATCATGTTCTCGTAGTCACCTGGTGACTAAGGATACATGGTCACTCACCGTCGAATTTGAAACATTAATAGCACATTGATTTAATCTACACCCTTAATATCATACCCAACAATAAGTGATCATACATTTCTTCTATTGAAACAAATTAGAGAAATGCTAAGGAAAATCTCTCAAAGTAAAACTTTGATGGACTTTCTGCCATCTTACAGTTTAATATCAATTCTCATGCTAATATTATAAACATTGTGTAAAAAAACTTGAAGTGGCAGAGAGTCCATAAAAAGCCCCACTTTTGAGAGAGTCGCCTTAGCATGTCTCAACAAATTATTCATAAAAAACAAGTTAAAAGAAATTAATGGAAATTTTCTATAACTAGCTAGGTATAGTTATTTCTCAACAAATTATTCATTAAAAACAAGTAGAAAGATGTTAATGGAAAACTTCTATTACTAGATAGGTCTAGTTAGCACTCCAGGGTTTATGGTTGTATTTGTGACCAAACTTCTCTTTCATATATTTGACATTTGAAGTTTATGTTTCAATATATTGATTTATTGAGGAGTGCTTTTAGTTCACTCAGGATCCTCGTCGGATTTTCTTTGTGAGAATTCAGGGAATCCTTCAATCACATCCTTTTATCGTATATTGTACAGTCAGTTTTTGTCAGGTACTATTTATATTCAATTTTAAATAAAAAAAATTTGCAATGATTTATAACCACACGATATACGATAAACGGATGTGATTTGAGGATTCCTGGAATTCCCACAAAGAATATCCGATGAAGATCCTCACTCCTTATAGTTTTCTTTTACCTTTTAGACCTACCCCAGTGAGAACACGTAAAGGTATATACTTCATCATACTTCGAAGTCTGATTCCATCTTTAATAGCAAAGGACAATCTTCTTCTCATCAACCAATTTACCATCTATGGTACTAGATCTTGCAAAGATAATTAATGGCTACCATTAAATACTTTAAAGAACGCTCGCATATATCGTTATCCATCGACCAAAAGATAAGGAAAAAGGAGTGCTCGTGATGCATATAATCTGCAGATTCTGTACTGTAAATTATGATTGAAAACAATGTTACAATGTATGGATCGATGTTCTTGTGCTCAGTCTGCATATGCTTCTTAACCTGATTGTTAATGGTGAAGATTCCCTACTAATGACGGCATTTAAACATAGCTAACGATGGTGGGTGGGATGTTAAATGTTTGTGGCCCTTTTTTTTATCTATCACTGAAGCAAGAAGGTGAATGCTTTCATTATATGATAACGATAATTTAGACACGATGGATACTCTTACTGTCATACTCTAAATGTATCACAAATTTAGATAAATATCAGCTCGGTTAATGATTCAGATTCAAAATCTGATTGTCAGTCAGAGTTAGGGAATATGTTAATTCATACTCATGGACGAGGCAAGATTTATGGTATTTTGAGATTATTTGGAACTCTATATATATTTCCCTTGAAGGTGTTTGAGATTAAATCAGCCCACAGTTTCAAACTAGAACAAGGGGCAGTCCAATTTTCAGACTAGCAGTTAGAAGGGAGCCAAAAGAATACATGCTCTCTCTCTCTCTCTCTCTCTCTCTCTCTCTCTCTCTCTCTCTCTCTCTCTTATTCACATGGTAACCAAGCTCCTGTGTCTTCTTCTGGTTTTTGCAATTCCATTGCCAGATCTTGTTGACGAACATGTGAAAGGGATTCACTTTTCTTTTAGGCCCTAGAGGGTGGTCTGCATGTGCCTTTCAAACTTACTACTTGGAGTTAAGAGTTACCCTAGTTCATTTCTTGAAATCTTGTACCCTCGAAATTAAATATTACAGCAGTAAATTTTCCACAGCATCCTTCCTCCGAAATCTAAACTAGTTTATGAATACGATAGTTAAAAACTTTTTTTCACTTTTGAGCAAATCATTGTTTATTCAATTGCTTTGGCTTGGAAATTCAAATCTTTTTGTTGGGTCGTGCGGTAAGATAAGTTAAAAGTTTTGGAAAGAGTGATTTTAATTTTATTTTTTTTAACACATAATATTTTAAACTGCTTTAATTTATAAGAGTGGATTCATATTTGATCACAAATAAGTGGACACACAATTTTTATCAACTCTCGATTGATTTAACTTTTGTTGCCAAGAGAAATGTAAAGGGGAGTTTCTCAATAGGATTCTTTATCACCTTACAGTTTAATATTAATTTATGTACAAAAATTATAAAACATTATGAAAAAAAATGAGGTAGTAGAGAATTAATAGAGAGTCCAACTTTTAAGGGAGCCTCTTTTAGCATTTTTCACCTTGCTAAATAATTTTATGATAAAATCTCAACTTTTTTCATGATATATGCACGTCGAGAGATCAATAACAAGACGTTTAACTAATCTTTGTGAAAGAACTAAACACTTTATAGTCATTCAAGTGAGCTTTTACTGCTCGAGGTCATAGATAAGGTCCCTCACTTTGTATAGGGTGCATGGATTGGCCTATAATATGGTCTCTCTCTCTCTCTCTCTCTCTCTCTCTCGTATGGTAGTTGAGACTTGGGAGAGGTCTGTTCCTATATATGTATATGTGAAACACTTTTGGCTACACCACAAAACTAGAGCATGCCCATACCATTGAATGCTCTCTCTGTCTAGGGTTCCTTGCAGCTTCTAGGAGGAGAGCAGAGCATCAATGGCTGTCTTCATGATAGTGCTTATCTTTTTCCTCTGTTTGGTCTGCATCTGCTCTGCTCTTCTCAGATGGAATGAAGTTAGATACAGAAAGAAGGGCCTCCCTCCAGGCACAATGGGCTGGCCAGTCTTTGGTGAAACTACTGAGTTTCTCAAACAAGGCCCAAACTTCCTGAAAAACCAGAAAGCAAGGTGATTATATTTTTTTGGGTTCTCCTCTGTTAACGTTTAGTTGGTTTTTTGAGTATAACGGAAACAACAGTCATGATTAAACATATGTGTATAACGGGTGAAAAGTCGTGTGTATCATTTTTCGTAAATTAAATTGGCAAAATATTGTATAATTTTGATTGAATTTTTGCCAGGTATGGGAGTTTCTTCAAATCCCACATATTGGGGTGCCCTACAGTGGTATCCATGGATCCAGAGGTGAACAGATACATCCTAATGAATGAAGCCAAAGGGCTGGTTCCTGGCTACCCACAATCCATGTTGGATATTTTGGGAAAATGCAACATTGCCGCAGTCCATGGCTCCACTCACAAGTACATGAGAGGCGCATTGCTTGCCATCATTAACCCAACCGTGATCAGAGACCAGATTTTGCCCAAAATTGATGAGTTCATGACATCCCACCTCGCTGGCTGGGACAACCAAGTCATCAACATTCAAGAAAAAACCAAAGAGGTTTGTGTAACAGCATCCCATCTTTCATGTAATCCGTAATCAGAGTCAAACTGCAGTTCGTTCGACTCTGATTGCGGAGTACTTGTGTTTTTACTCGCTGATTTCGGATAGTAAACATGTTCTGATACTATTCCTTTGTTGATCACCGGTCTAATCAGTTTTTCTTCAACTGTTTTGTACAGATGGCACTATTATCATCTCTGAAGCAGATTGCAGGCATTGAATCAAGCTCAATTACTCCAGCATTCAAGACAGAGTTCTTCAAGCTTGTGCTAGGCACCCTTTCATTGCCTATTGATCTTCCTGGCACGAATTATTGCCGCGGTTTTCAGGTATGCATCTGATTTATTTTCTCGTGACCAAAATCTCCAATGGACGTTGTTGTGGAAGGTCCAGCAATTGAGATTGGCGAACCATTTTATATGCAGGCAAGGAAGAATATTGTAAGCATGTTGGAAAAACTCATAGAAGAGAGAAGGGCTTCCAAAGAAGTCCATAGAGACATGCTTGGCTGCTTACTGACAAGTGATGAAAACAAACACAAACTCAGCGACGAAGAAATAATCGATATGGTCGTCACGATTTTGTATTCGGGTTATGAGACCGTTTCCACTACTTCCATGATGGCTGTCAAGTACCTCCATGATCATCCCAAAGTGCTTGAAGAACTCAGAGTAAGTTTATGGTTTGTTTTTGCTTTTGGTAATAGTCTCGCCCAAACTTGCTTAGCTTCGGAGTTCGGTTTCTGAAGTTTTAACTGCACATTTTGTAGAAAGAGCATTTGGCAATTAGAGAAAAGAAAAACCCAGAGGACCCAATTGACTGGAACGACTTGAAATCTATGAAGTTTACTCGTGCGGTAAGAAATTTCCCACCCTTGAAAATTTTGGATTTACCATTTGCTCTGGTTTGTTAATATCTTTCGTGTTATGTTTTTACCCTGCAGGTTATATTTGAGACCTCAAGATTAGCTACCATTGTGAATGGGGTATTGAGGAAAACGACTCAAGATATGGAACTAAATGGTAAGGAAAATATATCTTACATAAGCAGAGAGTCTTGTTGGCTTGAGTTCGTCCTTTAATGTTATTTAAAAGATTTATAACATTTTTTTTTCTATGTTTAAACAGGATATTTGATTCCAAAAGGGTGGAGAATTTATGTGTATACAAGAGAGATTAATTATGACTCCCTTCTGTATCCGGAACCATTAACCTTCAATCCTTGGAGATGGCTGGTTAGTGAAACTCTTTGTATTTCTGTCTGACTCCTCAGCTTCGACGATGGAAATAAACTTGAAATTTGAACATCGGAATTTCTAAACCGGGTTTGAATGCAAAATGCAGGACAAGAGCTTGGAGTCTTCAAACTATTTCTTTATATTTGGAGGGGGCACTAGGCTATGTCCAGGAAAGGAGCTGGGAATGGCAGAAATTTCGACTTTCCTGCACTACTTTGTAACTAGATACAGGTAGCTTTTGATCTGATTTTTTACCTAAGGTAAAAGACATGTTGTTTACTATTAAAGATAAGATTGTAATATTTATTTGCTTGCAGGTGGGAAGAAGTTGGGGGAGACAAGCTGATGAAATTTCCCAGAGTAGAGGCACCGAATGGACTGCACCTTAGGGTTTCATCTTATTGACTAATATATGTACATGGAAAAAATAGAGAAAATAGTATATAGGGCATGTGAGAGAAATATGATGTATGATAAGGTGCTAACATATTAGAAAAACTGATGGAATTTGAGCATTTTCCTTTTGTTGGATATTATAATTTTTGCATTGCAAATTAGTCATGATAATTTCTTGCACGGCTCATTTAACCCAACACAAGATGACTCGAGATTAACAGATTCCGAGACAACCTGTTAACAAAACGTGTCTTTATCGAGTCACCCATGAAGAATCCGTTAACGAATTAAGTCAATATCAATTCACCGGTTAAGACCTTAACAAGATATTGTTTGCAAACCTAATAGAAGCACTGACAAAACGGTTAAACCAAAATTTATTTAATGGGCTAAGCAATGAAGATGTCCATTGTTTAATGGGCCAAGTTGTACCCAAGTGAAATCCTAGACCATATGGGTTTTGTACTTGGTCATTGAAAAACTCGATTGAGTATTGATGGATGAAGAAAAACGTAAAAGCTTCTTGAAGCTTAATAGGTTGCTTAATATGAAGATTAAGCCTCCCGAAATGAATTGCAGGAATTAAGGTGAATTGAATTGGACGCAAAGAAAAACTCGAACCCCTACGCTACTACATGTGTAACTTTCTAATCCCACACGCTTTTTGTATCCTCGAATATTCTATCATGCACTGCTGTCCGACATGCTTTATGTGAATAGAGAGCTAGATGTCTGTCCAAGAATTCAACAATGAAGAATCTGAAGGCCATAGATTCTAATGTACATTACACTGATGCATGCTAGAAAAACTTTTCTCGTCTCCGAATCTATTGTTTATTTGTTCTTTTTACCATCCAGATTGTCTGTACTCAACAATTGCTCCTCCTTTGTTCAATGGGTTTAGCACTTGTGGTTAATTTGGGTTCTTTTATTTTTTTTCAGTTTACATTAGAGGCTGGTCAACTTGTAACGAAAGTCACGAAATCGTAACATCGGAGGATTAAAATGGGAAGTTACATGAAAAAAGCATAAAAATATAAGAACTCAATTGAATGACCAAAATAAAAAATGAGTATAAGTTGAAGAGTGGTTGCCATAATTAACCTTGAACTTACACATTCTCAATTAATTTACGGTAATACACTCGTAATTAATGCAAGCTATATCATGTTATTTTACAAATGATAGCGTTTGAGAGTTTAATTGTTAAATGTGAAGAGGAAAAGAAATTTGTTAGAATCTAACATGCACCAAATTGTATAAACATTATTGTTTTCCGTCACTGCAATAAAGCGCTATCTACATGTTATATTATGTTTCTATCGACCAAAAAGGAGTTATGTGATGTCTCACTTGTGGACCAAAGCATATTCTTGTGTCATGTCAAAATCCAAGTCCACAATTAGTACAGTTCCCCTTCGCGCCTATTTATCATCGTCCTTGCAAATTTGTGCATGAAAGCAACCAATCTATCCTAAACGTTCAAAGCAACGCAGAAGGCACCTTTTTACCAATGTGAAAGCTGATAAATGTTTTGTGGGGATAGATCGACTCTCAGTCATCGAGTTTACTAAGAAATTCCAAAACCTGTCGTAACTTTTAACCTTCTCAAACAATGTATGATAAGTTTGAAATACTGCTAATGCAGTGATAAAAAATAGAGAAAATTTTAAGTATGACAATCACACAATTACGTTTGCTACTAATCCACATGTTATAATATGTGTGAATGACAAAGTATATGTATGAAACTAAGAAACAATCTTCGATAGGGATGCCTCGTGGTCGGTCATGTAGACTAAGCCAATAAAGGTGTTATGTATCATGTTAACATGAGTAGTGTCAGATTAACCAAAATAGTAGAATTGTATATTTTTGTGTGTTTGTAGAAAGAATGAGGTCAAAGAAGGGACTCACTGCCACATTGAAGTTTTTCTTCCCTCAAACCAAACCTATACTAATAGTAAACAACACGTGATAGTGCGGTGATCATACTAAAAAAATCTCGTATCGAATACCATAAACTATTCGTAAATAACACGTGGAAGGTTCAAAATGGATGACTAGAATTAGAATCCAAAAAGCTAAAATCAAGTCCTTAAACACTCATAAAATCAAAATCTGGTCTTTTTGCAATTGCAGTTCTCAATCCCAGGTTGCTTTTGTAAGAGTTGAACAATTCTCTTACACCTTTAAATCTCGTACACGTTTCCTCCCTACCCACACTCGTGCCGTTTCCTCCGCCTCCTCACGTGCCACCACGTCCCCCTTCATTTATATTCCTATTCAAACTCCCTCTCCTCTTCCAAACGCCTCTCAGTCCTCCCCCTCCCCCTCCCCCTCTCTCTCTGTGAACCTTGCGCATTTCGATCCTCCAATGGCTTCCGCGACACCCCTTTTGACGGATGAGCTCGACATTGTGATCCCCACCATCAGAAACCTCGACTTCCTGGAGATGTGGAGGCCGTTCTTGCAGCCCTATCACCTCATCATCGTCCAGGACGGTGATCCGTCGAAGACCATCAAAGTCCCGGACGGCTACGACTACGAGCTCTATAACCGCAACGACATTAACAAGATTCTGGGTCCGAGGTCGTCCTGCATTTCGTTCAAGGACTCTGCCTGCCGATGCTTCGGATACATGGTCTCCAAGAAGAAGTACATATTCACCATCGACGATGACTGCTTTGTATGTCTTCTCCTTTTCTTATTTTTCTAGGTTTTTCCAATCTTTGTTTTGTTTTTGGATTTTGATTTTTTTTTTTATGAGTTTTTAAAGTCTGGATCTTGGTTTATTTGATCTTGTATTTCATGGTTTTGCGTAAAATATGGGTGACTGAATAAATCATGCGGCACGTTCTTCTGTCTCTATCGAATTTTCTTTTCTTTAATTGATCGTGACACTATTTTTTAACTCAATTTTTTATACTTTGTGGAGTTCATTTCGTAACGTATCTTAACAATCCGAATTGTTTATTTTGTAGGTCTCTCTTAAAGATTTTATTTACAAAAAATTATCCAAATCTGAAATCATATGACCGTTGGATTAAGAGTTTAGGATTCCTTAGTAAATCCGTATTCGTCCATTTTCTTTCCTACAAATATAAGTCTTAATGGTATCACGGATCCGGCCATGTTTAATTGTTGATTTTGTATATTTTAATTATATGACTATTGCCTAATACATGTAAAGTCCCATATAAAATGAAATAAGAGTCCTTAATTTGTTACAGATTGTATGTAGATAGCACTGATGGCATCTAGTTTGATCTGGATTGAATAATGTCAATTTGTTATGCTTGCAAAGTTAAACACATGAAACTGCACATCACCACAGTAGGATTTGTGTGTAGGTAAATCCCTATCTTAAATCAATTTCAATAGCAATATGTCTCTTCTTATAACTTGCATACAATGACACTATGTCGTTATCTCACACTACTCAAACACTGTCATGTTTTTTAACTTTTCACACATTAATGTGTGATTAGTGTCCAAACTAATTTCACATTGTCATGCCTTTAAACTTTCAAACATATTAATATGTGATTAGTTTAGAATGTCGCCATTGCATAGACATCTTTGTTGCATGAAAATCCCTCCTTCCCAAGTTCCCATCCATCCCACTATTTTAAATTTGGAAAATATTTTTAACACTGAACTTGTTTAACTTCTCTGTTGGACTTCTTCCATCACTATATTTGTTTGTTTTGTTCCTAGATATAGATATAGCATATGCATTTGTTTTATGTACAACTTACTTCTGTCCTTTCCCCTCCCAATTCTGAAGCACTTAATTTCAATTTGTTTGTACTACAACTCTGAAATTGTTGGCTTATTTTTAAGTTATCATGATTTTCTGTGTGTATATACTTCTAGGTTGCAACAGACCCATCTGGCAAACCAATCAATGCACTGGAGCAACACATCAAGAACCTCCTTGCACCATCGACCCCATTTTTCTTCAACACGCTGTATGAACCCTTCAGAGACGGTGCGGATTTTGTTCGTGGATACCCTTTCAGTCTCCGTGAGGGTGTTCCGACCGCTGTCTCTCACGGTCTCTGGCTCAATATCCCGGATTATGATGCACCAACACAGCTTGTGAAGCCACTTGAGAGAAACACAAGGTAGACACTCCCTAAAAAAAAAACCTATCTTGCATTGTACGCATCGTGCAATATATGTTCCTAACATTATATGCTTACGCTTTCACTAGGTTTGTGGATGCTGTTCTGACAATCCCAAAGGGCACATTATTCCCAATGTGTGGGATGAACTTGGCTTTCGACCGTGACCTCATCGGCCCTGCTATGTACTTCGGACTAATGGGTGACGGTCAGCCAATTGGACGCTATGACGATATGTGGGCTGGCTGGTGCACCAAGGTTCCCTTTCTTCTCTTGTTTTAACCATACAATATGCCCATATGTCTTCTAATTCTTCCATTGTTCTTTCTTTCATGTGAATAATATATTATGTTGCATATATCGGTTAGGTCAGTTGGTCAGAACAATGTGTCGTACTTGATACTGAAGATTAACAGTATGTATTATCATGAAAATTTCAGGTGATAACAGATCATTTGGGGCTTGGAGTGAAGACAGGGCTGCCATATATCTACCACAGCAAAGCCAGCAACCCATTTGTGAACCTGAGGAAGGAGTACAAAGGCATCTTCTGGCAGGAAGAGATCATCCCATTCTTCCAATCTGCTGTCCTTCCCAAAGACTGCACCACCGTGCAAGCATGCTACATTGAGCTCTCCAAGCAGGTCAAGGAGAAGCTCAGCAAGGTGGATCCCTACTTCGACAAGCTCGCCGACGCCATGGTAACATGGATTGAAGCTTGGGATGAGCTCAACACTAATGGACCTGGATCCAAAGTGGCCAACGGCAAGGCGTAGTGAAAAAAAATAAAAATAAAAAGTTGATTTAACTGCATTTTGCTCTTTATATTTTTACTGTACCTTCTGGGAGTTATATCTATCGTTAGTTTAGTGACTGTAATCTTTTGTTTTTTACCCTCCTCCTGAGCCAGTTTGGTCATCGCTTTCAGTTGCATATCGGCAGATGTAATTTTTATTTAACGTTCTCCAATGAGCTTAGAGCAATAAAAGTACGTAGTAGTTCATTGTCAAGCTTTTTACTATCTCGATAGGAAATGTCAATTTTACTTTTACGTGTCCAAATGAAATTACTGTTGAGTCAATTTATAATTTGGCATTCATATACGCTCGATTGCATCTAAGTTTTTATCTTCCGCCGGCTCATCTTCATTCAATAATAACTATGATAAACAAGAAGGGAGCTCCAAGAGCCCATATACTCATGTTTGAATTGTTTGATGTGAAATAACTCAAACATAAGAGATAAGAAACCAATGTGAACTTTAACTGCACTATTTAATATCAGACAGAATTGAAGGATGGAATCAAAATTGAAGCCAATGTGACCAAGATAAATTGCTTACAAACTCAAAAGGTATGCAAATATAAATAAAAACGGTGTATCAAACTCAAAAGTTGCTGAAAATTGGCTTCTAATTAAATAGAAAGTTGCCGCTCCAGTTGCTCATGGCTTAATTAATGGTTGCAAGAAGCCTCGCTGTCTCCACCCGCTGTCTCCAAGTAAAAATGAATAGGACGAAGGATTATGTGTGTTGTTTCGGTAATGGGAGTATGGAGCTCAAGGTCAACTTGGTCGACAAACTTAAAACCGCTCATTTCTTCACTTCGGGGCGGGTTGATCTTCAATCTTTTGACGCTTGGCATCATGTTCCTCACCATCTTCATGGTTAAGATGTCCATTGACAGCCTCCGGACCCAAGAGAGAGATGTGTTTGCTGGTGATTGTACGACCTGCCCTAAGCTTTGGCCCCCAGTGCCTTTCTGGATTTGGAAGGAAGCGTGCTACCTTCTTGGTTTGTGCCTTGCTAAGAGACGCAACAGCTCGAGCAAAGTTAGCCTGCAAAAGAGAAAATGTCAGAAAGAGTGGTAAGTTAGATATCTCTCTCTGCCCTCTCAAATGCGCACTCACACATGGGTTGATTTAGTCCATGAAATTACATGCACATACCAAAAGAAGAAAAGGAAAGTATAATCAGAAGAAAAAGGAAATCATTATTCGTATCCAAAAAGGGGAGAAACATACTTGAAGGATGGGTTCCTTGGCAAGTATCACGGTTCCTGACTGATCCGCTGGCTGAGGTTTCACCGGGTGATTCTTCACCTACACAAAATCAGGCTCAATAAGATACCATCACACACCCAATGCAACGAAATAGTAAATAGCACTAATCTCATAGAAAGTCTACATAATTTACAGAGTAGAGACGGAGCAAGCAACAACAGAACCACACTGTTAAAAGGGGGGCAGGAAGGAATCTACGTGCAGGGATCTTAAAAGATTGTCTACTATCGAAAAATTAATACACGCATGACGCGAGAAACAAATGAGAGCTGAAAGAGACTGCTCACCCAACAGCGCATTATGTCCCAAATGACATCCATGGGAGCATCTGATTTCAACCCCAATGGGTTTACGTGAGTTCCAGATATACGATACCCTGCATTGATCACAGCAGAACGGAAAATCACAGCAGATGGGGAAGTGCACTTTAATGTGGCACAGAGGTTGTGCAGACTCAAGAACAAAGGAACATCAGGCAGTTCCTGCAAACAATACAGACACATCAGTGAAACTGCATAAGCACATCAATTTTTGTCTACTAGGACAAATATTAAGACATAGGGCACACCTCTGAAATTGTTGTTAGTACAGCAGAGATGCGACCATAAGCGGGATACCGCTCCTTCATAGATTTCACATCAGATAGTATGGAAGTCACCCATTCTTGATCATGGATAGGAGCAGACCATATAGGTCCACCCATATTGAATTTCTTCCCACAGTCACTGCATTCTTGAGGAACAACGGGACCAAAACCCGGTAGATATCTTACACTGGTGTTCTGAAAATGTAAAGGGATTCCTTATCAGAATCGATACAAACTAGGATGAGAAAATAAATCCATTATCTAAAGCTACAAGACTTCAACAGACAAATAACTCTTGGTAAAGCCGTAAAAATCAAAGTGGTCAAACATACTCAACACATACACATGAAAATATTCTGCAAGGGGGCAAAGTTTACTAATAATAGAGTAATAACTATGAAGATCAATGTGTGTCCTACAATTGAGGTTAACTCTCCTAAAAGATAGTTTCAAACAATCAACCCTCATAACTCTCTACTTAACTTTTCAAAGTCTTCGTTACAAATAAAATTTAGACGGCACTTACATATAGTTCAGGGAAAGCAAGAGAATGAACATTTCTTAGATGATATTTGTCATGAATACATAAGCTCCCAAGGTATGGTATATCAGCACCATACCTTTGTGACTGTCCTTCCAATAGGCTGAAGATGAAATGAATCGCAGCCAATGCACTGATAAACATAGGATAGCTTAAGGGGAGAGTTCTTCATTGCACTTGCAGAACTGCAACCAATTATTTAAACTATCAGTTAACAGCAAAAGAAAGAAGCCTAGATAGATAACATTTAGTGAATTAAAAGGAAATAGGTCACATACGAGTAGATACGGACGAAAACTCGAACATAAAAGTCCATCTGAACAGATAGCACAGGAACAATGTACCGTTTGTAACGATTTGCATGACCCTGCATTTTATCAAGAAGAAATTATCCGTGCACTGAAAAAGAAATATATACAATTTTTATTAACTGAAATATAAATTATGGTCCAATAAGGGTACTCTTCAAGTTCAATCTACCTTCAATCTAAACTTGATTGAAAACCTAAAATTATTATCCACATCATCATTATGCAAACGAAACACCCCACAATAAAGCTGTAAATAGTTGCCATGGAAAAGACGTGCCAACAACTATATTACCAAGGCAAATGCAGTATCATTTCTACTTCCCTTCTGGCTAAATTGTTAATAACAAGTTTCAAGTGGTTTGCACGTTCTAGTTAAAAGCTATAATCAAGGACATAACAATACCTCAATGCAAGCTAGGAGGATCCTCAAAGCCATTTCGTGACAATACTTCCCTCTCAATGGATAGGAACCATATCTAATCCATAAAACAGTTCGTGATAAGTAAGTCCAAGAATCAGAATAAAATGCTTCAATCAAAGTATATCAGCAGAAAGATATTACTGCTTACTTTGAATAGCAAACCTCCCCATTTCCACCACATAGCACTGCCATATCAGTTGCTGTACACATTAGCAATCCTCCATCAACAACAGATTGAACCGCAGAGTCCAAGAAGACAGAGGGAGAACCATAAGGATCAAGATCAACCTGAAACACCAATAACCAGCAAAGAGTATGTTACTGCCTTATGAAGTGTCAAAATAATAGGAATCCACCCAAAGAAATTAATCTGCAGTGATGAATATAAAACAGCATAAGCATACCACATCAAATTCTTTTGGATGGGTGAGCATATGCACACGAGCATCAGCAAGATGTGATTCCACCTTTGAACATGCAACTGAACCATTGAACTTGATATTTCTCCTACAAGCTTCAACTGCACCTGAAGGAAGACAAACATTGGTGATAACTGTTATGATGCTTACAAGTAATTAGAAAAGCCCATATGCAGCTACAACTTATGTATATCAATATGTATTTAAATAGAAACTAGAAGTCCATAATCTCATCTAATTTGGGTCTAAATGCCCATTAGTTCTTCATTTCTTTTCAGGACAAACAAAGTAATCTTTAAAAGGTTAACACAAAAAATGGCCATATACATTTAAGTGCAGTAGTTAGAGACAACCTAAAACTTACCTTTATCATTGTCTAAAGCAACAACTTTACCAATTCCTTCCACTTCACGAGCATACCTAAGAGCTCTTAAACCAGAAGCTGACAGGGCCTGTGAACAAAATGATACAAAACAGAAATGTGAATTGACATCTTCCAGAGTAAAGAGCAAAGACTAAAGAAACTAATTAATTGATCGAATCAAAATTCATGAAAAACCTCAAGAACTCTTGGTGGCTTCAGTTCCCCACGCCATTTTCCCTCAGTGACCTTGTCTGGTTTTTCTGAAACGCTACATGGTTCATCTTGTGATATCTCTGCTGCCATTTCACAATCTCCATTGGTTTTTTCTTCATTAATAGCAGGCTCATTAGGTTCTTCTTCTACAACAGAATTTGAAGCATCTTTGTCAGACTCCTTCGGTGCAGGTTTTGCTTTCTTGGACAATCTTGCTTCATGCTCCTCCTTGCGTTTGGTTATGAATGTCCTCAGAACAGCAACTGATATGTCTCTGTTGTTAACCTAATAATTACAGACTGAAAAAATCAACATTCCCTCTAAATTACAAAATCTAAAAGTCAGCCAGCAAACTGAAGTGAATAAATGCCACCAGCACATACTCATGCTAAAAACTGAACAATCACCCATGTTGAAAAGCACCCCCTACATAATATTTACTATACGAAGAAAATTGCTACTAACATAATCAAAACGGGATTAACTCTTCGAAAACAAAGACCACAGGGCTGTAGACAAGTTAAAGCTTATCTATAGGTTAACTAGTCTTGCTTTGTCTATAAGCACATCCAATCTAGGTTGAACTTTCAAATATACTCTCTTTGTTTATCTGTTCTGCCCTTACTTAATTTGCGCTCCATATATAAAGCGTAAGCAGAAATACTAAATGATAAGCCAATTGAGCAATACATAATTCAACATATGGATTGGCACAAATGCTCCACCCAAATGCTCCCAAATGCGAGACACAACTAACTTTTACACTACAAGGCTCCACCACACACATTCCTCAACGATTACTAATAAAAAAAAACAAAACCTTTCGCATGTCGAAATTCTTCAATTCTAAGATTGCTACACTATTTCCCCAGCAGCCAATCCCAACTTTTGAACAACTAACACTGACCCAGCAAACATCCAATTCTTCCAATTCAGAATAACTCAAAACACACAAAAAAAACCCACAAACATTGCATCTAAAAATCCCATCAAACCTCACAAACCAATTCAAAAAATCACAAAAAGAGAAGATTTTGGCACCTGAGTTTTATTGTAAAAGACTTGGTTCTTAGCATGCATGAGAATCTCAGCCTCTCCTTCCTTAATGATGGCATAATCACTGAGATCGGTCGTCATGTTCCTTCACTTTCATGCAAACAAAAACCACCCCCGAATCTCTTCCTTCCGCGAACAAACGCAGAACTGTAAAAAGCAGGAGGCTTTCTCTTCCCCGTCTTCTTCTTCTTCTTCTTCTTCTTCTTCTATGGAAGCTGTGGGTGGAGTCTGCGAATTTGTGCAGGGAGTCTGAGAGTTTGTGCAACTAGCATCAAACTGAAGACTTTTTATATGCAGACAACAAATATGCTTATTAATTTGAAAACCCTATCTTTTCCTGCTAATCGCGATAAAAGTTTTGATTTTTCGGATAAATTGAAACCTTTCTTTTTCTCCTTTTTCGGCTTAAACCCTAAATCTCACCCGGTACACTTTAGAAAATAACGGTGGGTTTTCGCTAACATGAACAGAAAGTTATGGAGGTAGTGCGCAGACTGGGTGGGGTGTCGGGTAACTCCCAATCGGGGCTCCAAATACAAAAAAGTGGAAACAAAAACATTTTTTAAGGGATTGTTCGCGGAATAGAGAGAGATTGCTAATATGGTAATGGCAATTTAATCCGTAAAATTCGATAATTGTGGATAATTGCGTGAAGGTTGGATTTGGAATAAAAGTTCAAGTATTTTTAAATGTAACGAAAAATTATGAATATTATTTGGTTACGGTTTTTTATATGATTATAGGGATCCTTAATCTGTATATATCTATATATATTTTCAATGTAGTCTAGTTGTATTCCTTTTCATTTGTAAAGTGAAAAGTGTTAGGTTTGATTTTCGCCAAAGGAAAATTTAAATACATTATTTCTAGCTCATTGTGAGGTTAAACACATCCCCTCCGTTTAGTGTAAATAAT
Organism: Pyrus communis; assembly: GCF_963583255.1. Taxonomy (NCBI): domain Eukaryota; kingdom Viridiplantae; phylum Streptophyta; class Magnoliopsida; order Rosales; family Rosaceae; genus Pyrus; species Pyrus communis. The sequence continues at coordinate 22,735,241 of NC_084813.1, read as the reverse complement.
ATCATTTTGTTTAAATAAAAAATTTGAAAAAAAAAAAAAAAAAAAAAAAACGGGAAAACAGAAAGTAACAACAAAAGGAAAAGTATAGAGCCCAATTAACAAGCACAGGCTTGAATCCAACTCCACAAAACCTAACCACCCGCCGACCCACCGGGCATCTCATGCCTCTCCCCTCTTTCCACACCCTCCCAAGCCCAAACATTTCCTCCAAAACATATCTTTCCTCACTTGATGACGATAGTATGCCCCCCAATGATGGCCTCCAATGAATCAAACATTGCATTACAAGCCCTCAATCGACCAGTCCACTAAATGGCCCAAATTCTGGTGAGCTTCTTTCTACCAACGCCACCAATTTGGGTGACATTAACCTCACCATACCTAAACATATATCTTCCCTCTCTAACTGGCGGGATTCACCTCTAAAAAAATGTAAAATTACATGTTTATTTACAATTTTTTTTTCGACCAAAATATTTATTTTACATCTCGTCCATCAGAGAATTTTTCTGCTAACCAAAAATGCAAAGTGTTCATTTGAATGCATTTGCATCTCCAATAAGAAATTCTCTCGACAATTTTCTTATAAGCCATGCATCTTATCATTTCTAAACTTATAATATCAGATTTATGAAATCTGATATTACTCCCAATAGAAAGACGAAGAGTAGGCTTTGAGGATTTTCTCAAATTTTCTATTTGTTGTACTGCCGACAGACATGGATTTAAGCATCCACTGTTGATGGTAATCCTCCATATTGCAGTGGATCTTAACTGTTGAATTCATGATTATTCTACGTCGTTCAAATTTAACAATAAAGAAATGTCACTTATTAGCTAGGAACATTATATGGTTCAAAGTTTGCTACACTACCTACCTAATCACTAACTAATTCTAAAGCCTTTTTCTATGATTATGCTCCCTACTATATAAAATCTGCAAAAATCCCTAGCTACCCCGAATGAAATTCATGGTGTAAATTGTAATTAGCTAGATCCTTCGAGAAGCCATATATATATTGACATCCACTTAATTAAGCAGGAATAATATCATATAATACACACACACACACACACAGAGATAACATATATAGATGAAGGAGGTTCAATTAATTTTAAATGTTAATTGATGGACAAAAATGTTTAGATATCTATGGGTTAGATTGATAGGGATAGTTCCCAGTTTTGTCCAACATAAAGTAGGGTTTCGAGGTCATTGCTGAAGTAATAGTACTCAAAGGGGTAAGGAGGAGCAAAAGCTTTTGTAAACTATTTTCTTTTCTTCGGTCCCATCAAATCGAGGATTTTATACAGTGAATCTTTAAGCATGACAAGATCTTGAAACTCTTATGTAATCTTTTCAAAGATTAGCACTAATATATAGTTTCTATATACATCATTACCTATATTAGGCATAGAATGCATAAACAAATGAGTTAAGCCAATTAAGCACTTCTCAACTTTCCAAATAAGTTACTTAAACAAAGTTCAAAGGCCAGGTGTAGGATAGGTGATTCATCAATCGCCTCTCCTTTCAATACTTTATGCCCCCCATTACCTTAAATAGCATCCTAGAAACTTCTTTGTGTGCTTAAAAAAATAGAGGTCATTAACCATTAACAATATTAATGCTGATTAAGTATGCAAATACTTTTATCACAGATGTTAAACCCTAGTTGGATAAAAGCCACTGTCCAAGGAGACATCAACAACCCACTAACTCATTTCGGCTTAGTTAAGATTTTATGCTTAATTTCTTTAGAGTAATGTTAGGGAGACTAAATTTGTGGACAAAGTTTTGAAAACTAAAGGACATGGAAGTTGATGATTGATTTATTACTTACACGTTAATATAACATGTTTATTCTAATTTGTGACATATCATTTAGTTTGCAAATTTAGTCTCTCTAGCATTACTCATTTCTTTATTAAGAAACTTCTTCATTAATCTTAAATAACAATGACAGACAAGTTATACAATGTGCCCTTGTGTTTTTTTTTTTTTTTTTTAATTTTATTTTATCGAAATGTAGCTTTGTGGCTACAAGGAATATTGGTGGTGATGTCATACAATATGCGGAGTAGGGTTTGACGAGCCAGCTGTTCTGCTGTGATTGGAAAAAGGTGTTGAGCTGGTTGAGACCCATGTCTCAACACGTGTACTAAGGTTTGTAGAGGGAAGGGTCAATTCGATTTTATGATGTGGAGAGAGACAGAAGCAGGGATTCGATTCAAAGATATTGACTGAGATCATCAAAATGCATTAAACCAAACAAATTAAATATTCAAGTCACTGATTCAGAGGGAGGATATATACCATGTATTATGTGTATATATAAGAGGAAGTTAACCTAGCCATGCATTGTGCAATATAACCGGTGTGCGATAGAATACGAAGAAAACAAACAAGTACTACTTATTGAGTTGAGTTGAAAGAGATCAAAGTGCGAACTTAAAGATGGTAGCCATGATGGGTTGGGGTGGTGTTGGAGAACAAGGATGGAGGAAAGGTCCTTGGACTCCTGAGGAGGATAAGCTGCTCAGTGAATATGTCACCTTACATGGAGATGGAAGATGGAGTTCTGTGCCTAGGTCTACGGGTAATCAATCAAGTTAACTAGTCTGTTGACTGCTTTTTAACTACTTTTTTTACACCAGTTCTAATTATTTAAATGTGATACATTGTTTATGAGAGCTTTAATTTCGGATTAACTGATAATCTTAGACATGCATGCATGCTCACTTAGGGTTTTTTCTTCTTTAACAAAAATACTATTTTCAGGTCTGAACAGGAATGGGAAAAGTTGCAGACTCAGATGGGTGAATTATCTGAGGCCAGGACTGAAGAAAGGGCATATAACACCTCAGGAGGAAGGCATCATCATTGAATTGCATGCTTTATGGGGTAACAAGTAAGTAATAATACCCTAGCTAACTAATGCTCTCTCTCTCTCTCTCTCTCTCTCTCGATTAAATAATTATCAAAAGTACACAGTATTTTTTATTTCTAATGTGAATTGCTATATGAATTTACAGATGGTCCACCATTGCAAGATACTTGCCAGGCAGAACCGACAATGAGATAAAAAACTTCTGGAGAACCCATTTCAAAAAGAAAGAGAAATGCACTCAGAAGCAAGAGAAACGAAAAGCAGAGATTCTAAAAGCAAAACAACAACAATTAGAGGAAGATCAAAACATGAAAGCAAGAGCCACTACACCACACCATCATTGGGAAGCCTGCAGCCAAGGAATAATAAGCAATATGAATAATATTGATATCCACGAAACACAAGCAACATGGCAAGAAAATATGGAGGAAGACAAATATTGCTTGCCAAAATTGATGCACCAAGCAAGTGTGGAATTTTGGTCAGATTTATTAGGTGAAGAAGGGTTTTATAAGCTCTGGAACTTAGACGACGTAAGCGGTCGAATGGATTTGCAGCAACACACAAGCTTAAGCCAGTGCAACAAAGCAGCCATGCAGATCAATAATCAAGGAATTACTGCGGCTTTATCTTCTGGAGGGGAATCGAGCAATATATCATTGCAGAATGGAAGTGAAACTAGTCCACCTGCTTTATTTTGAGGAGGACACTCCAACACTTTCTCCAATGTAGGAGGCCACATCTTCTAATTGGAAATGCTGATCATTCATTAGATTGGTACTAAAATTATTTTTATGTCGCCGACTGACACGATCGATGATGAACTTCTGATCCAGCTAGCTAGTTAGCTATAAGCGTATCAATAAAATTCTATATGCTGGTTTATGTTTCGAAAGCGTTATTGTACTATTGTTAATTTTGATTTGCATATATATATGTATGATAAATAAAGGTAGTGTGGTCTTTTATATATTCCTAGCGTATGTATCTATTTAACTTTTTTTTAGACGAGTGATCAGTGGGAAATGAGGAAGAAAACACAGTACATGTGGACTTCTAATCAGCAGACAGACTAGAAAGATCGGAAAGAAAACACAGTTTCATGCATTAAACTTGTTTTAAAAGGCACTGATCTCTAAACATTGGAAACTTTGTTTTGCAACAAATTAATAATTAGTTTTAAATGGAAAATTAATGGTAATTGGTCGAGAAAAAGTATTGATTTTATCACTATAACCCCAATCAAAAGGACTGAAAACGCATTAGGAGCTGCACTAATCAAAACCTCATCATGGACTAAGTCATTTGTCTCTATACACAATAAAAACTAATCATTATCAATAGTGGTCTTTTTTGTTGTAGTTTGTTAGAATATCAGGCTTTATATTACAATAGAGAAATACTAAGGAGACTCTCCTAAGCGGAATTTTCTGTGAACTCTTTGACATGTCACAGTTTAACATTAATTTTCCTGCCAACATTACAAAATATTGTGTCAAAACACAACTCGATTTTTGAAAGAATCTCCTTAGCATTTCTCGTCACAATATTAAGATCCCATAAAATCTACTTTTATAAGAAGAAACTAATAATTTCATCAAAATTAATGGACTTGTTTGACGCCTTAACTACATATTATTGGTAAAAAGAAAATAGTGAACCCACTGAATAGAATTATTGAACAGATTATAGGTCAAACATGGATCATACATGTTCTTCCTTGGCCTTCTTCCTTTGGCCGGTATTGACTTCTAAAGTGACAAAGTCTTGACCAGTCAATTAGTCAATGACCTAGAGTTGACCACGTATAAGTATATATCATTTGAAAGTTGATTGACAAGAGGTAGGCAGGCTGTAGAAGCCACAACTGATTCATTGTGAAGGCAAAAGATCAGAGGCTTCCAGTCAGTAGTCACTCAGATCAGTTGGGTCATATACCACTACTATATGTAATTATATATACTGTAATAAATCAATTTAAGCCTGCAACTAAATGGAAATTAAGAGCTAATTAAGATACATGGATGCAGGTCGTTCCCCAATTTTTACCGCAATACAAATTTTACCGCTTCTTAAGTTTACCTTACAAGAGTTGGTAAAAAGATAAATGTGGAAAAGAAAAGAAAATAAACTCAGGGACATCGACGGCAAGACTACTAGTTGTAAAGGAAAATGTTGTTAGGGTGATTTAAAGAAAGAGTTTAATTATCAACCGCTATATCATGTGGTTTACAATATATAATCTAAAAAGATGATTTCCTTAATTTTTTTTCATGTTATTAATCGTTTGAATCTACCAATATAATTAGTTATGGGCTCGTAGAATTATAACGAGAGAAGAACGCGGGCTGCAAAACACAATTGTCAAAGACTCAAAATGTACTTGGGCTAGATAGATTTACCCGTAATGCTAAAATTTAGCCCAGAAAAGAAAAATAAAAAAATGGCCCATGCAGGTCTCGAACCTGCGACCTTCGCGTTATTAGCACGACGCTCTAACCAGCTGAGCTAATAGGCCGCTGTTGTTTGATAACTTCGGACTACGGTTTATATCAGAGTTTAGTTTTAGATTAGGCGCTTTTTCACTTATCAGCAATTTCTGGCCCTTCGTAAAGGAAAGTAGGGACAGAGACCAAAGCAAATGGATAACATAACGGCGAGCGAGCTGGCCGGATTCGGAGTCGGAACTCTGCTCATCTGCGCCACCATTGCCGCCCCAAAGATCGACGCTTTCATCTCCGCCTCTCAGCGCAGGTAACACTTGCTAATACCCCATCTCTTAACTCTTATTAAACGCCATTCTTTCTTTCTAATGTTTTGAGCTTATAATCTTCACCAACTCCTGATTAGTTTCCAAGAATTTCACAAATAACCCACTTAGCAATGCAAAGTTCCCAACTTCCTCAGTATGATTAGATGTTTTTCATGATTTGAGTAATGCTATTGCTACAGGCACCAAATTTGCTAACCAAATAACACGACAGTGTTTGACTAATATTAGCGTCTGCTTTAAACCTTATTTATTAAGAACAAGTAAGGAGTTCGATGCATGCACCAACACACCATTTGGTGTCTCGAGGATTATTGTTCTGATTTATGTGTTGTGTGTATGAAACCTTTGGATGCTCAGTTCCTTGGGAATGTGCAAGAGATGTGGCAACTTGAGGATGATAGCATGCTCAAAATGTAGAGGAGTTGGATTGATCAAAGAAGATGAAATGCTTGGATCAAATCTCATCGACGACATGTATGAATCGCTTGGGGGTGAAGGATGGAAAGTAAGATCCATCTCTTGCACCTATTGTCAAGCTAGAGGTCATTTTTCGTGCCCCGATTGCTCTAAGCCAACGTTTGTTTGAGTAAACTAAAACTTGATCAGGCTATTTGTGTTATCTTAGAAAGATTAATCAATGTCAAAGCTTTCTTCGTCCTCCGTCACCATACTTGTTTGGTACGGGTGATATAGGGCAGTGAAATTTACGTACCCAAATTAAACAGTAGGGATATAACGGTTCATAATCCATATATACATTGTGAATCTTGTTATACTTTGGAATAAATAATTTCCCAAGAGCGGTTCATATGATATGTGTACATTCATAGTTTTCCATACATGTCAGTGCTAGAGGCTGCATATGTACTACTTCTGCAACTCTAGCTTCCCTAGTTAGATGAATTTCCTAGTGGCGGTGGTATTAACTCCTACATTCTTCTCCCTTTTATTGGAATATTCATCCTTGACAGTGATATTTATGCTTGAATTCGTTTTATGTTCTTACGGTCCTATGTTAATCTTCTCCCTTTTCGTGGAATATTCATCTTTGATAAACCTGATATAATGTTTTGTGCTTGAATTTGGTTGATGCCTTTATGCTGCCTGTTTAATGGCGGAGCCAGAGAATCAAATAGGAGGCATAGGGGGCTATAATATGAAAGTTCATCTCAAGGTCAGATGAACGGCTTCCCTCCTATCCTTCCGTCCGCTCCTGCTAGTGATCTTTTATGTGGTCAGTAGGTCTATACAGTGCCTCAACTGATCTGAAGGTGCGCCCGCTGCACGGATTTGAAAGCACTGTTATAACTTATTAACTTATGAATGAGTTTCCTAATAAAGTTTGGTTATTATCAGAAGTGACATTGAACGGTTCTTTCTTCATTCCCCCCACCACCACAGTTCTTTTCTTTGAGCTAGGAAATTAAGATCTCGAGAACGTGTCGTAAGATAAATGGTAGATTGGACATTGATGCAAAACTGCTAGGAAGTGAATTGCTAGCTGGAAAGAGAAGGTTTTTGCCAAAGATAGCAGCTCACAGGAAAGTATATATACCCTTTGAAATTGGTAGGAAGGTTCTTGTTTTAATGGATAACAGGTAAGCACCCCTTTTCCATATGGTTGGAACAGCTCATACAAGCTTCACCCCTTCTTCCATGGTAAATGAAACTTCTACGTGTAGGCAGAGAAGTAAAAATGTTGATCTGGTTAGGGGAGGGGTGATAGTTCTAACTTCTAACTTCTCCCACTTCTCTGCTGCAAAAACTATATTAGCACTCATCTATTGAAACTATACTTAGATACGTAACGAGGTATTGTAAGTGGCAGAATGGCCTTGCATTTAGCCTATGTCACTTTGATTTCCAAGCTTAGTCATATGTGTTACAGGTGAAGCTTAAAGCACGGCACTATTGTGTTAGTGGGAGGAATCATATCTCAACTGTGCTGTGCATATTTCCGTGTATAAACTTAGAGATGATGCGAAGTGACAAGGCACCATGAACCAGCTATTGCCTATTGGTGCACTGAGCAGCCCAATTTGACTAAGGTCACTGAGACGATAGTTCTGCTGTGGTGAATTGGATATGTGCCACTATGAGTATAGGGTATCCTATGCTATATTAGCCCTCACTATTTTTGGGATAACATTGCGATTAATAAGGAACGTGTTTCCTCTTTCAGAGAATAACTTACCTACGCCCGGATGTATATCCCGGTGTTTTAATAGCATACATCATGTATGGAAACGCAGCGATGTTCAATCGAGGACAGCCATTCCCAGTTGTAAATACTCAACTTGGATAGCAGACTTTGCAAGGTGCTATACCTTTCTCATAACTAAGAAGATACTTGCAAACTTGATTGGACAAAAGCTAAAGAAACCAGAGTTCAAATGTATTTTGGGTATGTAGGACTGAGCTTTGAGTCATGTTCAGTTGCGACCTGCATTTGAGTTTGGATCAAAAAAATCTCTTTTCATTCTATCTTGAATTTCTTCTCTAAGATTCACATTTCAGCCTGAAAATGCACTTAGGTCTACTTAACACCGAGATAGGTATGTGACATATATAGAGTAAGTGCTTGAGTTTACACTCGAATTCAAATTTACGTATCTGATTTACGATTGATTTTTTGAATGAAAAATAAAAGGGTACGTTACAATATTTCTCTTTAACTAATAACTGTTTAACTTTTTACTATCTTACAAGTTTAAAGTGTATGTATACTTCTTTCATTCCCTATAAATTTATGGATACTGCTATTCACACATATAGTTTTACCTCTCATACACTCTTATTTATTTTTTTGTCATTGATCTTCTTTAATTCATTCGATCAAATAGTCAAAAAATCAAAAGAGTGTGTGAAAAGTAAAATAGATGTGTGCAGTGGCGGATTTAGGATTCAAATCTTGGGGTTATCAGTGTTAACGGTTCAAGTTTTTTAAATAGAAACAGAGCGCGAAAAGTACAAAAAAAATTTCAGTTTATTCAATGAGGCATTTCGTCGAACACTTGGTGAATTTGTTGTCGTCAGCTAAACCGAGTTGCACATATGTCAACATATATTAACATATGCCGAAACAATCTTATGAGTGATATTGAGATAATTTGAAAAGTGTTGTAGGCGCAATATGCGAGAGACATTTCGTCAAACACTTCGTAAGCACTAAAAAGACTGGTATCAAACATTCAGATGGTCTTCGAAAGTCCTTCACATATATATTTCCTAAACTCTAAATAATCCTACGACCATCTAGGTCCTAATATTCATCCGTCACTGAGTGTGTAATGGCACTACCCTAAATCTAAGAGTGGTCTACTATTACGATTTACTGTTTTCCTTTTATCATTTATTGTTTATGGATACGTGAATTGCCATAATAAAAAAGCATCATCAAACTGGCAAACGGAACTCCTCTCAAGTTTCAATCTTTTTCCAGCACGCGTCCGACAAGACGTCGACAGCCAAAAGTGAACGCTCAGTAACTCTGTTTTTACCCCTGTTATATCGAGACATGTGGACGTACAGAGCATTTCACAGTTCGGAGGGTAAACGCCGGCACGGTGGTTTTGCCATCAATCATGTCCGTCACCTGGCACTGTTCTGACCCCCAATGGGCGGTCGACACGTAGTCGGAGGAGTGCTGCTTAGACACTCCAGCAGTCACTTCGGCCTTGGAAACTAGCGTTTTTCTGATCTCCCTCCAAACCGAAAAAAAAACAGACAAATGGGTGCTCGGTTTTGCCTTCTTTGGTTCCAACACTGTCTTTTAATTTCCTTTTTCCTAAAATATTTATTCCAAACATCAAATGTTTTACACATGAATTTGATAATTTTATTAGATGGATAAATAACATTGTTTTTTTTCTTTCTATAATGATAATGTTCGTTGTTGGCTAGTAGCCCAAGTTAGCCAATTCTTCGACAACAAAATTTATTTTACAATACGTATGTCATATACGACATGTATAAGATAGATTGGACGAGAGGACATTCAAATATGACCTTGAGCATAAGAATAAACACTTCACATTCTTAACACCTCGAGCTATACATATCTAGATATCATTATGCCTAAACAATAGTTATATTTCATGGTCCATTAACTTAAAAGTCCGTTTGATAAATAATTTAATTTTTAATTTATTTGAGATATGATAAAGAACACAAGGGACCAGTGGCAGAACCGGCATGGTGTCATTGGTTGTCCATGACCTCAACAATTTCAAAAACCCTATGTATATTGTATTCGACCCTATAAACAGTTAGGGCAAACTAAATTACAACATCATCCTCCTACTTTTTCTAATTTTTTTTTATCATATTTGTCTTCCTTTTCTCTCTTTTTGTGTGTGACTCTACTGTGCGGACCAAATGCTCGATGAAATGCTTCATCAGTTGAAAAGTTTTGGCAGTCTTCAACATTACTCTACAGTTTGCTGTAGCCACATTTGACAAACCTCTATATATCATAGTCGTTGTTAACACATGTTGACATAAGCCTTCAGCAAATGTTGGTAAGAATCGGCATGTTCCTACCATATGCTCGACAAAAGGGTCAAATAAAGATCTTTTTGGTCGAAATCACAACTCCATTATTAAAAATTCTGACTCAACCACTGCAAGAGACAAAAAAACGTGGCAGGAGGGAGAAGAAATAATAAATAAAGATGAATGAGAATAAAAATAAAATGTAAACAATTTAAAAAAATTTCAATCTTTGTTTTTACTTTTTATTTGGTATACCTTTCCTTACATCTCCCTCGCCATTCTTCCACCACTCTTCTCTATATAGCCCTCGTTTATCTCCGCATTTCCGCTCTCTCTATATATAAGGTTAAATCATTCATGTATATACAAAAAAGCAAGTCCAGTGGGGCCTTTAGCCTGATGGACCGTAGACAAAACAGGACCAAATCGTTGGGGCGATTAAGTCCAGCCCATGCAGGCTTCAGCGCCAGAGGGGGCCTGAGCGACAGGCCTAGCACGAATCGCTGACCCGAGAGCCTGAGGTGGAGATGATGCAACGCTGACATCAGGGCGACGTCAGCCACGTTTCTATTTTTTTTTTTGCATTAGGCGCGTGCACTTCAAGCACGCTTGGGGGCGCGTCTCCAACATGTTTTTAGACGTGGGGCCCGCGGTGCAGATTCTGAAAGGTTACCATTGGCTGGGACACGTGGCATCTTCATGTCCGTTGGATTTTAACGGTTACTTTTTGTGGACCGTTGAATTTCCAACAGTAAAAAAAAAAATTCAAACTTTCTTTAATTTCAGTCGTTGGATTTGAGACCAACGGTCCATGTTATTCGCCTTTATAAATTAATAAAAAAGAAGAAGAAAAAACAGTAAAAAAATCTAAAATTTTACCTGTTGTGCCACATGGCACAATCTGGAGGGCTGGATTTCAAAAAATTTTAATCCAACGGCAGAAATTAATTATGTGAATAAAAAATTAATAAAAAATCCGAAAAAAAAATTGATTTTACTTTTCTATAAATACCTTCTAATTATTTTCTACCTTACACCACAATTTCATATTTTCTCAAATACTTTCAACCATAGTCCGAACTTTCTCTCAAAGTTTCAATCCAATTGGTTTCCAACAAAATGACTAATGATGCAGGTACGAATTGGACGCTTATTGAAGATGTTACGTTGTGTTCTAACTGGGTTGAAGTTACTCATGATCCGATTACGGGTAATGAGATGCAGTTGCGAGAAATGTGGAGTCTTATTCATACCAATTATCTTGAGAAAATTGGTGGGAAAAGAACCAAAGAATCGATGCCCAGTCGTTGGAGAATACTCAACCAATTGTTTAGTATGTGAAGAGACGCCTTGGCACAAGTTAGTAGTAATCTTCGAAGTGGGGAAAATTTAGCGGATCAGGTAACAATGTATTATTTATTTCTTTGTACTATACCCAAGTTTACATTAGCTACGTTGATTATAATTATTTCTTCTCCCGCATTGTGTAGACACTTCAAGCATAAGTTTGGTATAATGCCAAAACCAAAAACAAAAACAAATCATTCAACTGGTGGGAATGTTGGAATATTGTCAAAGATTGCCCTAAATTCAGAGTTGTGCCTGTCGGTCCAGAAGTTGTCATGAACAACACTCATCTACACTCTACGCCCGATCATGCCTTGCATATTCATGAAGATGACACATAAGAAGTGCCGGAAATGCCCCCTGAACAAGCCTCAGGGTCGACCCGTTATCCAATTAGGCCTCAAGGTAAGAAGGCTTCAAAGGGAAAAGGGAATGCTTCCAAGAATGATTATGCAAAAATATGGAAGAACTTACTCGCCAAGGTGAATTGACTTTGGCGTGGGAAATGGCTAAATTTGAGGCTAATAAGGTTAGAGAGGAAGCAAAAGCTGCAGCTGTTGAGAGATTATTTCAAGCTAATAAGAAAGAAAGAGAGCTACTTAGGCAAGAAAGGGAAGAGATTAAAGAAGAAAGAAGGGCTTAACAAGATCGTGACATTATGAATGAGCCTTTAGAGGGGAAATCACCGAATTCTAAATATTTTTGGAATTCGGAGAAAGCGGACGTGGTGCGAAGGAGGCGTGCAAGGGAAACGAGAGCAAGAGGAGATGCTCCTAGCACCACAAGAGGAGATGATCCTAGCACCACAAATTGGTCAGGTGATGATTTTCCATTCACAAGGGACTAGGGAATTTGTTTTTAATCGGAGCCCATAATTTTCCAATCACTTTGGGTTGTAATTTCTTATTTATTGAATAGAGTACTTTATGTTGTTTCCAATTTATTGAATTTAGTACTTTATTTAAAACTAAGAGTATATTTATTTAATTTGGTAATTTATTTAAACTAAGAGAATCTTTATTCAAATGACATAAACACACCAAATAAAATTACATAAACATACCAAATAAAATTACAAACACACCAAAAAAAAAAAAAAAAAACTCACTAAATGAACTTGAAAAACACACCAAATAAAATTAAATAAACACACCAAATAAAAACAAACACACTAAATGAACTTAAGTATCTTGAGCTTGTTTCAATTCCCACTGGTGCTCTGTCAAGTCAATTTGTCAGGCATTGTGCATATATGGGTCATGAATCACAGTATATCGTTGAATAAGCCTTTCATTGTAACGTTCATCCCTTTGTAATGACTCGTGTTGCACGGGTTCTTCGGTGGCGTCATGAGCACAATATATTTGTGTTATGGAATTGTTCATCGTGCCTGGCTCATATTCATCAATGACATCATAATCGTACTCGTCTTCCACAATCATGTTGTGAAGAATTATGCACGTCATCATGATGGATCGAAGCGACTCTAAATCAAACATTCTGGCAGCACCCCTGACAATCGCCCAACGAGCTTGGAGGATACCAAAACAACGCTTCACATCCTTCCTACACCCCTCTTGACAACTTGCAAAGTGTTTTTCCTTTGCACTTCACGGGACATGGCATTGTTTTGACAAGCGATGACCACCTTGGGTAAATGCTGTCAGCTAGGTAGTATGGCCCGTGGTACTTATGTCCGTTGACTCGATAAGTGACTCTTGGTGCTTTTCCTTGCAGGACATCATTGAACACTGGGGATTGGGCAAGGACATTGAGGTCATTTTGAGCCCCTAGAACACCCAAAAAAATGTGTTAAATCCATGTATCAAATAAAGCCATCGCCTCCAAAATGATATTTTTTGCTCATTTTTTGTTCCAATAAGCTCATTGCCATGCACTTGGATAGTTTTTCTAGGTCTAGTGTATACAGTCGATGCTTCCAATCATCCCAGGAAAACCTCGCATCTCAGCCTTCTTCAGAAGCCTTTGCAAGTCCATCTCATAAGGTTTCCAGAGGTACTCTGCAGTGTAGAGAGATTTGATTATGGAGCAAAACTTCATCAGGGACTCAAGAATGGTTGATTTCCCCATCCTCGCTATCTCATCCACTTAGTCTGCAGATACTCCATATGCAAGCATCTGCAAGGCAGCATGAATTTTTTGCTCAAGAATGAGACCCATAACATAACACCAAAAACATCATTCTTTTGCACAAAGTAAGAATCATGGTTGCAAAGAACAATCATGATTTTATTGAACAAATGTCGATCCATTCTAAAACGATGTTTAAAGTACGTATCAGGAAATGCACTATTACAGACAAAATAATCATCCAAGAGATTCGTACCTCGTCGTTGCCTGCTTCTATCAAGGTTTGCAAAACGGTTGGGCCTGCAGATCTGAGCCACAGCTTAGAAGACTCGACAGGAATGTGAGGCTCTTTGGCTTCTTGCTTCGTCATCTTTCCTTCTACACTCCTCATCCTCTTCGTCTTCCATCTCATTTTGGGTCACCTGGAGATTGAACATTTCTTCGCCTTGCTTAAACAATTATTTCTCTTGCTCCTTGATTTTCCACAACATCCTTGAAGAAGAAGACATTGTAAGAAGGAAACAGAAAGTATGAATAATGATAGAGATTTTGAATTTGGTGTGTGATTTCTGGTTTTGGATGGTGGGTTATATGGAGGAAAAAGAAAGGATTATGTTGTAGATAATGCCACGTGGCATGCCGTGATTCGTTAAAAATCTAATTGAAATCTATCCTCAAAGATTGTCTTCAGATTGTGACACGTGGCGCGACATGATTGGTTAAAAATCTTATCGGAAATCTATCCTCAATGATTCTGAAAAGGTAACGACACGTGGCACGAGGGCATTGGATAAATATCTTATCGAATTCTATCACCAAAATTTGTCTTCTCGGATAATGACATGTGGGGCAACGAGAACGATTAAAAATCTTATCCAAATTACAAATAAAATTATTTTATAAAATAAAAAAAACTAATATTTTATTGCCTATTGTCTATTGCCATGACTATTCAGTGTAGGGGTAGAGATGCAAAAGACAGTTACTATTCATTAGAGGCTATTCAATAGTTACTTACCCTAGGGGCATTTGCAATGGTGGAGTTGCTCTAATACATATACATGTTTCATAAATTTTTATGCATACTCGTAACACAAAGTATACTAAAATATCTGTCGTAGATATACAATTCTGAAGTCTAATCTGAAGAGGAATAATTTAGGTGGGTTCCACACACTGAATAATTGTACTCATGCATCTTTAACATCATGCCCATGCATGGTTGTGGTTCATAACTTAAAAAAACTGTCGTACGTACCAAACATCACTTTAATTCCATATGCAATGTACCATGGATTCTAATATTCCTATCAAAGAAACGCCATTCAGTCACTTCTCATGTCACCAAAAAAAATTGTAGAAATAATTATGTTGTTGATATTTTAGAAGATAAGGGTTTGTTTGGAAATATTTTTAAGGTGACCGAAAACACTTTTAGTGTAAATATTTTTGAGTTCCAAAAATGCTTGAAATATTTTCTGCAAGAAGTATCAATTATGCTTTTTTTGCAGAAAGCACTTGACTTCAAGTGCATTTCCAGAATTAACTTGCATTTTACTGAGAATTGGTTCTAAAAATATTTCACCAAAAACGTTTTCAGCTATTTTAAAATAACTATCAAACTAGCCTTAATTTTTTTCATTTTCTTCTTAATTATTATATTTTGATACCTAACAGCTAAACCCTAAACCACGAAGATACATTACGTGAAAGATCACGTATATATGCTCATACGAATCGCATGCATATTTTAGTATTTTACCGTATATAATTTAATAAATCGACATTTTAGAGATAATGTATGTGTTATTAAAATAAAAATAAAAATTGAATAAACGATATTATCTACATTAAAGGGAGGGGTATCTTTAGCCTCAAATTTTATCTTTGACTAGAATCAAATCTAAGATCTCTCACATATATATAACAAATTTTTATAAAAAAAAAATGTTATATATATATATGTGTGTGTGTGTGTGTGTGTTTGTCAATAAATGAAGGAAGAAAAATGAAGAAACCCTAATAATTTTGTCGAGGGAAGAGAAAAATTTCTTCCAATGACATTATTACCCCTTGTCTGGGAATCGAGTGCTAGCGAGTTGTGGGGACGCAAAGGACCTCAAAACCTGAGGAGGTTGGTATTGTAATATTCTTTCATTCCTTTAATTTCTGAAATCTTTTAGGGAAGTTTTATTTGGATTCATTTGTTTTATTTCTATCTACACCAAACTAAAATAATTTTTTTCCACCAAACTTACAAATTTGCCCTTAATAAATAAGAAAAATAAATAAGAGCTCGTTTGTATGTACTTTTAAAATGACTGAAAGTGTTTTTAGAGAAAATATTTTTAGATTCCAAAAGCATTTTTAAGTGTTTTCTACGAAAAGCATCAGTTATGTGCTTCTTCCAGGAAACACTTTAAGTGATTTTCTAGAATTTATTAGCATTTTTACTAAGGATTGTTTTAAAAAATATTTTCATCCAAAGCGCCTTCAATCATTTTAAAAACATATCCAAACGAGCTCTAAATAAAGATGGTGAATTCTCTCTACACCAATAACCTTAAACTCACCGCACCACTGCACCTCACCATCTTTTCATACGAACCCAAACCAAACAATGGCAAAATTTTATCCTGATCGAGGTCGTCGACGATGGTTAATTCCTTCCATTCTTTTTCTTCTTTTTCTTTTCCTCGCTCTTCACATAACCTTGAGAAGAATGTGAACCACCATGCATTGTCATGGCTCCACACCATTCTCCATCAACACCAATTTTCAGCTGCCCCTCTCTTTCCTAATTGATCGAATCCGAGTTCGCATAAAGAAGCAAGAAAGAGAGAAAGGAGAGCATCGATTGGGTTCGTCGGAGTTTCAATTGTGTCTACCGGAAAAAAAAAAAAAAAAAAAAAAAGGAGCGGTGTCCTGGTTTGCTGGGCAGCGTGAAACCTCCCAATGTGTTTTTCTCGATGGTGGCTGGAGCATATACAAGTTCTAATTGTTTTCAAATCCTTTTTATTTATTTCAGGGCAATGTTGAAATTTTATTAAAGAAGTTTTTAGGTTCAATGCAGATGTAAAATAAATAAATGGGTTCAAATAAAATATTTCAACCGTTTATTTTGTATTCAATTATATATGAAGAAACCTACCTGCCTTTTATATATATATATATATTTATTTATTTATTTTTGTGGCCGCAAAAAATTGCCTGGAATTGTCACATATGCCATATACGTTCCATCAGTTGTTGCAACTTGAAAGAAAATCACACATCTTTTTCCATTTTGGGTATTGGATTATCCTGCACCCACGTGGGCTGTCTTCATATGGCAATGTGGTTGTGAATTGACCGAACTACCCATCCTCGAGTACATGCCTTTTCTTTTTTGACCATGCAATTTGAATGCCCTTCTTGCATTCGGCAAATCTGGTTTGCCCTCCGGTCGAAGCAACGTACCACTTCTGGCTTTGTAGAAAAACCAATCCTTGGCATCCTATTTACGCGTCTGGTTAGACTTTTGACAGTGCTGAAGGCCCCACTATATGCAATGGATGTTATTTACTTTCCTACTGTGAATGTCAGCCGTTGGATGATGACCTGGTCACAAGCATGAGAATCTCCGTATTTTGATTTCGCACGACCTCATTCTAAAGTCATTCCCTACAAAAAATGCTTAACTGGATGATGCATGATCTAGTAACAAGCATAAAACTCTATATTTTGGTCTCACACTGCCTCATGATGGTTTCACGCTGTGTGAGAATTGTGGTAACCATGTAACCCTATCAAACAAGGTTTATCTTCTATATAAGGCTGGTTAGCTAGCCATGTCAAAGTTAAAGGTTAAGGACGCTTTCGTAACCCTTTTGTTCTTGAAATGGTTCTTTCATTCTAAAGTTGGTGGTTCATTGGTTCTTGTCTCTTACATTATTGTGGTTATGGTAATACATTGTTTGGGGTACTACATTCTCAAAAATTAAGGTATTGAAAGAAAATAAAGTTTGAATGAGAATTCATTCGGTGCGGGAAGAAAAATACAACTAAACTAACTCTTACAACGTAACCAATAACTGTAACGCTTGTAACAATATTATTTACTCTTGCGGCTAATAAATTTATAATTAGGATTTGATGTGTCTCAAATTCTTTTTCACATCTCTAATTTGGCAAAAACTTGATAGAGGTTGCTATGTTGCAGGGTGCATTTTTTGGTCACCAATTTTATTTTCTATTTTAAAAAAGAAAGATCAAGCTAGTGAGGAACAAACAGACCTGTTTCAAGGTACGTGACGAGAGATTTTTCATTGTAGCGAGAACATGGATCGGTACACCAAGTATTATAATATAAAGTGGTGGGATACTTAAAAAGAAATTTCAACTATTGTATTATAATACTTAGTATACCTAACCGTGTTCTTTAAACACTAAAAAAAAAAAATCACAAAGTGACCGACGTTCTACTACTTGTGAGAATAATAGATATCATACGGGCCATTTTTAACTCGAACAGGTACAAATGACCACGCGCCATATTGCGTGTAGTACCACCTCCCAAATCATTTGTGAAATATGATCTCTTTTTTCTTTTTTCTTAATGCTTATTTTTATACTAAGAATCTCGAGGATGGAAGATTCGAACTTAGTACATTTACAGCAAGATAATGCTCTTAACTAACTAAATGACATGCTCATTGCTAATGTCCTTTAGAGAATATTTTTTTTTTTAAAAAAATAATGTTTGTTCACAAGCGTCTTGACGTGATTAGGGTAGTTCTTCAAAATGGGGCCACAAAGTTTTTATTTTCTCACATGATATTCAAATGTTTTGAAATCATATTAATCTATGAATTGTGGACTTTTAAGCATTTTGGTGCTTCATTACATGGACCTACAATAGTCATCACGAAGCTTCTTCTTCTTCTTCTTAACCCATTCTAAATTTGTATCCCAAAACGACAACTAGTTACATAGTTTGCCATAATGTTTCAAGTGTGGCTTTTACACCCCAGAAATGTTACATCATCTATCCCGACATCAAACTAACAGGGGTTTTAATCACGATACGTTCCTGAAATCACATGGATCAAAATGGTTCATGAAACTAAAAATTTCGGAAAGGCAATGGAATAACCAAATTGATTTGTCACACTCATTTTTAGGGACCAATTATTGATTAATTTTCAATTTCAAAGACCAACCATGACAAAATCTCAATTAACAAAGGATCAACCATCCATGCAGTCAAAATATAGATTGATACAATTTCAAAACCTCATGATGTAATTTTAATATCAATATCTATATCATATCCATTCTTCTATACAACTACTAATATCTAAAAATATCCATTCTTAGGATGTCGTTGAAAGCCATGATTTTGTAATCACCCTAAACAAGAAATAAGGAGTGGAAATTAGACTAAACCATATACAATGGCCAACCATAATAATTTGATTCAAACTCGTCAGGAAACTGACGAAGGACAACCAAAATAATGATTTCATGTTGCAAAATTGTAATGGTCAAATTAGTAAATGACATAATTTCAGAACAGTACATGTGACACAAAAATCTTTTCTTTCAAAGATATATGTGGTAAGTATGGAGACATACAGAGACAGCCAAACGCGCTCAAACTGTGATTGGTTGTGGAATTCTCTCACACAGAAGAAATAGTACAAAACAAAAATAAAATAAAAAAGGAGACTTTATATGAAACTATAAAGAACACAACCCTAAATTTCATTTCAGAGTTTCTGGGTGTAGATTGGAACCTGAGGTTATTGACCCAAAAGAAAAATCAGGATTGGAACCTGAGGTTAAGAAGATAAGCCATCACTCAAGAGACAGAACTACAAGACAACCAGCTCTAATCTCTCTCTCTCTCTTCCAGTCTCTCTCTCTCTCTCTCTCTCTCTCTCTGTAGGGTTTTCCAACTGAGTGAGTATCTAAGTTTCTCTTGCGTTTCACAAATTTGGTTACAGTTTGGTACTGACCTAGAAAAGGAGGATCAGTTTGTACCAAAGAGAGAGAGAAGAACAAGAAAGGGAAAGAAAATATTGTCAAGATCAAAACTTTTGGAGATTAGATACACAAAATAATATTTTTGGTAATTAAGGACATGGGGAGAGGAAGAGTGGAGCTCAAGAGGATAGAGAACAAGATAAACAGGCAAGTCACATTTGCAAAGAGAAGAAATGGGCTTCTGAAGAAAGCTTATGAGCTCTCCGTTCTCTGTGATGCTGAGGTTGCTCTCATCATCTTCTCCAACCGTGGCAAGCTCTATGAGTTTTGCAGCAGCTCTAGGTAATTCCTTATGTATAATTATATGGTCTGATCATTTTTTTTATTTGCTTCTTTAATTTCTGGATTTGAGTTGGGATCTGTTAATTGCTCTCTCTAGTTTCTTTGATTTCTTCGTGGGTTTCATTGGGATCAATATTATACGATTTTAATTGCTTCTAGGCTCTATTAGTGCAAGCCTTTCACAAAGATTCTCTCTTTTTAATTGTTTAATTAATTATTTTTCATATAGCTGATGATACAAATGTTGATTTCTTCAAGGTTTCATTTGGATCCATATATATGATTTTAATTGCTTCAACAAGTGAAGGCCTCTTTCATAATTTTCTCTCTTTTATGCTTAATTGATTAATTTCATAAGCATCTATTTCTAAATTTTTTCTTTTTCTTGAAATCAAATTTTAGTGCTATATATATTGAAAATTTTAATTATACAGTCTCAAAAGGCTGATGATATTAATTTTAAGTTCGATTACCAAAAAAGATTAATTTTCTTATCCTTTTCTAAAATTAATTTTTGTGCTATATATATATATGTGTGTGTGTGTGTTTGTGTGTGTTTGTGTGTGTG
The DNA here is from genome assembly GCF_963583255.1 of Pyrus communis. Classification (NCBI taxonomy): domain Eukaryota; kingdom Viridiplantae; phylum Streptophyta; class Magnoliopsida; order Rosales; family Rosaceae; genus Pyrus; species Pyrus communis. The sequence continues at coordinate 22,714,768 of NC_084813.1, read as the reverse complement.
CTGTTTAGCTAATTAAGGTGTTAAGTTTTCATTTAATTCAGGTATCTGGTTTCACAGAGTGATTTTTTTTTTTTCATTTTTTCGGATACTAATTCTTGCATTAGATGTTTAAGGTGTTGGGTTTTCATCTACTTCCATCTATCTGATTGCACCAAATGATATTTTGTTCAATTTTTGGGGCAAACTCTTGCATTTTTGGGATACTAATTGTTGCATAGCTAATTAAGGTTCTTGTTTTTCATCTAATCTCATATACCTGCAGATTGCACAAACTGATATTTTGTTAGTTTTTTGGGTACTAGTTCTTGTATTACTGGATCTGAAGCATAAACATTCCCATTTTACTTGATCTCTGGAGTTTTTTCTTCTAACTTGATTTCTTCTTTGCAAGAAAGGACTGTCTCCTTTTTTTTGTTGAATGAAAAAAAAAAAATTGTCTTTATATTTCTTTGCAATTAAGTTCTTCCCTTTCCATGTCTAGAATCTAGTTGTGAAATATATATAATTAGGGGAAATATTTTTGAAATATCATATAAACTTTTACACTTTTTTTTTTTTTAGTTCAAAACTTATACACCTTTTTAATTAAATTTGTCATATGAACTAAAGTTTTAAACAATTTGTCATACAAACTTTTTGAAATTATTAATTTGTCATCTCATCCTTTGTTAACCAAGTGTGAGAAGCAAAGAAACTGACAGAGAAAGTAGAGAGAGAAGCTCAGAGAGATAGAAGCTTAGAGAAGAAGAAATGACAAATTAATGATTTCGGAAAGTTAGTAGGACAAATCACTTAAAATTTTAGTTCACATGACATATTGAAATATGTGTATAAGTTCATATGACATTTCAAAAAAAATTCCTATAATAAAGAAGTAATTTTTGCACTCCAATTTTCTCTCATTTCATTCATCTCTCTTTTTCTATCCTTAGGGCTGAACAAATTAAGGGGTTTTAAAGGGGGGGGAAATACCAAAGGGAGAAGTGCAAAAGCAGAAAACGAGAGTGTAAAGATCGTTATTCTATAATTAAAATTCATATAGACTTATTTAATTAGATAAAATTAAAGTTCATCTTTTGCACTATCTTGTTCTAGCTAGTCTCCTCGTGTGACTTGATTGAGTGAAAGAGAGGATGGCGGATTGGCTCCGGAGGTGTGAGTATCAAACGCCCGAGATCATAATTATCCTATATTTCTTTCCCTATAGAATTTGGGACTCACAGTTCTGTGGCATGGCTTTGAGAAAGTTCGTTGCGATTGTTTTTGTTCTGAAATCCGTATATTTTGACACATCTATCAGTAAAGAACTCTATCTATTGCACAGTGGATTATAAGCTGTGTGACATCTTTCAAATCATGAGTTAAAGAGAAATTAAAGTTTTTCTTCTTTTTGCTTCACCACTTCTTAAAGACTGTATTTTTTTATTTCTCTTTAGCATTCTTTGTGATTATATATGTATGTCTGTTGTGCATGCAAATCATGTTTGTTAAGTTTTAACAGTGGAAATTATAGTTTTCCATTGTGTTCTTGAGAAAATATTTAGGGTTTTGCCGTGTGGGGGTTCAGGATTTATTATATTTTCAGGTATGTGTAGGATATTCATAAACCAAACAGATTTAACCAAGAAGTGGATGGCCATATCCATTGAAACAGATAGTATACAAAATTGAAAAGAAAATTTGGTTCAAATCCAATGCAAGGAATGAGAGGCAAGTTTTCGAACTAATTAGTTTGGTATATACGTACTTTCTAATATGAAAAGATGTCCAATCAGAACCATACATTTGGTTTAAGTAAAAAGTTTCAACAAAGGTATTTTTGTAATCTTGATGAAGATATTTGATAAAGGGTGATGTTTGAAAGACTAAATTTTGTAAATTGTTAATAATTGGATTATTACTTAAGTATTGATTAACATGTTTATTTCCTAATGTAACAGGTCATTTGGTTTAAAATTTTGGTGTCTCTAACATTATCTTATGATGAATTTGGTTTGTGTCATTATCTTTTTCTTTTAATATAATTTATTTCAAACAGAATTAAAGCCCTTTACGTTTTGAAATAAAATTCTTGTGTTTATGTTCTCATGCCGTGAAAGAAAAAAACTAGTATATTTGTTGTTAATACTAACTATAAGGATGTAGTTGTATTATGTTGTCAATTTCAATTGTCGATCATGTACCTTTTTGTTTTAACCAGTTGTCCAATTTTAAAGTTTGACAACACAATACGCAAAGTTGTCCTGTATGAGAATTAATATACATATAACTATGTAAGTATTAATATATTGTTAGTTAACCCTTCTTGAGTAAAATGAGCAAATCCTTGCTTTATTGTAAATTGTAATGGAGTTATATTTGGGTAACTGACTATGTCACTATTGGTTGCTAGCATGAAAGAATGGGAATATTTGAGACCAAATCTTCTGCTGTCAAAATAGTGCAGTGACTTTAATTGTTGACTGACACGTATTATAAACTTAACTTTTCTTAGTTTTATTGTCATAAACTTAATATATGTCAAACAATGATTGGGGCCACAGAGAGGCCACACCTATTTTGGGTGTAGAAGATTTTATCTCGGAATATTTTTGCTCACCACCCTCAAGTAATGATGATGCTCATCACCCTATGTATTATCGTTAGATGAGTTTAATTTTCGGAATCTGTTAGTGGATAGACATAAATCTCAAAATTTAAATTAATCCAACAATGATAAATAGAGTGATGAGTTACTACCACTTGAGCACTTGAGGGTGATGAACAAAAATGCAACGATAAAAGAATACACGGCATATTGATATGCTAAATACATTAGTTAAGATGACTATTCTGTCATAAATGCATTAATTTATACTTTGTAGAATTAATTTTCTGTATCAGAATTATGCATGGAAAATTAGAAATTAACAAGTTTGTTCTTATACTATCATCATATATTAAACTTTTGATTTATAATACTTCAAGTAATAAGATATTATATTTGATGTTCCTATTTTCTTGTAACTATAAATCGTATCTACGTTTGTATGATGAGTGAATATATACAACTAGCTAAGCCTAAGCAATCACTTGAAACGTGCCAAGTTTATATCAATCTTTTTATAAAAAAATTAAAAAAAAAAAAAAAAGACATGTAGTTGGTTTCGTTACGGTAGTCCACTATTTTGAGAGCCGGAAAGATTCACAGAAGTATATCAGTTTCCCTGAACAGGTTTAAGTCAATTGAGTAGGAAGTTTTTGGCTATATGTCTTTTGTGGGGAAGGAAATAGTTCTACAACATGGATTTACCATGCATGCCATGGTTTCTTCTCATACCTAAAATTTTGGATCTTTTATTATCCTAATTAACTGGTCGTTTTCTTTTCCTCCTTTTCTCCTCCCTTCTTTAGCATTCTCAAAACGCTAGACAGGTACCAAAAATGCAGTTATGGTGCAGTGGATCAAGTTAACAGACCTGCAAAGGAACTTGAGGTAACACTTAACAAATTGCTAGTTTTCTGTACTGTGTATAAATTTAAAACCTTTTACTCGGCCTTTAGAATGTTTGGCTTATAGATTCCTCTCGCGTAGAAGAAACAGAATGTGGCTAATACATTTTTGTTGCCATGCATGTATATATAGCAGAGCAGCTATCGTGAGTACATGAAACTCAAAGGTAGATATGAGTCCCTACAACGAACTCAGAGGTAAAGAATCATTTGTGAATTATAAATTAAGCACAATGGACAGTGGTCTTCATGGAATTGTTTACCGCTTAGAAGTTAACATTTTTGAAGAATAATTTCAACTTATGATGAATCATATAGAAATCTTCTTGGTGAGGACTTGGGTCCATTAAACACAAAGGAGCTTGAGCAGCTTGAGCGTCAACTTGAGGGCTCCTTGAAGCAAGTTAGGTCCACTAAGGTAACACCAGTTTAAAATCAAATGAGTTATGCATTCACCATATGGCAGATTTTATCATGCATTTTTAGGGCCCGTTTGAGATTCCTTATGTCCAAAACACTTTTTCTCTTAAGTGCTTCTGCTCGAAGTGATTCAATAGAAACACAACAAATCTTTTAGTAAAAGTGCTTTGAGGATTCAAACAACTTTAAGTTATGCCTAGCATAGCCATAACCACTTTTCGTTATTTGGAAGCGCATTTAGCCATTCAGAAAGCGTTCTCAAGCAAACCCTTCAGACTTTAATGAAGTATTGGCTTGAACTATCCCCTTCAGCTCTTTTAGGAGATGTGGCATTAATCGTTCATCTCATCTTGCTTTGCAGACCCAGTACATGCTGGACCAACTTTCTGACCTTCAGAACAAGGTATGTGCATGCCTTTCAGTTTTGCTGAGAAATGAAAGCATTGCAGCTTCATGTGCTTAAAAGTAAATAATATACCTTGTTCTAATTACAGGAACAACTGTTAATAGAAGCCAACAGGGATTTGACAATGAAGGTAAATTTCTGTCTCATGGCTCACTGTTAAATTATTAATGTGCTCTTTTAATTGCAATGCTGTCATTAGTATGAAAAAACTAACAAGTCTCACGACGGTCCAATATGCGCTTTTTATTAATTTAGAATATATGACATGAAATAATATTACCATATGAATATATTGCAGTTGGATGAAATTAGTTCAAGAAATCAACTTAGACAATCATGGGAAGGTGGTGACCAGGGTATGGCATATGCAACCCAGCATCACCATGCTCAATCCCAAGGATTCTTCCAGCCTTTAGATTGCAATCCCACTTTGCAAATGGGGTAATTATACTAGTATTTAATTTTTAATTATTCATCTGAATAAGTTATGTTAAACTACATTAATAGCTTAATTAGATGCTAATTACTTTGATTAATTTACAGGTACTCTGCAGCGGGGTCAGAGCAGATGAGTGCTACAACTAATGCCCAGCAAGTGAACTGTTTCATCCCTGGATGGATGCTTTGAGATTGTGCTGATGAATCTGATCAGTGCCTCTAATCACTCATAAGAATGCGTGCCCAAGTTTATGCTTTTTTTCCTGGCAATATATAATATGCATGTAACTTATTTTCACATAAATTCAGCAGTGACTGAATTTCAAGGGGACCTTTCAAAGGCCTAAAGTCCTTTTAACGTTAGTTACAGAGGGCTTAGCAGAAATTCACAATATTGAGAACTCATTTCTTGCTTTGAGACTATGGTTATAAAATGTTTTCCTCTTTTTCAAAAGAAGACTATGGTTATATATGGTAGGATTGGGGGATACGCTTGTGACATATTTTGACATTAACAGTTCGGATCTTTGAAATACACTATGAAGTGGGTCATACAAAAGTGTCAAAGTATGTTTCTTCGAATCCTAACTCATATATATATATATATATTATTATTCTCATGCACATTAAATATTGTACATAAAGATGGTAGACCTTGTAGGAGGATTCGAAATTGAGACACGAGAAAAATCTTAGAAAAGTCTTAGTTTGTCGTTTGCTTTTGTTGGACCTTAGTTGAATCAAAGGTCTCTGAATTATGTTAAGACCAGTCAGTTTTTGAAAAACAAAAGTTGGGCCTATATGTTTGTGCTATCCTTGGGTTTACAACGTTTTCATTACTATAAGCCGATGTAATTTGGTTACAACTTGAGCCCAATTTAAAAAAAAAAATTAAAATTTATGGGAGCCAATGTGGGTTGATTTGGTTTTATTGAGAGAGAGAGAGATGGGGGTATGGATAGAAGTGGGTGAGATGTCTTTTTGTATGAAATCACTTTAAGCCCATGGTTTTTCTTTTCTATTATTTTATTGAATTGTGAATATATAGCTAAATTGTCTTTTTACACTTTTTTAATCAACAAATTTTTTTATTAATAGATAGGTATGAATAAATTTTTTTTTTAAATTATTTTTTTTAAAGAAGTAGGTAGATAATATCGTTTATTAAAAAAAAAAAAAAAGTATGTGGATATATTAGAGGACTAAGAGATCATGGAGCTCTATTGAAAAATTCCTTAAATCACCTTATTTGAGAGAGAGGTAACGTGGGGCTTGCTCCCAAATTTATTTCAATGAATTGAATAGTTTGTTTTTTAATCTTTTGTTTACAAAGAATTCGAGGAACACAATTTTTTTTTTCATTGAGACAAACATAATATTTTAAGAAAGGGCAATATTATTCAGACACACAATACGGATTTCTTTGTTGATCAACTCTTTTATATAGGCGATCATACAGACCATCCAAATGACAACCGTTTAATTAGCGGTTAAATGGCTTCATATTTAAATGATATTTTACTACATTGGTAATTTTTGAAGGAAGACCAAAAGCTAAATACTTTGAATGACGGAAATAGCAGACGGAGTGAACTCTTAAGAGTGGTCTCAAGTAATGTTACTTGAGGATCCTTCATTGAATCTACCACCCTATACATTGATACATAAACCCCATAAATAGGTGCATATTCCAAAGCAATATGAGATATGGTCCCGTATATGCATGTGCTAGGTCACAGAGATTAGAGATACATCTTTACGAGGTTTGATTAACAACGTTTGATTCATTGGGAACTTTAGTTTTGCTTACAATTATCGTAATTTTTCCCTTTTTTTTTCCAATCAAATACTACAACAATAACAATCAAGTTTTATCCCATTAGGTGAGGTCGACTATAAAAATCTTAGAACGTCATTGCGCTCGGTTTTGCTTCAAGTCTTCTGGTAGCTCCAGTGACTCCATATCTTTTTTTGCAGTCTCTTTAAAGTCTTCATATGTCTTTATCCACCCATTTTGTCCTGAACGTCAGCATCATAGTCGCATCTTCTAAACCAGAACATCCAATCAAATAACAAGGTGGAAAAAAGGACCACTTTCATAAAAAATCAATCAAAATATACATACTTATATAAGGATAATGCTAAAGGAAGGACCACTCCATTTAACTAATGTTTGATTAGCATCATCACTACAACTACGTGTTCACTTTTTGTTAGTTAATTTACATGAGTAAATCATTCCATTACCATATGTAGAATATTGCTCTTTAATTAGTACTAAATATCCAGCTTAATTACATTACATGATGTTTTGGCCCCCCGTCTCTCAGCTTCATTTACTCATAATAATAATATGCAACTTTCTCCGACATCCTTGAGTATTATCCACTATTAATTGCATTATCTCTTTGTATAAAATTCTACATGTGATGGAAGAGTTCAAATCTTATGTACCCAAAAGAGGTGTGACCTGCCTAATTTTGTGATACATGTCCACTCACTTAAACCAACTTAACAGTGTCACCTCTCTCTTATCACCTGACTAACCCTTCATCTGCCTTTCCCAACCCTGCCGCTGCCATTTGCATCCCCAAACCTCCCACCATCACCATCTCCCAAATTCCGGAAAATAGAAAGCTCTGCGGCCCCCTTTCTACAATATTCCTTCATCTACCATATTATTGGAGAGATACCTCTGCAGCAGCCCCATCTTTTTTTTCTTGAGTACCTCCCAGCACTGGTTACTCATGTGCACAACAGATGCACACGCATCGTTTCCTTCTAAAAAAAAACCATCATCTTCGACGGATGCGACCAGGAAGCTTGAAAAAATCAGCATTGGCGATGATTTGATTCAGCATGCATGGAACGAGAGCCCTAGATTCTCCACAGTTCAATCAAGTCACCAAGTGGTTCTATCAATCGTATTAATCTTGATAAGTAGAGATCTTAACACGAATACATTATTATTATTATTGTTGTTGTTGTTGTTTGTTGTTATTATTACTACTACTACTACTATATTATTCAATCATATTAATCTTGATATATACAAAAACAAAAAACAATAGAAGGCAATAAGCAACAACAAAAAATGGCATGGCCAATAACCTAGTCGTTCTCCTTTTGTTTGGAAAAAAATCGTTTTGTTAGAAAATTTAGACTTTTTATATTAGCACTCCACAATATTGAATGCACACCATATTAAATTTTAATACTAAATGATTTATGTATCCTACTATGCAATGACAATTTTGACCTTATTAGGTTTTAAAAAATAAAAATTTTCTAAATACACCACAAATCACTTTTATTATTTATCTTCTTCAATTATCGAAACTTCTCCCACCCTCCATTTTTTTATGGTTATTTTCAACTAGGTTTATCTAACAGAATAGAAAGTACAGAGCATTTAGGAAGCATGAATACTACAAATTGGATGAACACATATATCTGATAGCTATAAAATTTGTTAGCGAACCATAATATTTGATATCAAAAATGCCTACAAATTCGTAAGAGCTTTTGGTTTCATTACACAGGCCAAATATTGCTTCGTAAGATACTACATCCAAGCACAACTTAAAAGTTCACATGTATCAAAATCATCATCAAAAATTAATAGGCTACATAGGCAAGCCCTTGCCTGAACAAAAGAGTAGAATGAAAAACAAAATCATAAGACGTTTAATTTCTAAGATGTTAGAGCGTGATTCGGATGGTGAAGCAGTAAACTCGAGTCACAGTTCAATGAGCCAACTAAGCCGTTTAGAAATAAACGAAAAAAAAAATCATAAGACATTTAAAAATGAGTGTTATAAGATTTGAAAAATGTGGGGTATATGAAGAAAATGTGAGGTGTATCTTGAGAATGTAGGGTATGAGGGTATTATAGGGAAGTATATGAGGTGTATTAAGATAATTTTTAATTAAAAAAAACAAATGTAGGGTGTATTAAGTATTTGAAGTTTATTCAACAATACGTAAGATGTTAATATAATAAACCAAAATTTATAAAAGGAAAAAAAAAATAAAAAACACTTTATACTCCTATCTAGCTAGGAGTAGGTCTACAAATTATAATGTTACGAGGATTAACGTAATAATTAGAGTATAGTTGATATTATTTTGATTATTATTTTCACATTGATATTTATAGACTAGTTCTGAACGGACCTCTCTAGTTTCTTCTCCTGATCGAGAAGATCGAGTTTGCACTCATTGATATATATATAGCTACCTGCACGCAGAAAGAAAATTCAATGATCAGAGTTCACGAGACACACGGTGGCGAAGCCACTTGAGGACTAGGAAGGTCCGCGCCTATTCTAAAGTTTCTTCACCTTATAGCTTCTGTTTGAATGGTTTTGGTTGGATAATCTACATTCTTCGATTTATGTGCTTTTCTTCCCAATTAGCCTTATAGGAACTAGCCTTCCTTATTAGTTAGTTCACCATTTTGCATGATTTGTTTTACAATGAAACTACACATGTATGGAATACATTAAGAATTTATTTTGAAAGACAATTTTCATAGCTGCATTTTGAACCATGATTATTAATTTTTGTTCAACTTGTATGTAAGAACTTATAAAAAAAACTTAAGTGCTTATGATATCTCAATTTTTTTTTTTTTTTTTGTGGCTCCATTACTCTTTTTTTATTAAAATTTTCATTACATTACAAAAAAAATGAAACTTTTTTCTCCCACTAATTATATTATTTTTGTCCAATATTTCTTTTATATAACTTGGAGGCCCCCATAACTTCTATTTCTAGCTCCGTGACACACATGCTATACGCTGCCATGGGTGCATTGCACCCTTCTGCCTATCTAACTCCTCACATACGCAAGAGTTCATTGGCACGTTGCATTTGCAACACGAAAGTTTCTCCCTCAAAAGTGAAAATTGCCATGTATCTATGTAACTACACGTCCCATGTGAATGTAATTTGGTAGGTATTGCAGCTAGATGCTACTCGATAGTGTGAAATGTGTTTGTGATAGCAGATATTTTTTTCCTCCTTTTAAAGTACAGATCGGTACTGGTACTAAAAGTAAAGCATGGCAGCAACGATCATGTCTCTGTTATTCTGGGAAAAAAAAAAAAAAAGTGTTACCGCGGGGAAAGGGATGATCCCAGCTTAAACCAACAACGAAACTCAAATTTAGAAGATGAGAAATCCATTAAAAACAACTCTTAAAAGAAGTAGAAGTTCAGAACTCTTGAAAGATCATGAACAAAAGCTGCATCATCACACGGAAGACAAGAATCTCATCAATGAATTCCAACATGACCGCCAAAGTTTACTAAACAATTAGTCACTTGATTACCTTCACGATATATATAGGAGAAAGCCAAATCCCCATGGAAGAGAGAATTGTTAATAATTAGACCAATCAAACGATAAAGGGTTTTAGATCCTCGGGAAATCCCTTTTCTTAATACCCCCTATTCTCCTTTCATCCGGAGCTGCCGTAACTTGGACTCATCATGCTAGGCCAAAGCTCCTGAAAAGATCTATTAGAAAGAAAATGCATTGTTAGAGCATAATCGTACTCAGTCCAAGAAAAATGTCAACCTTTCTCCGAAGCCATATTGACAACATGATCTATGGCTCGAAGCTCTGCCTACAAGACAGTAGCAATACCAAAGGCTCATACAAAACACCTCATAGATTTTGGACGCTCTTGAAGGCCTATCATGCACTTTAAGCGCTCGGAGGATGCAAAACTCGTTAACGGAATTTAATATCATTACCCAAATCCCATAAGTTCATTTTAGAAAGGGTAATGCTAGAGAGAATAAATTTGTAGGCAAAATTTTGTAAACTAAATAACATAGAAGTTGATTATTGAATTATGACTTAAGCGTTGATAAACATGCTCACTCCTATTGATGACACATCATTTAGTTTGCAAATTTTATCTACAAATTTAATCCCCATAATATTATCCTTTTAAAAATTTGAAGGCGAATGCCACTAACTAAATAATAGAAAATAAATAAAGTGCACAACCACCAAAAAAGTGAGAAGTCTTCCTTTTTATCGCACTTGTTCTCCACCCTACTAATTTGACATTTTAGGAGGACTTCATTGTTTTGTAGCAAATGGTCCCCTCTCTTATGCATCTAGCCGTACGAGGTCAGTTGTATTATTAAAAGGTATGGAATACGGTGCTTTGAAAGAGCTGTAAATACCAATTCCAAGTTCAAGAGTAGGATGGTAGCAGATGCCGGAATGTCCAGCTAAAAAAATAAATAAAGGTCTTAGTACTAATGGGACCAGACCACTAAAAATGGATCAGGGGTATGCCCCAATTTGATTTTTTGACCCTTTTATCAATTCAACACCAAATTTAATACTGAACTTTTTATAAACTAATTAAAAAGGTAAAAACCAACAGTCGATAACCACACAACCTATCGTTGCCGACGGTGCTCCTCGTAGCCGGCAAAAGCTTTCTTCCCTTTCTTTTCTTTCTCTTGAAATTCCGGTACTAGATCATATGATGATCGATCCATCCCGTCAAACAACAAACAATGTGTGAAGTTTGAAATTTGGGGATATTTAATTGAACGCTACAGGACCAGAGGGGACGTTGAGGGGGTGCAGAAGGTGCAGTCACACAGGATCTCAAATTTGAAGAGGCCCTCAAAATTTTTGTCACCTAATATTTTTATGAAATAATATTCTATATTTAAAATTATTTTTGTTATGAAATAATGTTCTATATTCAAAAATTGATTTTGTTAGCATTTTAAAATCTCATTTTACACTCCTTATAACCGTAATTTTTTTCCTTTCTAAATATAAAAATTTAGAGAACAATAAGAAATTTTGAGTGCCAATAATAAACCATAAAAGACGTTATTTTTTTTAATATTATTATATAATAATGTTACATGTTCAAGTGAAACTTCAAAGTTAGAGTTTTTGAAGTTTGTTTTCTTGTTTGATTGTTTAGTGAACGTTATGTTTGTAGCTTTTTTTACTTATTATTAATGACATTTTTAAAACTTTCAATCAGCGAGTGCTAAATTTTGTTTTGATTTAAGTGATTGTTTTTAGTGTCAATACATTGTCTTACACTTTTTAAGACTATCTTAAGGAGGGGCACTTTTATAAATTTTACATAGAGCCCCCAAAATCTCAAAGACGGTCATGTACGCGACGATGACGAATGTCGATACAACTTCGCCGGCAAGAGAGAGGAAGAGAGAGATATAGAAAGAGAGGAAAGAAGCTTTGCCTCGATGAGGAAGAGCTATATGGCCGAAATGCATGGTGGGGAGGTTGGGGTTGGTGGCAGCAATGCTAGATTGGGTGAGGTTATTGTTAAATTTATGCAGTGGTTTTTTGTTTTTCTTTAATTTTTCAGTTTTTTTATTTTTAGTTAAATTTTATGCAAAGTAACCATTCTGAATTTAAAATTAAGTGAAGGAGTACGTGTTAAAAATTAGGGAAAAGATATAAACGAAACACATATATGGGAAAACAAACTCACAACCCTAAAAATGAGCCTTAAGGATTATATATTGCCAAAAAAAAAGGGATTATATATTGTCATCTTTAAATCCACTTATATATATATATTTAAATCTCAATTACCAACAAAACTATTTGGACTATAAATAAAAAATAAGATTTGCTATGGGGTTTATCTATTTTTATTTACTCAAATGAACTTTTAGCCCACAAACTTCGAAGCTCAAATCAAGACTTAGACGACCATATCAGTTCTCTTTAACCTGTCTGAGGGCTCGAACATGGTTCTCTTTGAGGCGGGTTTGCCACGTAGACATCCAGGGCTAGGGAATATCTTGCCCCCTAAAATGCAAACACACACGTCATTTGACACACTGAGATCACGACTACATCGTGTTAACCGTCTCAACACATAGTTGAAGGTCACCTACCAGGAATTACTGTCATTGCCAACGCTAAATGACTGATATATCCCTGATCTAGCTCAGCCATATGATCGAGTTTGCTCATTCTCCCCTGCCTATGAATAGAACCAAAAGCCTTCAAGCTCGATACGCTCGTTAAATTCAACCTCTACGTTTAAACAAAACCTTGATTGATTGAGTGATTCTTCAATCAATCCAACTGCTTTGCAGCACAAACTTAATTGCTCTTCAGTAAAACTCTCGTAGCTTTTCAGCTACAATCCCAAAGGCTTCCTTCGAAGCAAACACTGTCTATGATCCCTGAGATCTAAAACTTGTTAGCGCTGCGACTCTGTGGTATGATTTTCTTGATGTGCAAATTCAACCACCTTGATTTTCTCTCTGAGGTGCTTTGTACTAAATCCAACCTGACACCAGTGATATCATTCGACTCCTCAAGCATTATCTTGCTCTTCAAAGCCTAAATCTTGCTAGATTTTTTCTGCTTTCTTTATATTTCCAGTCAATTTACATGTCAAGTCATGTAGCTCGACTCATCTGCCTAGATTTTACTTTTGTGAACGTTTTGTAATTGACTCCATCATGAAATGATTACATTGTGTTTCTCGTTTTAGTTTCTATTTCGCTTTTATTTACTCTTTTAGGCAAACATACACGAAACTATACTGAACCTTAAGTCCTCGTTCACTTGAGGCACATAAAAGAACTTAACTGAACCAGCGTCCCACTCGTTGCACAATCATTTGGTTAAGAAGTCAGATTAACACGCAACTTCACACACAGTCAAACACAAACAATGTTTGTTGGCAGCCTCCCGCAGTCGCACGCCTATTTTCTTTTTTTCTCTCAAACCATCTTGTGACACTGAGACCGAAAACAACACTCGGAAAAAATAGATATTGAACCTAATCTAGATTCCGTCTGAGTTTTGAAACCAACGAAAACTCTCATTACTTATCCTAAGCCTAGACCACAAAATGAAAATCATGCTTTACTATCATTTTAAAGTATTTTTTTTATATTTCCTTAAAAATATGAATTGTCAATATCTCGTCTCTTTAATAAAAAATAAAAAAAGAATTAACTTAGCTACATGTTATACCACGTAATTTTTGAATTGCACTAATTTAACCTCTTCATCAGTTTCAGGGTTTCACCGTCTAGTTAAACATTTAGTGCTGCGTGACATAGATTATGTTGACATTTAAAGCAACGTTGACTGCAATTTCATTGTTTAGTACTTCACTCTTTTAATAATTTTAAGAAATTGACGGTCAACATATGATTCAAATGTGGGTCCAGTCTATGCTACGTGAGGACATAATGTCTAATTAGACGGTAAAATTAAAGAAAACGTTAAATTGATGCAATTCAGAAATCATGTAATGTAATATGCGAAAATTAAAACTCGTGGCTCATTTTACAAATGATCCTCAAACTTTGTGGTGTAAAGTGAGGTTAACCCAATATAAAATTAATGAACAAGGTCAACATGATGCATGAAGAAGTTAGTGGCCAACTGCGGCCACAAACCACCACAAAAGGGAACATAAAAGTAAACAAATTAATTACTCAAAAAAAAAAAAAAATTCAATTCTAGGAGATCTTTCCGATGAGGGAACACACGAGACACAAGTATTCATTTCTACATATGGGTTCGAAACATTATTGTGGCGCATGACTTCCCAAACGAAAGAAGAGACCAAATCCGAAGAGTGCATGAAAGTTCTTTTTTCAAAAGACCAAAAGGCAAATACAAACACAAGAAGCCATCTCACTAACGAAAAGTGAACAATGCCAAAAGTGTTTCGTTAAAACTTCTTTTAATTAATTTGACAAGAGAGACTAACCCAGCAGCAGCAGGTAACAATTAGAAAAGAGATATAATGATCCCTCCTTTTTGTCTTGGCAAATATATAGTCACCAAACTACTTTCCCAAATATAGTTGTTTTATAATTTAACTAAAAAAAATATATAGTTACCAAACTACTTTCCCAAATATAGTTGGGGCAGCACCCACGTTCTACAGTTACCTCATAATTCCCTTTTCAATTGATTAAGTTTGACTAACAACTAATCCGCAGTTTTCAACATTAAAAAAAAAAAAGGATTTTGACGCTTATGTTATAATTAGAAAAACTTGGGACATTGTGTCTAATACGATGATGTTACATCAAAAATTGTTTTTTTTTTTTACGCAAATTTTCTTAAACAAACCTATCAACCCGATATTGATAATTATGTAATTAAAATAAATGTATTGTTAATAATATGAACAACATTTTATAGTTATTGATATTTAGGTGATTGAATATATGCAGTGCTCAAAGAGCTCGACCTAAGATTCCATCCTTGGATGTACATATTTATTTTCTAGATTTATTGTGCATAAATCTAGTAAAGAAATAAAAAATATATATGCCGATATAATTGAACGTGGCTTTATTGCAGCTACTAATAGTATTTTTCCTATGTGGTTATTATGGATAAGGGAAGTCATGAACAAGAAAGTTAATAACGTAGGAGAAAATAAATGAGTATGAGATCAACTACCTTCTAATGCATCTTGTTTCTTCAGGTATTGAATTACAAATTATAATATGAAACCTAATTGCATAATTTTTTATTTCGTATGTTTTAGTAAACAAACAAAAATCATAAATCAAAATAATCAACATTTCAGATAAATAAGCATGCAATTGTATATGTGGGCTAATTAAAATGAAATCCCATATAAATAGTTCACTAGTTATAAAGCCCTTCAAGAAAAATGTAAAAGAAGACTCTTCCCATTTCCCTTTAACGGTGTGGGTGTGGCCTGGAAGCTGCCATACTAGATGAGCACCCTGGTGCTAGATAGGCGTCACAAATTATCATCAGTTCGTATCTTATATTTTCTGCTTTTTATAAAGTTAAATAAAATCTTTTCGGAAAAGAAAAACAAAAGCAATCAATCATTTAAGTTTGAGACAAAAGATTAAAAGGGTTTTTTTTTTTTCTTTTTTTGACAAGTGATAGGATAATATACATTAAATTACGCATAAGGATTACGAAGAAGTGTGGGACATCGGATTCAACGGCGAACGCGACAAGCCACTTGAGATTAAAAGAGTGAAATGGATAGAAAAATCTTTTAATCCTTTTTTGTTAAAAAAAAAAAGAAAGTAAAATTCAAGTTTTTATTTTTATTTTGTTACCGATTAAATAATTAAATTAAAGTCATCTAAAGTTTTTAGATGAGAATTCGAACTTGAATACGAAGAGTAAGCACATTGCTCTAACCAATTTGACTAAATCCATGTGTATACACATCTAAATTTAAGTTGAAGATGCTTGTGTTTCACTCCTCTTTCCCATGAAGATACTCTTTATCTTCGTCATATATTTTTCGCGTATGAAATTCAACTGCTGGTGATGTTGATCTGACTGGATAATTTTAAAAGAAGAAGTTCAATCTTAGTCTACTAATTTTCCTTTAATGGTATAAAACTGAATTGCTAAATGTTGATCTAGTGTGCTGTTTGACTTTTGGGTATAGGTTAACAATTAGGAGCTTTTCTTCTCTAACCTGTCTCATGTGTGTTAAGAAAGCTATAAAATTGATATCTATTTTTAATGACATTTTAGCCAAAATAGTTTCTAAACTTGACATAACTTCTCATTCTGGTCCTTCAGATTTGAAATCAATAGAAGTGATCAATGAGTTTGTCCACCATCAATCATTTTGGACCTTCCGTGAAAAATCTCTGTTAAATAATTAAGGACTAAATTGACAAAAATACCCTCCATTTAATAAATAATGAGCCAAAATGATTTGACAAAATTTGAGGGTATTTTGTCATTTTGGTCTTATTTAATAGAGATTTTTCACAGAATAACCAAAATGATTGATGGTGGACAAACATAGGGACCACTTCTATCGATTTTAAATCTCAGGGACCAAATTGAGGAGTTATGCCGATCTCATGGATCATGTTGTCTAAAAAGCCATTCTTAATATACTAAAAATGGTAGAGATTTTTATTTTCCACATAAACAAAGCTTGGTGGAGCTGGCTGGTTAACCTATCATGATTTGATTCGATACAAATTGGTGCTGTGCATAGAGAAAAAAAAATCTTGTTCAATGTGACAACACTATCAGTGTTACAAATTTAGTACAACGTGAATCTACCAATTATATTAAATATAATTTTGAGTAATTACGAACTTTCCCCTATTTCTGGTGGTTGTTCCACTTCTGTTCTCAAACATGTCTCTAAAGTTTTAAAGATATGTATTAAATGAGACAAAAATGACTTCATTTTCAAAAGCTGAAGCGCAATTCGATTCGGTTAATTTTTTGTTTGTTTAAACATACCGTAGGGTCAACTATGTTAGCTCAAAAAATATTTAGATCGACACCGAATAAGTTGATATAAAGTTTTCTATTAACCAATATAACACTAAAAACACTCCTATTGAGAGCATATGTAACAAAAGGATAATAATTAAAACATATTATTCGGTTATTCTACTACACAACTGATTTTTTTTAAAGTACAAACAATTTTTTTTGTTCATTTAGTTTTAGTAGTGATTAAAAAAAAAAGCTCCAAATTAAACTGATCAATTTGGGTTTGGTGCTTTCATTCTTCTTTTTTTTTTCTTTTTTTTTTTTTTTTTTTTTTAAGAACAAAGGCCTATAGTACTCCTAAAGAAAAATGGTTGCTTGCCAAGTGCCACCAAATGAAAGGGCGTCCTAGACATATAGATGAGTTATCGAATTCGCTTTTTGTTAACAAAATGAGTTATCGAAATCCCTTTAAAAAGTGGTCGCATGCTGTTTCATTAATTTCTTTTATTGAATGTAACTTTTTTTGTTAATAATTACACTTTCACACATAAAGGACAAACTTGGAGAGGAAATTAGGTTGAAGGACGAAAGTGGAAAAGCACGAAGTGTTTAGGAGGGCAATACAAAATTAACATTCTATCAGTATATTGTTTTCATCGAGAGATAGGCCATATAAATTTGGATGGTTAGAAATATAACGTTATAATTCTTACTTAATTAATCTTTTGTTGGAATAATTAATAAAGCTGAGAAGTGCCGTCAGCAACGGCAAATGCATACCATGCTCCTATGATGCCTTCCGTTTGGTCCCGCAGAGCTTAACCTGACATGATATTTGTACGGACTGTCTGCAGTCCTGTGACTAAATTGAGACACTGCAGGTGAATTGGCCTTTTGGACCACTACCAATTCGACAACGCATTACCCCAATACCACCAGGTTTCCCAAAACCACCATTCTCTCTCTCTCTCTCCATATTTATGCACAGCGCCTTTGCTTCCACAGAACTAAACCAGAACACTCCCCAATACAAAAATAGAAAGACACTACAAAAAAAACCCCTTCTTTCTTCCTTATCATGCTTTTGCTTTTTATCATCATCCAGCTGCTTCCTTTCCTTTCTTGTATGAACCAAATTAGGGTTTTCTCTCAAATTGGGTATATTTTCAATCTCTTGGGTTTCTAAGCACTAAAAAAGCAAGTGTTACTTCTTCTTCTCCCTCCTTTCTATATTTAGCAATATATAAGGGAAAAAAAAAGAGAGGGAAAATAAAAAGGAAAAAAATGGGAAGAGGTAAGGTTCAGCTGAAGCGAATCGAGAACACGATAAGCAGGCAAGTGACATTCTCAAAGAGGAGGACCGGATTGCTCAAAAAAGCTCATGAGATCTCGGTTCTGTGTGATGCTGATGTGGCACTTATTGTCTTCTCCACCAAAGGGAAGCTCTTTGAGTATTCTACTGATTCCAGGTCTTTACGTTTACTTAAGCTTTTTAAGCTCATATATTTATCTGGGTATATATATATATATATATATATATATATATATATATGAATATTTTTTTCCTGTTTCCTGTCGGTGTTTTTTGCTTGTGTTACTCCAGAAATCTTAAATACTAAAACAAAGCTAAACTTAATTAAACAACGTATACACTTAAGCTCTCTCTCCCTCTAGTTTGTTCTGGATCGGCCCTTTTTATCTATTTTTTGGTACCATATCTAAGGGGTCTACATATATACATGACAAAGTTATGGGCAAAAATAATTAGTACAGATTTTTTTTATAAATGTTCTTTCTTTGACTTACTAGCTAGAAATCACTAGCATACAAAACTTCTTGTTTTTTTATTTGTTTTATCTTTAGTTTGTTTTGCTCTTTTCTAATTAGATTATTGTCAGAATAAGTAGATGGAGTTTTAGATTTTTACCCATACATCACAAATTCAAAACTCTTCGCTCTCTTAAATTATTGTAATAGGTTCCCACTCTCCTTATTCCTTAATAATAGTAAAAATCTAAAATAACATATATTGTCAGAATAAGTACTTACTGGTCAAATCAGCAGAATGAATTAATTAACTTTTAAGTGCTAATTTTATATGAATATCTATGTACTTAAAAGGGACATTTAATCCATTTCTGTAATCCAGTGGTTTTTATGTATGAAGATTATATAAGACACTGGTTACAAGGCAATATATACCACCACTACTGAGTACTGTCCGAGTAAACGGTTGTCTCTCATGTAGAACCAAAAGAAAGCGCAGTACCAAGGGGGATATGCTCTTGCTTGTACTTTTCAAATTAGTAGTTATCTTTTATAATAATTTGTTTACAGGTGTTCGACCCGGGTGAGGGTTATTGAGCAATGTGTCATGATCGGGGTGGTGTTTTCCTAGGTTGCGTTACCTAGGATATATGTTTGAGCATCTTGTAAATGTAGCATATCCCATATAATGCTGGTTGTGCACCCAGGACTTAGGAGAAAGCACTCCTCCAATCATACAGTAAGTTGTGGAAAAGTTGCATAAGGAAAAGAGAGGAAAAAGTATGTTGGTTCGTTACTATATTTGATTCTGCAAAGGCTAATAGTGAGTTGCCTTGGTAGTTAGAGTTTTCGAATCAAACTCATTGTGTTTCGGGTTTAAACTCTCTCTGCCTCATCTTTAAAGTAAATTAGAGTAGAATATTAATCACTTGTGATACAAAAATTATGATTCCCAAAAGGATTTTTCATTTTGGTGTGATTAACTATTTGGACAGACAACAAGAATTAGGGACATCTGTAATTAAGCAGAATCCAAGTTAATTAGTACAACGGAGGATGAGAACTTTCAAATGGAGGATAAGAACTTTCAAAATTTTGGAAGACATTTTAAACTAGCCTGAAATTACCTAATAGATTTCATAAATGAATATTTGCTCATTTCAAAATTTATATTATTAACTACTTCTTTTCTTTCACCACTTAATTAGTACTACGGTCTAGCGTTTACTTGTTAGTGAGAAGTCTCAAGATCGAATCTCGTGAATGACAAATCTAATATCAATTTATTCCTCCCACCCCTTAATGGAAATATTTCATTGTATAAAAAAAATTCTCTTTCTTTTCATTTTGGATTAGTTTTATAAAATGCATGATACCATTGAACATAATAGAATGTAAGTGTGGATATTATTAGGAAACTTATATCTACGAGATTATGTGAATCTAAGGGCCTGTTGTGTAACATTTTCCTTCTTGGTTTTAAATTTCTCTTTTTGTTTAAGATTGCGAGGAGGTATACAAAAGAAAAGAGTGGTAAAGAATGGTGGGGGAAAAGTGGTAGGAGGGAGGTGGTAGAAATGTTTGAAGAATACTATATAAGATGAAAACTAATTAAAAACTAACACTACTTTAAAGTTTTGTTTCATTTATTATCCTTCATTTCTTCATTCTCATTCCATCCTCCTTTACCCTTCATTTCCGTATATATTTTTGGTGTTTCAAAACAACGAAAACTAAAATCAAAATTTAAAAGTTACTAAATAGGTTTTAAGGAAATAAGTTACTCAATTTCATGAGTAATGTTATATAATCATCAAGTATAAATTTTGCATTTTTCCCAACATGTATGTTGTGTTTGGACGAGCGAGTGATTACCAAGTACTAAGGGATTTAGGCTATATTGGCAAGAAATATACTAAAAAAAATATAAGATATATGGATTTGGAAGACTATGTAATGCACTTAGTGGAATTTGTTAATTAGTACCAAGGGATTTGAAACTACTACTTAAAATGAGTTATTTGAAACCATTGTTTAGTGACTTTAATTAGTGGATTTTCAATCCCTCTATCTAATGTTTTGTTGTGTGTTTCTAACTAATTTAGACTAAACTCATTAGTACTGGGAAATCCCTCATTGAAACACAGCAAAAAGGATTTCACTTGCATGCAACAATATAACAAGCTAAACTTGATGACAAGAAAGCATTACTCATAAAGTTGAGGTTTACTGGCCCGTTTAGAAATACTTCTCTCGAAATCACTTTTACTTGTAAGCATTTTTGCAAAAAGTATTTTGTATTAGAGGCACTCTGAAAAAGAACATGAAAGTAAGCAATAAAAAAACATTTGAAGCGTTTTTACAATCCAAAAACATTTTTAATAACTTTTTCTTCAAAATATTGGCCTTTTGGATCCCAACAAGTTGGTATCTTTTCTACACTTGTATTTATTCGGCCTCCAACCTTACAATTTTATCTCCTGAGTCTAGGGTTTCTGCAAGCTAAGGAGCTGTAGCCACCCCTTCGCCTTAATGTTTAACCAAGATAATAGGACTCAAGAGTTTTACCTAAAACCGTCAAGCTAAGTATGTTAGAATCTATGAGTTGAATTTCTGTTCCTAACTTCAGTTCAAGCTATATATTAAGATGTGAGCTCATGAGTCAACAATTACATTATGCTCAAATTATTTTTCTAACGTATACACCTACTTCTCCTTCTCATTGGCGACGTTCAAAATATATAACAAGAAATTAAGCGGGAGGGGCGAATTATGTCTATATGACAAATGTTATTGGTCTACTACACATTATTCTTAAAAGAGTAGTGCCACACTTATTATCTACTTGTACCATCTCTCTAATAGAAGCAAGGTTCTAAAAGACACTAGGCGCTAGTCCGGCGGCGGATTGGGGCCTAACGCCTAGGCGGCTAGGTGGGGCCTAGGTAGATTTAAGTAAATCTATTATATTTCGTGTAAATAAGTGTCTACTTATACTTAAAATATATATAATTACACCATAAACTACAAAATAAAATGACATATATAATGAAAACATGGGGAACAAGCATATAATGTGTGTTCATTTAAGTATTCAACAAGTCTCTTACAAGTTATTGAAAAAACTAAAATACAAAATAAAGTTATCTATTTTCTGTCAAAGTGAGTCGCGACATAGGTGGGTGCCTAGGCGTTTGGACGGGCTAGGCGGGCGCCTCAATAGGTCTAGGTGCCCTTTCTTAATTTTCAAACGCCTTGGCATTAATCGAAGCAGTGGTCAGTCGCCCAGCACCTAGGCGGGGAGTTTTAGAACAATAAAGGTAGGGTCCGTCAACGCATGTGTCCTATCTTTATTAGAGAATGGGTACAAATAGATAGTAAGAATAAAATTTTTATTTTTGAAATTTTTGCTGAATATATGCCAACAATTATATCTTATATTTTACATTTTAAATGTTTAGTCTTGAAAGAGTAATACTAGAGAGACCACATTTTTATACCACATTAGTGTACCATCTCATGTAGCAAGTAATGCATACAGCCAACGTCCAATGACATAAATTCATTAATTTACATGACATGTACACATCACTTGCCACATCAAATGGTTCACCAATGTGGTACAAAAATGTGGTCTTCCTAATATTTTCCTAAGTGGAATGGTTCATTCTAGGGTCATTTCCTGTTGCAATAAATTTATTGTAAGATTCACAACCTAATGTATATATGCCTTGTGATTCCTATGCTTATTAAGTTGTAGGGTTTGCAATTAAAAACCAAACATTTACGTTCACGTGCTTGGCATGGTGAACTCTTCCATTTCTCGTATTAGGAATAATACACACTGTTAATTACTTGCACAATACTATAATGTAATCACTACTGAAGTCTAAGCCATTACACTAGATTACAACCGCAAATGTTGAACTGGATCTGCGGTTTTTCATAGTGAGTGGTGCTGGCAGAGAAAGAAATACGTAAGTTGCTGCACATATAGTTGGAGAACTCTACAACTAAACGGAACTTACGTATTTCTTTCTCTGCCAGCATATTAGGTCTAGAGCAAGTTTATATGGCCAAAATATGGAAGGTTGCATGTATATATGCGCCGATTGTTCAAGTTAGGGGTTCTTTCTTAATTTCCAGATGATAAGTATCCAAGGCTATACATAACAAAAGTTTTGTGCTTTGGTGATCTTTTTCTGAATTTCGCTTTTCAACAATTCATCTACTTTTATGAATCTGATATGCATATTCTTGGACAACTATGTATGATGTGCGCTTATTTCATATTTATAAGCTTCTCATTGGCTTGTCGTTCTGAAAGATTTCATTTTTGTGAAGCATGGAGAGGATTCTGGATCGATACGAACAATATACCTTTGCAGAACGGCAACTAAACGGAACTAATTCTGAATCACAGGTATTTTATATATGCATCCTGGAGCTAGTACTAGTACTAATATGTAGAAGAAGATGACAAGTTGCATCAGTTAGGTTTCTTTCTTGTATATATGCTTTTAGAGTTGAGAATTGGTTACAAATTGAGAGCATTTTTCTCCTTTCATGTTCTGTATCCGATTTATATGAGTGTGTTTCCTTCAGTGCAATACTGATAGGCAAGAGAGGATTTAGGGTTGTTAATTGATTGCTAAACTTGTCTTTCTAATAGGATTGGATTAGGTTAAGCCATTAATAAAGATCCTGCAGAATCCATAGTTTTCTATTATTTATACGTTTCATATATATTCACCTCATGTTGAGATCCTGCAGAATCCATTGTTTTCTGTTATTTATATGTTTCATTATATATTCACCTCGTTGTTTTTTAGATAAGTACGATAATCTTTAATATTCAAGAACCGTACAAAAGCAAGGGTGCAAAATGTAGCCTCGTTTAAACCTTGTCATGGTTTGAACCTTGTCAAAGAAATAATGTGAGCCGCCGCCTAACCAATTTTTGTAATACTAATGGAGATTTTCCTGCATTTGAAAACCCTTGTAATAACTTCTGAATTTTTTGTTTTGTCAAACATTAGATTTGTTAGATTAGATGTTAGAATAGAGAGCCGAACCCACACCGTGATGCAAGGGCAACGCTCCTCTCCACCACCGTGGTAAAAGGTCACTTGCAATAACTTCTGAATTTTAGATTGCGTTAATAAAGCTTGTATACTTCTTATAGGAAAACTGGTCTGTGGAATACCCCAAACTTGCGGCAAGGATTGAAGTCATACAAAGGAAGCTGAGGTAAATTATTTAAGCTATTGTAAATGTTATGATAAAATGTTCATGGGTTGTGTTTAACGTCGATCTAGGAATTTTACGGGAGAAGATTTAGAACCCTTAAGCTTGAGAGAGCTTCAAAATTTGGAGCAACAGCTTGATACAGCTCTTAAGCGCATACGAACAAGAAAGGTAATGAAGTTACCTCAATTAATATTAAACCTGTCATATATAATTTACAGGTATGCTACCTCTGGGCAACTAATTAATAAACGATTTTTAATTAATACTAATTCCATATATAATTCTGGCATTTTCAGAACCAACTCATGCATGAATCCATTTCAGAGATGCACAAGAAGGTATAAAGTAATACCTCATGCATCTGTGTGGACATTAATCTATATGTTTCTGGTTGATTAGCTTAATTGTACCCTTAATTACGCATATACCTTCATTCAGGTGGGTTTTAGCATCATATTTTAGGTTTGTTTAGTTGGATTAGCATCATATTCAAGATGAATGAAACTGGTGTTTATGCATGCATGTGTCGCACATCTCACACTTTGACTTGTAACAGCAAAAGGCACTACGGGAACTAAACAACTCGCTAGCAAAGCAGGTATTAAAAAATTCAAAAGCGCTCTTATATGTTTATTTGAGAAATATTTTCTTAGAATAATAATAAAATTAAATCTTGGATTAACAGCAAATATTAATTGATTCAAGGTGAAGGAGAATGGAAAGATGGTTGAGGAAGAGCATGATCAGGTGCAGGTAGTAGGGCGGCAGCAGCAAACTAACCAAGGCCGCCACAACTCATCCACCCTCATGTTAATGCCGCCACCCCAACCCCCATCAACACCATCACTACCTACTTCTCGAAGCACCAGGTCTCTCTCTCTCTCTCTCTCTCTCTCTCTCTCTCTCTCTCTCTCTCTCTCTCTCCCCACAGCAATGTTTCCATAAGATCATATGCTCATGCATAATTAATTAGTATTCTTAGAAGGCTTTTTAGCCAAAATGGTCTTTGAGATTAGCATAACTTCTCTCCTTGGTCCTTTTGAAAATCGATAGAAGTGGTCCATGAGTTTGTCCACTGTTAATTATTTGGTTCTTCTTTGAAAAATCTTCGTTAAATGGAAGAGTAATTGGAGGGTTTGATTGAACGAAAATACCCTCAATTTAACGAAGATACGGAATGACCAAAATGATTGACGGTGGACAAACTTAGGGTTTTATCGATTTTCAATCTCAATAAATAAAATGAGGAATTATACCAATCTTAAAGACCATTTTAGCTAAAAAGCCTCCTTATAATTATATAAAGTTTTAGAAGTGGAATGACATTTGGGTTGCATGGAAAAGCTAATTATATCTACATAGAAAATCATGCAGTGGGGGATTCCAGGCAAGAGGAGCAACGGATGACGGTGATTACGAGGGAAGACCTCGACCGCCTGCTGCTAAAAACACACACATGCCACTGTGGATGCTTCGCCATTTGGATGAAATATAAGCTTTGCCGTGCCTACTAGTCAAATAAAATGTTTTGGGTTGTGGAAATGTTCCAAGATGCATATCACTAATCAACATTTAATTTACATCTACTGTTAATGTGTTTTTTGTTATTATAATTAAAGAATAAGAAAAACAATGTTTCTTCAGTCTTGTACTATTCTAATCATCTTGAAAGGAATTTTGAGGTTCACATACGATACAAGTATGTAAAATCCCACATCGAAAACCTAACAATCATATGTGCCATATTATTGGCATGTCGTTGATGTCGATACAGACAGAAGTTAAAACGTAATTTCCAGCTTGAACATAAGATTATTTAGTAGCTAATAGTAAGAAATCTTGGTCGATAATCAAGTCTATTTCATGTTTTTTATACAACTAATAGTGAATGGTTACGTAAACAAGTTCAACATCTCAATATGATGGTTCTTGACGCAACTAACTCCGTACTTCTTAGTTTTGGTTACAAATTATAGCAGTTTGACATAAATTCAAAGGGTTTAACCCCTTCACAATCTGATAACGACAACTCCGAATACCTAATTCATAACCAGATTGGAAATAAAGTGATTACATTGACACAAATTGACATAATGGATGTCAGTTTTAAATCTAATCCAATTGTTTCTTCACTTGCTATAACCGCTGGCCTAATTGTCTTCATATTCACAGTCGCCACCCTCGAGGACGTGCTGCCTGCAGAAAAAAGAAACGAATACATTGGCATCTTCATCAAAGATAAAAATAAAGAACACGAGAACAGAAGCATTTCAAAACCAATGGTGCAAAGCTCCAAGTGCATTACGAGTTAATGGAATATTATGTGATCAACAAATAGAACGCTGTAAGGAGGAGACGCGCGCCTCTATGAACTAGAGAACTCTTACGAGGTAGTTTCAGTTCCTGTGTTTCTATTTCCTATTGACTGTATGACATATGTTCTGACCTCTCTCCACTCTTCCCTTTTATTAAAATAACTCCATAAAAAAAGAAGCTAAATTACACTTTTTGTTACTATAGTCTAAACCTGATTCCAATCTTCTCCCTGTAATTCTAATTTTAACAAATTTACCATTATTTCTTGACATTTTCAATGCGATTCAAACAGAGTTCTAAAATATTTTCTCCTATTTTTACCAAGGCAGATAAACGATCAATAATTCAATATATAATTGTGGAATCAGATCATGGAAGAAGGTTAAATTTGCTGACAATCGGACCAGCCATGAAAAGAAATCCATACCTTAATCTTTCACAAAGCCGTGCTAAAGCATCTGAGCCTGTTCTAGACGCAATGTCTTCAATTGTAGAAGCATTCTTTAGATTAACACTATCTGCAAGCCTAAATTCACACAATTCCTTCAAGGAACATGCATCAGTCAACACGGCTGAATGGCCACCACCAGCTGCAAGTTTTCGCACTTCCCCAACGCACCTGTGTGATGCAAACTTCAATCAATGTACCAATCAAGAAAACCACGAAGAACCTGATCATGAACAATTTATCTGTACCGTACCAATCAACCGGGGATGGATACCAAGCATAAGTTGATTTCTCGTTAGATGCCTGACCATAGCTATTGTAGCCCCATCCATGAATTCTTCCATCCCTTGTAGAGATAAGTGTGTGGGAGTGTCCACACGCAATGAGTTGCACACTAGTTGGAACAACCAATGCAGGAATGTTACGGAAAAAAGACTGAGATTCATTAGGGTTGCATGAAAATAATCCCGTTTCAGGGCCAAGGCCTAACTGCCCTGCTCGACCACCACCCCAAGCATAAAGAGCTCCCTTCTGAGTCACAGCACACGTATGTACGCCACCGCATGCAACATCCTTTATGACTATTCCATCAAGTGCAACCACTCGCCTAGGCAATAACTCTTTCTCCCCAGATTGAAGGGAAGAATGCCCAAGTTGACCCATGTTTCCTAGCCCCCAAGTATACCTACGAGGGCCAAATAAAATTATTGTGAAGAAGAATTCAGCAAAGAAACCAAAGATAAACAAACAAATGAACAGAATACGACTTACTCGATGGGAAGACTACATAACAGATAAAGAGTATATGAGTATAATTGAAATATCAGTTCATAACATGTATCAATATCAGAGTAACCTCTTTATCTAGAACCTTGGTTAGTAAAACAACTGAGGTAAAAAAAAATTCTGAAGACACAACTCAAATCACAGATTAAAACACAAATATAAATGTAATCCAGTATTCTAGGCATCCTGTCTCCTTTCAAATGTGAGATTCCTATACGAAGATTTTCGCAAACCTTCTGAGTTAAATGTGCCATGCGGATAACCACAATACTTAAGCTTAACTATAGAACCTAATCTCCATCTAAGAATTCCTCAGATCACTTACACCTCGCCTTTTTCAGATATAGCTGCCGAGTGGTACTCCCCGCATGACACTTGGGTAATCTTCACAAGCTCAGGGGCTTCATCTAGGAACTTTGCATATGCATTTATTATACGAGCCCCCTGTAATCCGTCACATGTAAATCCTCTGCCAAGCTGACCATATTCATTATATCCTGGTGTATCATCACAGTATTAAAGTTTGACAAATTAGAGGTGGGAGAAGATGAATTTAAGGTTTCTTTCAGTTTCTAAGGGGCAGTAACTCTAGCAAAATTTCGCTAGAATAAGATTCAGCTCTAACATATGTACCTTGAAGCTGCTTTAAAAAAAATGTACGACATTATCAGAAACTAAGAAGTGGAATATGCTTTTACCCCACGCTTGTAGCAGGCCATCCTCTGATAAAGCGATCACATGAACTGCCCCACAAGACACTTGACAGATAATCTGTGAAAGACTTTTTAGTAAGTAGAAGGTATTAAATTTGATAACCATCCACTCTACTCTAGTAAAAGAATTCCGATTCCATTATGTAGTGTTCCTTTAGTTAAGCATTTGATATGACAGGTATTCGTATCTATCTTCTTGCAGGTTTTAGAGTTGTGATCTAAGACTAGTTCTCACTTTTAAATGCATTGCCCGCAGTGACAGAAAACCCTAGTAGTTGTTCATGAACCAACCCAGGTAATGACAAAAATCAAGGTTATTAAAATTACCGCCCCAATTTTTTCTTAATAGAACTAATTTACCTGATAAAAGAAAATGATTTTAGCCACAACTGAAAGTTGATGAGCTCATACCAAGTCATTTGTAAATCGACTATCCAAACAAAATAGTAGTTCTAATACCGAACAATTCCAACCTAAAAAGAAAAGCATAATGAATAGGAAGTGTAGCATACCGTGTTTGGAGTAAAGGCTCCCCAAAACAAACGTGGAGAATTCGATCCCTGTATGAGAAGTAGGGGAAAAGGTAAACAAATTATTATATCTGCCAGAAGGGAATGAAAGTAGGAATGAAGCTAAAGAAATTCATAGTAGGACCTGATTTTGCCCCCACACCCAAAGCCTTCTTGTTGAGACGGTTTCATCATTTTCACGAGGTTCTGCAATAGCAGCGGTACAATGTGCTCCACAAGACACAGATTTCACATACTCTGTCTGTAATTGCTTCACTTTCTTCGGATTTTTTCTTCGCTCCTCCGTTCCATCTCCCAATTGGCCGAAGTCATTAGCTCCTGGTCAATTGCTTACACATCCAGGTTATCCAAAGTGCACAAAAACCAAATACAATACATATTTACTCTATCAGCTACCGCAAACAAATGGCTAGTCCCCATCATTGTAACCAACCATTTTCCAAACCAAAAGATGGCGATTTAAGACGGGAAATCGTCCTTGCCCACAAAGCAAATGATTGAACTCATAAATGGAAAGATTATTTTCACAAAACCGTACGGATGAATCGTACCCCAGATATAAAAAATAAAAAATAAAAAACCATCTGAGCTAATCCACCAAAAACCATATCAAACAATTCAAAAATGGAATTTTTTTTTTTTTTAATTAAGACAATAAAACAAAAAGATGAAAGCTTAATTACCCCAAGTGAAAAGCGACCCATCGGAGGCAACAGCGGCGGTGTGCTCGCGGCCGCAAGCAATGTCCAGCCACCGCGAATTAGCCCCAGCCGTGCATCCAAAAAGCTCCGGCGACAGCTGTTTCGGAATCCTCAACTGCACCTCCTTCCCGTTCCGACCCGTCTGCCCGGACTGGTTGTAACCCCACACGTAAATCGCACTCTTCGTCGGAATACTAACCGGCCGGTTGCGACCCAGAAGATCATCAATTTCCATTTCCATAAATGCCCTTCACAAATTGAACCACAAAGTTACAACTTACAAGCTAACGAATTTAACAAAAAGTTAACAAATTTCAATCCAATTGAAGGAGAAAGTGGAGAATTGGGATTTTCTCGGCATCCAAACAGAGAGAGAGAGACAGAGACAGAGATACCTGGAAGAGTCAAAGTGGGAAGAGGAAGAAAGAAGGGAGAAACTGAAAAATGGTTGCCGTTAGTCGTTGGAGAAATGTAAAGAGGTAAATATTGTGTTCCGAGAACTCCGGAGGCGGAGTCGGGTCGGGTCGAGTGGATGAGGCTCCATGCGTGTGACACGCACGCAGCTGCCTTGGAAATCAATGAAAATTTCAAACCCCCACCAAAAATTTATGTATTGTTATAAATAGATCAAAGTTAGAGAGGTAACCTTTTTAATGGTAGGTGCGAGGCAGATGTAAAATGTCACACTAAAATTATAGCACAAGAGGATAACAAATAAAAGGCAGAGGAATAGATGATGTTACTGATCTTTTCTCTCGTTCTCTTCTTTTATATTTTTATGTATCTTTTGATTGCAGTCGAGTGCTCTATGTATAGAGCAACTCGTATTACTACATTTGAAATTTACAACACAATTTTGACAATATGATATCCTGCATTCCCAAAGTCAGTTTTCAATCTGTTATGGGAATTGACAATGTGTGCGTGTAGTCATAAACAATGCCAATTTTAAAAGCCAATCTGTGAGGGGATTGAAAAAACTCCACCAAAACACTGTAGTTATAATAGATTTAGCATGGGAAAATATATTTTGAAGAACATAAATATGATAGTTGTAGTTATGGTAAGAGAAATAAAAAAAATAAAAAAATTGAAAAGAGGGGGATTGGTATGAAATTAGCGACTTTGTTTCAGTTAAATTGCTAGTTAGCTAGCGATCGTACTTCTATATGATCGCTAGCTTACTAGCAACTCCCTTGAAGGACAATAGGAAGAAAAGTACCGATCGTAACATTTTTACCCCTCATTTTTTTCTTTTTCTTTTTCCATTGAATTTTTTTTCCTAAAACTATTTTTTATTGATTTTTAAAGTTGAAAATATGAGAATATCTTTAAATTTAGGTTTTAAATCATTCATTTCAATTGTTTAAATATTAATTATAATAGATTTAGCATGGGAAAATATATTTTGAAGAACATGAATATGATAGTTTGTAGTTATGGTAAGAGAAATAAAAAAAATAAAAAAATTGAAAAGAGGGAGATCGGTATGAAATTAGAGACTTTATTTCAGTTAAATTGCTAGTTAGCTAGCGATCGTACTTCTACATGATCGCTAGCTTACTAGCAACTCCCTTCAAGGACAATAAGAAGAAAAGTACCGATCGTAACATTTTTACCCCTCCTTTTTTTCTTTTTCTTTTTCTTTTTCCATTGAATTTTTTTTCCTAAAACTATTTTTTATTGATTTTTAAAGTTGAAAATATGAGAAAATCTTTAAATTTAGGTTTTAAATCATTCATTTCAATTGTTTAAATATTAATTATAATAGATTTAGCATGGGAAAATATATTTTGAAGAACATGAATACGATAGTTTGTAGTTATTGTAAGAGAAATAAAAAAAATAAAAAAATTGAAAAAAGGGGGATCGGTATGAAATTAGCGACTTCGAAAAAGTTAAATTGCTAGTTAGCTAGCGATCGTACATATACATGATCGCTATCTTACTACCAACTCCCTCCCAGGACAATAAGAATAAAAGTATCGATCGTAACATTTTTACCCCTCCTTTTTTTCTTTTTCTTTTTCCATTGAATTGTTTTTCGAAAACTATTTTTCATTGATTTTTAAAGTTGAAAATATGAGAATATCTTTAAATTTAGGTTTTAAATCATTCATTTCAATTGTTTAAATATTAATTATAATATATTTAGCATGGGAAAATATATTTTGAAGAACATGAATACGATAGTTTGTAGTTATGTAAGAGAAATAAAAAAAAATAAAAAAATTGAAAAGAGGGGGATCGGTATGGAATTAGCAACTTCGTTTCAGTTAAATTGCTAGCGATCTAGCGATCGTACTTCTATATGATCGCTAGTTTTCTAGCAACTCCCTCCCTGGACAATAAGAAGAAAAGTACCGATCGTAACATTTTTACCCCTCCTTTTTTTCTTTTTCTTTTTCCATTGAATTCTTTTTCGAAAACTATTTTTCATTGATTTTTAAAGTTGAAAATATGAGAATATCTTTAAATTTAGGTTTTAAATCATTCATTTCAATTGTTTAAATATTAATTATAATATATTTAGTATGGGAAAATATATTTTGAAGAACATGAATACGATAGTTTGTAGTTATGTAAGAGAAATAAAAAAAATAAAAAAATTGAAAAGAGGGGGATCGGTATGGAATTAGCGACTTTTTTCCAGCTAAATTGCTATCGAGCTAGCGATCGTACTTCTATACGATCGCTAGCATACTAGCAACTCCCTCCGAGGACAATAAGAATAAAAGTACCGATCGTAACATTTTTATCCCTCCTTTTTTTCTTTTTCTTTTTCCATTGAATTGTTTTTCGAAAACTATTTTTCATTGATTTTTAAAGTTGAAAATATGAGAATATCTTTAAATTTAGGTTTTAAATCATTCATTTCAATTGTTTAAATATTAATTATAATATATTTAGCATGGGAAAATATATTTTGAAGAACATGAATACGATAGTTTGTAGTTATGTAAGAGAAATAAAAAAAATAAAAAAGTTGAAAAGAGGGGGATCGGTATGGAATTAGCGACATCGTGTCAGTTAAATTGCTAGTTAGGTAGCAATCGTACCTCAATATCATCGCCAGTCTACTAGCAACTCCCTCTGTGGAGAATAAGAAGAAAAGTACCGATCGTAACATTTTTACCCCTCCTTTTTTTCTTTTTCTTTTTCCATTGAATTTTTTATCGAAACCTATTTTTCATTGATTTTTAAAGTTGAAAATATGAGAATATCTTTAAATTTAGGTTTTAAATCATTCATTTGAATTGTTTAAATATTAATTATAATAGATTTAGCATGGGAAAATATATTTTGAAGAACATGAATACGATAGTTTGTAGTTATATAAGAGAAATAAAAAAAATAAAAAAATTGAAAAGAGGGGGATCGGTATGGAATTAGCGACTTTTTTTAAGCTAAATTGCTAGCGAGCTAGCGATCGTAATTCTATACGATCGCTATCTTACTAGCAACTCCCTCCGAGGACAATAAGAATAAAAGTACCGATCGTAACATTTTTATCCCACCTTTTTTTCTTTTTCTTTTTCCATTGAATTGTTTTTCGAAAACTATTTTTCATTGATTTTTAAAGTTGAAAATATGAGAATATCTTTAAATTTAGGTTTTAAATCATTCATTTCAATTGTTTAAATATTAATTATAATAGATTTAGCATGGGAAAATATATTTTGAAGAACATGAATACGATAGTTTGTAGTTATGTAAGAGAAATAAAAAAAATAAAAAAATTGAAAAGAGGGGGATCGGTATGGACTATGCGACTTGTTTTCAGTTAAATTGCTAGTTAGCTAGCGATCGTACTTCTACATGATCGCTAGCTTACTAGCAACTCCCTCCGAGGACAATAAGAATAAAAGTACCGATCGTAACATTTTTACCCCTCCTTTTTTTCTTTTTCTTTTTCCATTTAATTGTTTTTCGAAAACTATTTTTCATTGATTTTTAAAGTTGAAAATATGAGAATATCTTTAAATTTAGGTTTTAAATCATTCATTTCAATTGTTTAAATATTAATTATAATAGATTTAGCATGGGAAAATATATTTTGAAGAACATGAATACGATAGTTTGTAGTTATGGAAGAGAAATAAAAAAAATAAAAAAATTGAAAAGAGGGGGATCGGTCTGGAATTAGCGACATCGTTTCAGTGAAATTGCTAGTTAGCTAGCGATCGTACTTCTAAACGATCGCTTGCTTACTAGCAACTCCCTCCCTGGACAATAAGAACAAAAGTACCGATCGTAACATTTTTACCCCTCCTTTTTTTCTTTTTCTTTTTCCATTGAATTGTTTTTCGAAAACTATTTTTCATTGATTTTTAAAGTTGAAAATATGAGAATATCTTTAAATTTAGGTTTTAAATCATTCATTTCAATTGTTTAAATATTAATTATAATATATTTAGCATGGGAAAATATATTTTGAAGAACATGAATACGATAGTTTGTAGTTATGTAAGAGAAATAAAAAAAATAAAAAAGTTGAAAAGAGGGGGATCGGTATGGAATTAGCGACATCGTGTCAGTTAAATTGCTAGTTAGGTAGCAATCGTACCTCAATATCATCGCCAGTCTACTAGCAACTCCCTCTGTGGAGAATAAGAAGAAAAGTACCGATCGTAACATTTTTACCCCTCCTTTTTTTCTTTTTCTTTTTCCATTGAATTTTTTATCGAAACCTATTTTTCATTGATTTTTAAAGTTGAAAATATGAGAATATCTTTAAATTTAGGTTTTAAATCATTCATTTGAATTGTTTAAATATTAATTATAATAGATTTAGCATGGGAAAATATATTTTGAAGAACATGAATACGATAGTTTGTAGTTATATAAGAGAAATAAAAAAAATAAAAAAATTGAAAAGAGGGGGATCGGTATGGAATTAGCGACTTTTTTTAAGCTAAATTGCTAGCGAGCTAGCGATCGTAATTCTATACGATCGCTATCTTACTAGCAACTCCCTCCGAGGACAATAAGAATAAAAGTACCGATCGTAACATTTTTATCCCACCTTTTTTTCTTTTTCTT
Source organism: Pyrus communis (assembly GCF_963583255.1). Classification (NCBI taxonomy): domain Eukaryota; kingdom Viridiplantae; phylum Streptophyta; class Magnoliopsida; order Rosales; family Rosaceae; genus Pyrus; species Pyrus communis. The sequence goes on along the minus strand of NC_084813.1, from coordinate 22,680,206 downwards.
TTTCCATTGAATTGTTTTTCGAAAACTATTTTTCATTGATTTTTAAAGTTGAAAATATGAGAATATCTTTAAATTTAGGTTTTAAATCATTCATTTCAATTGTTTAAATATTAATTATAATAGATTTAGCATGGGAAAATATATTTTGAAGAACATGAATACGATAGTTTGTAGTTATGTAAGAGAAATAAAAAAAATAAAAAAATTGAAAAGAGGGGGATCGGTATGGACTATGCGACTTGTTTTCAGTTAAATTGCTAGTTAGCTAGCGATCGTACTTCTACATGATCGCTAGCTTACTAGCAACTCCCTCCGAGGACAATAAGAATAAAAGTACCGATCGTAACATTTTTACCCCTCCTTTTTTTCTTTTTCTTTTTCCATTTAATTGTTTTTCGAAAACTATTTTTCATTGATTTTTAAAGTTGAAAATATGAGAATATCTTTAAATTTAGGTTTTAAATCATTCATTTCAATTGTTTAAATATTTATTATAATAGATTTAGCATGGGAAAATATATTTTGAAGAACATGAATACGATAGTTTGTAGTTATGGAAGAGAAATAAAAAAAATAAAAAAATTGAAAAGAGGGGGATCGGTCTGGAATTAGCGACATCGTTTCAGTGAAATTGCTAGTTAGCTAGCGATCGTACTTCTAAACGATCGCTTGCTTACTAGCAACTCCCTCCCTGGACAATAAGAACAAAAGTACCGATCGTAACATTTTTACCCCTCCTTTTTTTCTTTTTCTTTTTCCATTGAATTGTTTTTCGAAAACTATTTTTCATTGATTTTTAAAGTTGAAAATATGAGAATATCTTTAAATTTAGGTTTTAAATCATTCATTTCAATTGTTTAAATATTAATTATAATAGATTTAGCATGGGAAAATATATTTTGAAGAACATGAATACGATAGTTTGTAGTTATGGAAGAGAAATAAAAAAAATAAAAAAATTGAAAAGAGGGGGATCGGTATGGAATTAGCGACATCGTTTCATTGAAATTGCTAGTTCGCTAGCGATCATACTTCTAAACGATCGCTTGATTACTAGCAACTCCGTCCCTGGACAATAAGAATAAAAGTACCGATCGTAACATTTTTACACCTCCTTTTTTTCTTTTTCTTTTTCCATTGAATTGTTTTTCGAAAACTATTTTTCATTGATTTTTAAAGTTGAAAATATGAGAATATCTTTAAATTTAGGTTTTAAATCATTCATTTCAATTGTTTAAATATTAATTATAATAGATTTAGCATGGGAAAATATATTTTGAAGAACATGAATACGATAGTTTGTAGTTATGTAAGAGAAATAAAAAAAATAAAAAAATTGAAAAGAGGGGGATCGGTATGGACTATGCGACTTGTTTTCAGTTAAATTGCTAGTTAGCTAGCGATCGTACTTCTACATGATCGCTAGCTTACTAGCAACTCCCTCCGAGGACAATAAGAATAAAAGTACCGATCGTAACATTTTTACCCCTCCTTTTTTTCTTTTTCTTTTTCCATTTAATTGTTTTTCGAAAACTATTTTTCATTGATTTTTAAAGTTGTAAATATGAGAATATCTTTAAATTTAGGTTTTAAATCATTCATTTCAATTGTTTAAATATTAATTATAATAGATTTAGCATGGGAAAATATATTTTGAAGAACATGAATACGATAGTTTGTAGTTATGGAAGAGAAATAAAAAAATTAAAAAATTGAAAAGAGGGGGATCGGTCTGGAATTAGCGACATCGTTTCAGTGAAATTGCTAGTTAGCTAGCGATCGTACTTCTAAACGATCGCTTGCTTACTAGCAACTCCCTCCCTGGACAATAAGAACATAAGTACCGATCGTAACATTTTTACCCCTCCTTTTTTTCTTTTTCTTTTTCCATTGAATTGTTTTTCGAAAACTATTTTTCATTGATTTTTAAAGTTGAAAATATGAGAATATCTTTAAATTTAGGTTTTAAATCATTCATTTCAATTGTTTAAATATTAATTATAATAGATTTAGCATGGGAAAATATATTTTGAAGAACATGAATACGATAGTTTGTAGTTATGTAAGAGAAATAAAAAAAATAAAAAAATTGAAAAGAGGGGGATCGGTATGGACTTAGCGACTTGTTTTCAGTTGAATTGCTAGTTATCTAGCGATCGTACTTCCACATAATCGCTAGCGTACTAGCAACTCCCTCCGAAGACAATAAGAATAAAAGTACCGATCGTAACATTTTTACCCCTCCTTTTTTTCTTTTTCTTTTTCCATTGAATTTTTTATCGAAACCTATTTTTCATTGATTTTTAAAGTTGAAAATATGAGAATATCTTTAAATTTAGGTTTTAAATCATTCATTTCAATTGTTTAAATATTAATTATAATAGATTTAGCATGGGAAAATATATTTTGAAGAACATGAATACGATAGTTTGTAGTTATGTAAGAGAAATAAAAAAAATAAAAAAATTGAAAAGAGGGGGATCGGTATGGAATTAGCAACTTCGTTTCAGGGAAATTGCTAGTTAGCTAGCGATCGTACTTCTACACGATCGTTTGCTTACTAGCAACTCCCTCTGTGGAGAATAAGAAGAAAAGTACCGATCGTAACATTTTTACCCCTCCTTTTTTTCTTTTTCTTTTTCCATTGAATTTTTTATCGAAACCTATTTTTCATTGATTTTTAAAGTTGAAAATATGAGAATATCTTTAAATTTAGGTTTTAAATCATTCATTTGAATTGTTTAAATATTAATTATAATAGATTTAGCATGGGAAAATATATTTTGAAGAACATGAATACGATAGTTTGTAGTTATATAAGAGAAATAAAAAAAATAAAAAAATTGAAAAGAGGGGGATCGGTATGGAATTAGCGACTTTTTTTAAGCTAAATTGCTAGCGAGCTAGCGATCGTAATTCTATACGATCGCTATCTTACTAGCAACTCCCTCCGAGGACAATAAGAATAAAAGTACCGATCGTAACATTTTTATCCCACCTTTTTTTCTTTTTCTTTTTCCATTGAATTGTTTTTCGAAAACTATTTTTCATTGATTTTTAAAGTTGAAAATATGAGAATATCTTTAAATTTAGGTTTTAAATCATTCATTTCAATTGTTTAAATATTAATTATAATAGATTTAGCATGGGAAAATATATTTTGAAGAACATGAATACGATAGTTTGTAGTTATGTAAGGGAAATAAAAAAAATAAAAAAATTGAAAAGAGGGGGATCGGTATGGACTATGCGACTTGTTTTCAGTTAAATTGCTAGTTAGCTAGCGATCGTACTTCTACATGATCGCTAGCTTACTAGCAACTCCCTCCGAGGACAATAAGAATAAAAGTACCGATCGTAACATTTTTACCCCTCCTTTTTTTCTTTTTCTTTTTCCATTTAATTGTTTTTCGAAAACTATTTTTCATTGATTTTTAAAGTTGAAAATATGAGAATATCTTTAAATTTAGGTTTTAAATCATTCATTTCAATTGTTTAAATATTTATTATAATAGATTTAGCATGGGAAAATATATTTTGAAGAACATGAATACGATAGTTTGTAGTTATGGAAGAGAAATAAAAAAAATAAAAAAATTGAAAAGAGGGGGATCGGTCTGGAATTAGCGACATCGTTTCAGTGAAATTGCTAGTTAGCTAGCGATCGTACTTCTAAACGATCGCTTGCTTACTAGCAACTCCCTCCCTGGACAATAAGAACAAAAGTACCGATCGTAACATTTTTACCCCTCCTTTTTTTCTTTTTCTTTTTCCATTGAATTGTTTTTCGAAAACTATTTTTCATTGATTTTTAAAGTTGAAAATATGAGAATATCTTTAAATTTAGGTTTTAAATCATTCATTTCAATTGTTTAAATATTAATTATAATAGATTTAGCATGGGAAAATATATTTTGAAGAACATGAATACGATAGTTTGTAGTTATGGAAGAGAAATAAAAAAAATAAAAAAATTGAAAAGAGGGGGATCGGTATGGAATTAGCGACATCGTTTCATTGAAATTGCTAGTTCGCTAGCGATCATACTTCTAAACGATCGCTTGATTACTAGCAACTCCGTCCCTGGACAATAAGAATAAAAGTACCGATCGTAACATTTTTACACCTCCTTTTTTTCTTTTTCTTTTTCCATTGAATTGTTTTTCGAAAACTATTTTTCATTGATTTTTAAAGTTGAAAATATGAGAATATCTTTAAATTTAGGTTTTAAATCATTCATTTCAATTGTTTAAATATTAATTATAATAGATTTAGCATGGGAAAATATATTTTGAAGAACATGAATACGATAGTTTGTAGTTATGTAAGAGAAATAAAAAAAATAAAAAAATTGAAAAGAGGGGGATCGGTATGGACTATGCGACTTGTTTTCAGTTAAATTGCTAGTTAGCTAGCGATCGTACTTCTACATGATCGCTAGCTTACTAGCAACTCCCTCCGAGGACAATAAGAATAAAAGTACCGATCGTAACATTTTTACCCCTCCTTTTTTTCTTTTTCTTTTTCCATTTAATTGTTTTTCGAAAACTATTTTTCATTGATTTTTAAAGTTGTAAATATGAGAATATCTTTAAATTTAGGTTTTAAATCATTCATTTCAATTGTTTAAATATTAATTATAATAGATTTAGCATGGGAAAATATATTTTGAAGAACATGAATACGATAGTTTGTAGTTATGGAAGAGAAATAAAAAAATTAAAAAATTGAAAAGAGGGGGATCGGTCTGGAATTAGCGACATCGTTTCAGTGAAATTGCTAGTTAGCTAGCGATCGTACTTCTAAACGATCGCTTGCTTACTAGCAACTCCCTCCCTGGACAATAAGAACATAAGTACCGATCGTAACATTTTTACCCCTCCTTTTTTTCTTTTTCTTTTTCCATTGAATTGTTTTTCGAAAACTATTTTTCATTGATTTTTAAAGTTGAAAATATGAGAATATCTTTAAATTTAGGTTTTAAATCATTCATTTCAATTGTTTAAATATTAATTATAATAGATTTAGCATGGGAAAATATATTTTGAAGAACATGAATACGATAGTTTGTAGTTATGTAAGAGAAATAAAAAAAATAAAAAAATTGAAAAGAGGGGGATCGGTATGGACTTAGCGACTTGTTTTCAGTTGAATTGCTAGTTATCTAGCGATCGTACTTCCACATAATCGCTAGCGTACTAGCAACTCCCTCCGAAGACAATAAGAATAAAAGTACCGATCGTAACATTTTTACCCCTCCTTTTTTTCTTTTTCTTTTTCCATTGAATTTTTTATCGAAACCTATTTTTCATTGATTTTTAAAGTTGAAAATATGAGAATATCTTTAAATTTAGGTTTTAAATCATTCATTTCAATTGTTTAAATATTAATTATAATAGATTTAGCATGGGAAAATATATTTTGAAGAACATGAATACGATAGTTTGTAGTTATGTAAGAGAAATAAAAAAAATAAAAAAATTGAAAAGAGGGGGATCGGTATGGAATTAGCAACTTCGTTTCAGGGAAATTGCTAGTTAGCTAGCGATCGTACTTCTACACGATCGTTTGCTTACTAGCAACTCCCTCTGTGGAGAATAAGAAGAAAAGTACCGATCGTAACATTTTTACCCCTCCTTTTTTTCTTTTTCTTTTTCCATTGAATTTTTTATCGAAACCTATTTTTCATTGATTTTTAAAGTTGAAAATATGAGAATATCTTTAAATTTAGGTTTTAAATCATTCATTTCAATTGTTTAAATATTAATTATAATAGATTTAGCATGGGAAAATATATTTTGAAGAACATGAATACGATAGTTTGTAGTTATGGAAGAGAAATAAAAAAAATAAAAAAATTGAAAAGAGGGGGATCGGTATGGAATTAGCGACTTCGTTTCAGTGAAATTGTTAGTTAGCTAGCGATCGTACTTCTATACGATTGCTTGCTTACTATCAACTCCCTCCCTGGACAATAAGAACAAAAGTACCGATCGTAACATTTTTACCCCTCCTTTTTTTCTTTTTCTTTTTCCATTGAATTGTTTTTCGAAAAGTATTTTTCATTGATTTTTAAAGTTGAAAATATGAGAATATCTTTAAATTTAGGTTTTAAATCATTCATTTCAATTGTTTAAATATTAATTATAATAGATTTAGCATGGGAAAATATATTTTGAAGAACATGAATACGATAGTTTGTAGTTATGTAAGAGAAATAAAAAAAATAAAAAAATTGAAAAGAGGGGGATTGGTATGGAATTAGCGATATCGTTTCAGTTAAATTGCTAGCGAGCTAGCGATGGTACATCTATATGATCGCTAGCTTTTTAGCAACTCCCTCCCTGGACAATAGGAACAAAAGTACCGATCGTAACATTTTTACCACTCCTTTTTTTCTTTTTCTTTTTCCATTGAATTTTTTTTCGAAAACTATTTTTCATTGATTTTTAAAGTTGAAAATATGAGAATATCTTTAAATTTAGGTTTTAAATCATTCATTTGAATTGTTTAAATATTAATTATAATAGATTTAGCATGGGAAAATATATTTTGAAGAACATGAATACGATAGTTTGTAGTTATGGAAGAGAAATAAAAAAAATAAAAAAATTGAAAAGAGGGGGATCGGTATGGAATTAGCGATATCTTTTCAGTTAAATTGCTAGCGAGCTAGCGATGGTACATCTATATGATCGCTAGCTTTTTAGCAACTCCCTCCCTGGACAATAAGAACAAAAGTACCGATCGTAACATTTTTACCACTCCTTTTTTTCTTTTTCTTTTTCCATTGAATTGTTTTTCGAAAACTATTTTTCATTGATTTTTAAAGTTGAAAATATGAGAATATCTTTAAATTTAGGTTTTAAATCATTCATTTCAATTGTTTAAATATTAATTATAATAGATTTGGCATGGGAAAATATATTTTGAAGAACATGAATACGATAGTTTGTAGTTATGGAAGAGAAATAAAAAAAATAAAAAAATTGAAAAGAGGGTGATGGGTATGGAATTAGCGACATCGTTTCAGTTAAATTGCTAGCGACCTAGCGATGGTAATTCTATATGATCGCTAGCTTTCTAGCAACTCCCTCCCTGGACAATAAGAAGAAAAGTACCGATCGTAACATTTTTACCCCTCCTTTTTTTCTTTTTCTTTTTCCATTGAATTTTTTTTCGAAAACTATTTTTCATTGATTTTTAAAGTTGAAAATATGAGAATATCTTTAAATTTTGGTTTTAAATCATTCATTTCAATTGTTTAAATATTAATTATAATAGATTTAGCATGGGAAAATATATTTTGAAGAACATGAATACGATAGTTTGTAGTTATGGAAGAGAAATAAAAAAAATAAAAAAATTGAAAAGAGGGGGATGCGTATGGAATTAGCGACATCGTTTCAGTTAAATTGCTAGCGACCTAGCGATGGTAATTCTATATGATCGCTAGCTTTCTAGCAACTCCCTCGGTGGACAATAAGAAGAAAAGTACCGATCGTAACATTTTTACCCCTCCTTTTTTTCTTTTTCTTTTTCCATTGAATTGTTTTTCGAAAACTATTTTTCATTGATTTTTAAAGTTGAAAATATGAGAATATCTTTAAATTTAGGTTTTAAATCATTCATTTCAATTGTTTAAATATTAATTATAATAGATTTAGCATGGGAAAATATATTTTGAAGAACATGAATACGATAGTTTGTAGTTATGGAAGAGAAATAAAAAAAATAAAAAAATTGAAAATAGGGGGATCGGTATGGAATTAGCGACATCGTCTCAGTGAAATTTCTAGTTAGGTAGCTATCGTACTTCTAAACGATCGCTTTCTTACTAGCAACTCCCCCCCCAGGACAATAAGAACAAAAGTACCGATCGTAACATTTTTACCCCTCCTTTTTTTCTTTTTCTTTTTCCATTGAATTGTTTTTCGAAAACTATTTTTCATTGATTTTTAAAGTTGAAAATATGAGAATATCTTTAAATTTAGGTTTTAAATCATTCATTTCAATTGTTTAAATATTAATTATAATAGATTTAGCATGGGAAAATATATTTTGAAGAACATGAATACGATAGTTTGTAGTTATGTAAGAGAAATAAAAAAAATAAAAAAATTGAAAAGAGGGGGATCGGTATGGAATTAGCGATATCGTTTCAGTTAAATTGCTAGCGAGCTAGCGATGGTACATCTATATGATCGCTAGCTTTTTAGCAACTCCCTCCCTGGACAATAAGAACAAAAGTACCGATCATAACATTTTTACCACTCCTTTTTTTCTTTTTCTTTTTCCATTGAATTTTTTTTCGAAAACTATTTTTCATTGATTTTTAAAGTTGAAAATATGAGAATATCTTTAAATTTAGGTTTTAAATCATTCATTTGAATTGTTTAAATATTAATTATAATAGATTTAGCATGGGAAAATATATTTTGAAGAACATGAATACGATAGTTTGTAGTTATGGAAGAGAAATAAAAAAAATAAAAAAATTGAAAAGAAAGGGATCGGTATGTAATTAGCGACAACGTTTCTGGGAAATTGCTAGTTAGCTAGCGATCGGACATCCAAACGATCGCTTGCTTACTAGCAACTCCCGCCCTGGAGAATAAGAAGAAAAGTACCGATTGTAACATTTTTACCCCTCCTTTTTTTCTTTTTCTTTTTCCATTGAATTGTTTTTCGAAAACTATTTTTCATTGATTTTTAAAGTTGAAAATATGAGAATATCTTTAAATTTAGGTTTTAAATCATTCATTTCAATTGTTTAAATATTAATTATAATAGATTTGGCATGGGAAAATATATTTTGAAGAACATGAATACGATAGTTTGTAGTTATGGAAGAGAAATAAAAAAAATAAAAAAATTGAAAAGAGGGTGATGGGTATGGAATTAGCGACATCGTTTCAGTTAAATTGCTAGCGACCTAGCGATGGTAATTCTATATGATCGCTAGCTTTCTAGCAACTCCCTCCCTGGACAATAAGAAGAAAAGTACCGATCGTAACATTTTTACCCCTCTTTTTTTCTTTTTCTTTTTCCATTGAATTTTTTTTCGAAAACTATTTTTCATTGATTTTTAAAGTTGAAAATATGAGAATATCTTTAAATTTTGGTTTTAAATCATTCATTTCAATTGTTTAAATATTAATTATAATAGATTTAGCATGGGAAAATTTATTTTGAAGAACATGAATACGATAGTTTGTAGTTATGTAAGAGAAATAAAAAAAATAAAAAAATTGAAAAGAGGGGGATGGGTATGGAATTAGCGACATCGTTTTAGTTAAATTGCTAGCGACCTAGCGATGGTAATTCTATATGATCGCTAGCTTTTTAGCAACTCCCTCCCTGGACAATAAGAAAAAAAGTACCGATCGTAACATTTTTACCACTCCTTTTTTTCTTTTTCTTTTTCCATTGAATTTTTTTTCGAAAACTATTTTTCATTGATTTTTAAAGTTGAAAATATGAGAATATCTTTAAATTTTGGTTTTAAATCATTCATTTCAATTGTTTAAATATTAATTATAATAGATTTAGCATGGGAAAATATATTTTGAAGAACATGAATACGATAGTTTGTAGTTATGGAAGAGAAATAAAAAAAATAAAAAAATAGAAAAGAGGGGGATCGGTATGGAATTAGCGACATCGTTTCAGGGAAATTGCTAGTGAGCTAGCGATCGTACTTCTAAACGATTGCTTTCTTACTAGCAACTCCCGCCCTGGACAATAAGAACAAAAGTAACGATCGTAACATTTTTACCCCTCCTTTTTTTCTTTTTCTTTTTCCATTGAATTTTTTTTCGAAAACTATTTTTCAGTGATTTTTAAAGTTGAAAATATGAGAATATCTTTAAATTTAGGTTTTAAATCATTCATTTCAATTGTTTAAATATTAATTATAATAGATTTAGCATGGGAAAATATATTTTGAAGAACATGAATACGATAGTTTGTAGTTATGGAAGAGAAATAAAAAAAATAAAAAATTTGAAAAGAGGGGGATGGGTATGGAATTAGCGATATCGTTTTAGTTAAATTGCTAGCGACCTAGCGATGGTAATTCTATATGATCGCTAGCTTTTTAGCAACTCCCTCCCTGGACAATAAGAACAAAAGTACCGATCGTAACATTTTTACCACTCCTTTTTTTCTTTTTCTTTTTCCATTGAATTTTTTTTCGAAAACTATTTTTCATTGATTTTTAAAGTTGAAAATATGAGAATATCTTTAAATTTAGGTTTTAAATCATTCATTTGAATTGTTTAAATATTAATTATAATAGATTTAGCATGGGAAAATATATTTTGAAGAACATGAATACGATAGTTTGTAGTTATGGAAGAGAAATAAAAAAAATAAAAAAATTGAAAAGAGGGGGATGGGTATGGAATTAGCGACATCGTTTTAGTTAAATTGCTAGCGACCTAGCGATGGTAATTCTATATGATCGCTAGCTTTTTAGCAACTCCCTCCCTGGACAATAAGAACAAAAGTACCGATCGTAACATTTTTACCACTCCTTTTTTTCTTTTTCTTTTTCAATTGAATTTTTTTTTCGAAAACTATTTTTCATTGATTTTTAAAGTTGAAAATATGAGAATATCTTTAAATTTAGGTTTTAAATCATTCATTTCAATTGTTTAAATATTAATTATAATAGATTTAGCATGGGAAAATATATTTTGAAGAACATGAATACGATAGTTTGTAGTTATGGAAGAGAAATAAAAAAAATAAAAAAATTGAAAAGAGGGGGATGGGTATGGAATTAGCGACATCGTTTCAGTTAAATTGCTAGCGACCTAGCGATGGTAATTCTATATGATCGCTAGCTTTCTAGCAACTCCCTCGGTGGACAATAAGAAGAAAAGTACCGATCGTAACATTTTTACCCCTCCTTTTTTTCTTTTTCTTTTTCCATTGAATTGTTTTTCGAAAACTATTTTTCATTGATTTTTAAAGTTGAAAATATGAGAATATCTTTAAATTTAGGTTTTAAATCATTCATTTGAATTGTTTAAATATTAATTATAATAGATTTAGCATGGGAAAATATATTTTGAAGAACATGAATACGATAGTTTGTAGTTATGGAAGAGAAATAAAAAAAATAAAAAAATTGAAAATAGGGGGATCGGTATGGAATTAGCGACATCGTCTCAGTGAAATTGCTAGTTAGGTAGCGATCGTACTTCTAAACGATCGCTTTCTTACTAGCAACTCCCCCCCTGGACAATAAGAACAAAAGTACCGATCGTAACATTTTTACCCCTCCTTTTTTTCTTTTTCTTTTTCCATTGAATTGTTTTTCGAAAACTATTTTTCATTGATTTTTAAAGTTGAAAATATGAGAATATCTTTAAATTTAGGTTTTAAATCATTCATTTCAATTGTTTAAATATTAATTATAATAGATTTAGCATGGGAAAATATATTTTGAAAAACATGAATACGATAGTTTGTAGTTATGGAAGAGAAATAAAAAAAATAAAAAAATTGAAAAGAGGGGGATGGGTATGGAATTAGCGACATCGTTTCAGGGAAATTGCTAGTTAGCTAGCGATCGTACTTCTAAACGATCGCTTTCTTACTAGCAACTCCCCCCCTGGACAATAAGAACAAAAGTACCGATCGTAACATTTTTACCCCTCCTTTTTTTCTTTTTCTTTTTCCATTGAATTGTTTTTCGAAAACTATTTTTCATTGATTTTTAAAGTTGAAAATATGAGAATATCTTTAAATTTAGGTTTTAAATCATTCATTTCAATTGTTTAAATATTAATTATAATAGATTTAGCATGGGAAAATATATTTTGAAAAACATGAATACGATAGTTTGTAGTTATGGAAGAGAAATAAAAAAAATAAAAAAATAGAAAAGAGGGGGATCGGTATGGAATTAGCGACATCGTTTCAGGGAAATTGCTAGTGAGCTAGCGATCGTACTTCTAAACGATTGCTTTCTTACTAGCAACTCCCGCCCTGGACAATAAGAACAAAAGTAACGATCGTAACATTTTTACCCCTCCTTTTTTTCTTTTTCTTTTTCCATTGAATTTTTTTTCGAAAACTATTTTTCAGTGATTTTTAAAGTTGAAAATATGAGAATATCTTTAAATTTAGGTTTTAAATCATTCATTTCAATTGTTTAAATATTAATTATAATAGATTTAGCATGGGAAAATATATTTTGAAGAACATGAATACGATAGTTTGTAGTTATGGAAGAGAAATAAAAAAAATAAAAAAATTGAAAATAGGGGGATCGGTATGGAATTAGCGACATCGTTTCAGTTAAATTGCTAGCGACCTAGCGATGGTTATTCTATATGATCGCTAGCTTTCTAGCAACTCCCTCGGTGGACAATAAGAAGAAAAGTACCGATCGTAACATTTTTACCCCTCCTTTTTTTCTTTTTCTTTTTCCATTGAATTGTTTTTCGAAAACTATTTTTCATTGATTTTTAAAGTTGAAAATATGAGAATATCTTTAAATTTAGGTCTTAAATCATTCATTTCAATTGTTTAAATATTAATTATAATAGATTTAGCATGGGAAAATATATTTTGAAGAACATGAATACGATAGTTTGTAGTTATGGAAGAGAAATAAAAAAAATAAAAAAATTGAAAAAAGGGGGATCGGTATGGAATTAGCGACATCGTCTCAGTGAAATTGCTAGTTAGGTAGCGATCGTACTTCTAAACGATCGCTTTCTTACTAGCAACTCCCCCCCCCAGGACAATAAGAACAAAAGTACCGATCGTAACATTTTTACCCCTCCTTTTTTTCTTTTTCTTTTTCCATTGAATTGTTTTTCGAAAACTATTTTTCATTGATTTTTAAAGTTGAAAATATGAGAATATCTTTAAATTTAGGTTTTAAATCATTCATTTCAATTGTTTAAATATTAATTATAATAGATTTGGCATGGGAAAATATATTTTGAAGAACATGAATACGATAGTTTGTAGTTATGGAAGAGAAATAAAAAAAATAAAAAAATTGAAAAGAGGGGGATGGGTATGGAATTAGCGACATCGTTTCAGTTAAATTGCTAGCGACCTAGCGATGGTAATTCTATATGATCGCTAGCTTTCTAGCAACTCCCTCGGTGGAGAATAAGAAGAAAAGTACCGATCGTAACATTTTTACCCCTCCTTTTTTTCTTTTTCTTTTTCCATTGAATTTTTTTTCGAAAACTATTTTTCATTGATTTTTAAAGTTGAAAATATGAGAATATCTTTAAATTTTGGTTTTAAATCATTCATTTCAATTGTTTAAATATTAATTATAATAGATTTAGCATGAGAAAATATATTTTGAAGAACATGAAAACGATAGTTTGTAGTTATGTAAGAGAAATAAAAAAAATAAAAAAATTGAAAAGAGGGGGATCGGTATGGAATTAGCGACTTTTTTCCAGCTAAATTGGTCGCGCGCTAGCGATCGTACTACTATATGATCGCTAGCTTACTAGCAACTCCCTCCGAGGACAATAAGAATATAAGTACCGATCGGAACATTTTTACCCCTCCTTTTTTTCTTTTTCTTTTTCCATTGAATTGTTTTTCGAAAACTATTTTTCATTGATTTTTAAAGTTGAAAATATGAGAATATCTTTAAATTTAGGTTTTAAATCATTCATTTCAATTGTTTAAATATTAATTATAATATATTTAGTATGGGAAAATATATTTTGAAGAACATGAATACGATAGTTTGTAGTTATGTAAGGGAAATAAAAAAAATAAAAAAATTGAAAAGAGGGGGATCGGTATGGAATTAGCGACTTTTTTCCAGCTAAATTGCTCGCGCGCTAGCGATCGTACTTCTATATGATCGCTAGCTTACTAGCAACTCCCTCCGAGGACAATAAGAATATAAGTACCGATCGTAACATTTTTATCCCTCCTTTTTTTCTTTTTCTTTTTCCATTGAATTGTTTTTCGAAAACTATTTTTCATTGATTTTTAAAGTTGAAAATATGAGAATATCTTTAAATTTAGTTTTTAAATCAATCATTTCAATTGTTTAAATATTAATTATAATAATATATTTAGCATGGGAAAATATATTTTGAAGAACATGAATACGATAGTTTGTAGTTATGTAAGAGAAATAAAAAAATAAAAAAGTTGAAAAGAGGGGGATCGGTATGGCCTTAGCAACTTCGTTTCAGGGAAATTGCTAGTTAGCTAGCGATCGTACTTCTACACGATCGCTTGCTTACTAGCAACTCCCTCTGTGGAGAATAAGAAGAAAAGTACCGATCGTAACATTTTTACCCCTCCTTTTTTTCTTTTTCTTTTTCCATTGAATTGTTTTTCGAAAACTATTTTTCATTGATTTTTAAAGTTGAAAATATGAGAATATCTTTAAATTTAGGTTTTAAATCATTCATTTCAATTGTTTAAATATTAATTATAATAGATTTAGCATGGGAAAATATATTTTGAAGAACATGAATACGATAGTTTGTAGTTATGGAAGAGAAATAAAAAAAATAAAAAAATTGAAAATAGGGGGATTGGTATGGAATTAGCGACATCGTCTCAGTGAAATTGCTAGTTAGGTAGCGATCGTACTTCTAAACGATCGCTTTCTTACTAGCAAATCCCCCCCCAGGACAATAAGAACAAAAGTACCGATCGTAACATTTTTACCCCTCCTTTTTTTCTTTTTCTTTTTCCATTGAATTGTTTTTCGAAAACTATTTTTCATTGATTTTTAAAGTTGAAAATATGAGAATATCTTTAAATTTAGTTTTTAAATCAATCATTTCAATTGTTTAAATATTAATTATAATAATATATTTAGAATGGGAAAATATATTTTGAAGAACATGAATACGATAGTTTGTAGTTATGTAAGAGAAATAAAAAAAATAAAAAAGTTGAAAAGAGGGGGATCGGTATGGCCTTAGCAACTTCGTTTCAGGGAAATTGCTAGTTAGCTAGCGATCGTACTTCTACACGATCGCTTGCTTACTAGCAACTCCCTCTGTGGAGAATAAGAAGAAAAGTACCGATCGTAACATTTTTACCCCTCCTTTTTTTCTTTTTCTTTTTCCATTGAATTGTTTTTCGAAAACTATTTTTCATTGATTTTTAAAGTTGAAAATATGAGAATATCTTTAAATTTAGGTTTTAAATCATTCATTTCAATTGTTTAAATATTAATTATAATAGATTTAGCATGGGAAAATATATTTTGAAGAACATGAATACGATAGTTTGTAGGTATGGAAGAGAAATAAAAAAAATAAAAAAATTGAAAATAGGGGGATCGGTATGGAATTAGCGACATTGTTTCAGTTAAATTGCTAGCGACCTAGCGATGGTAATTCTATATGATCACTAGATTTCTAGCAACTCCCTCCCTGGACAATAAGAAGAAAAGTACCGATCGTAACATTTTTACCCCTACTTTTTTTCTTTTTCTTGTTCCATTGAATTTTTTTTCGAAAACTATTTTTCATTGATTTTTAAAGTTGAAAATATGAGAATATCTTTAAATTTAGGTTTTAAATCATTCATTTCAATTGTTTAAATATTAATTATAATAGATTTAGCATGGGAAAATATATTTTGAAGAACATGAATACGATGGTTTGTAGTTATGTAAGAGAAATAAAAAAAATAAAAAAATTGAAAAGAGGGGGATCAGTATGGAATTAGCGATATCTTTTCAGTTAAATTGCTAGCGAGCTAGCGATGGTACATCTATATGATCGCTAGCTTTTTAGCAACTCCCTCCCTGGACAATAAGAACAAAAGTACCGATCGTAACATTTTTACCACTCCTTTTTTTCTTTTTCTTTTTCCATTGAATTTTTTTTCGAAAACTATTTTTCATTGATTTTTAAAGTTGAAAATAAGAGAATATCGTTAAATTTAGGTTTTAAATCATTCATTTGAATTGTTTAAATATTAATTATAATAGATTTAGCATGGGAAAATATATTTTGAAGAACATGAATACGATAGTTTGTAGTTATGGAAGAGAAATAAAAAAAATAAAAAAATTGAAAAGAGGGGGATGGGTATGGAATTAGCGACATCGTTTCAGTTAAATTGCTAGCGACCTAGCGATGGTAATTCTATATGATCGCTAGCTTTCTAGCAACTCCCTCGGTGGACAATAAGAAGAAAAGTACCGATCGTAACATTTTTACCCCTCCTTTTTTTCTTTTTCTTTTTCCATTGAATTGTTTTTCGAAAACTATTTTTCATTGATTTTTAAAGTTGAAAATATGAGAATATCTTTAAATTTAGGTTTTAAATCATTCATTTCAATTGTTTAAATATTAATTATAATAGATTTGGCATGGGAAAATATATTTTGAAGAACATGAATACGATAGTTTGTAGTTATGGAAGAGAAATAAAAAAAATAAAAAAATTGAAAATAGGGGGATTGGTATGGAATTAGCGACATCGTCTCAGTGAAATTGCTAGTTAGGTAGCGATCGTACTTCTAAACGATCGCTTTCTTACTAGCAACTCCCCCCCCAGGACAATAAGAACAAAAGTACCGATCGTAACATTTTTACCCCTCCTTTTTTTCTTTTTCTTTTTCCATTGAATTGTTTTTCGAAAACTATTTTTCATTGATTTTTAAAGTTGAAAATATGAGAATATCTTTAAATTTAGTTTTTAAATCAATCATTTCAATTGTTTAAATATTAATTATAATAATATATTTAGAATGGGAAAATATATTTTGAAGAACATGAATACGATAGTTTGTAGTTATGTAAGAGAAATAAAAAAAATAAAAAAGTTGAAAAGAGGGGGATCGGTATGGCCTTAGCAACTTCGTTTCAGGGAAATTGCTAGTTAGCTAGCGATCGTACTTCTACACGATCGCTTGCTTACTAGCAACTCCCTCGGTGGAGAATAAGAAGAAAAGTACCGATCGTAACATTTTTACCCCTCCTTTTTTTCTTTTTCTTTTTCCATTGAATTGTTTTTCGAAAACTATTTTTCATTGATTTTTAAAGTTGAAAATATGAGAATATCTTTAAATTTAGGTTTTAAATCATTCATTTCAATTGTTTAAATATTAATTATAATAGATTTAGCATGGGAAAATATATTTTGAAGAACATGAATACGATAGTTTGTAGTTATGGAAGAGAAATAAAAAAAATAAAAAAATTGAAAATAGGGGGATCGGTATGGAATTAGCGATATCATCTCAGTGAAATTGCTAGTTAGGTAGCGATCGTACTTCTAAACGATCGCTTTCTTACTAGCAACTCCCCCCCCAGGACAATAAGAACAAAAGTACCGATCGTAACATTTTTACCCCTCCTTTTTTTCTTTTTCTTTTTCCATTGAATTGTTTTTCGAAAACTATTTTTCATTGATTTTTAAAGTTGAAAATATGAGAATATCTTTAAATTTAGGTTTTAAATCATTCATTTCAATTGTTTAAATATTAATTATAATAGATTTAGCATGGGAAAATATATTTTGAAAAACATGAATACGAATGTTTGTAGTTATGGAAGAGAAATAAAAAAAATAAAAAAATTGAAAAGAGGGGGATGGGTATGGAATTAGCGACATCGTTTCAGGGAAATTGCTAGTTAGCTAGCGATCGTACTTCTAAACGATCGCTTGCTTACTAGCAACTCCCTCCCTGGACAATAAGAACAAAAGTACCGATCGTAACATTTTTACCCCTCCTTTTTTTCTTTTTCTTTTTCCATTGAATTTTTTTTCGAAAACTATTTTTCATTGATTTTTAAAGTTGAAAATATGAGAATATCTTTAAATTTAGGTTTTAAATCATTCATTTCAATTGTTTAAATATTAATTATAATAGATTTAGCATGGGAAAATATATTTTGAAGAACATGAATACGATAGTTTGTAGTTATGTAAGAGAAATAAAAAAAATAAAAAAATTGAAAAGAGGGGGATCGATATGGAATTAGCGACTTTTTTCCAGCTAAATTGGTCGCGCGCTAGCGATCGTACTACTATATGATCGCTAGCTTACTAGCAACTCCCTCCGAGGACAATAAGAATATAAGTACCGATCGGAACATTTTTACCCCTCCTTTTTTTCTTTTTCTTTTTCCATTGAATTGTTTTTCGAAAACTATTTTTCATTGATTTTTAAAGTTGAAAATATGAGAATATCTTTAAATTTAGGTTTTAAATCATTCATTTCAATTGTTTAAATATTAATTATAATATATTTAGTATGGGAAAATATATTTTGAAGAACATGAATACGGTAGTTTGTAGTTATGTAAGGGAAATAAAAAAAATAAAAAAATTGAAAAGAGGGGGATCGGTATGGAATTAGCGACTTTTTTCCAGCTAAATTGCTCGCGCGCTAGCGATCGTACTTCTATATGATCGCTAGCTTACTAGCAACTCCCTCCGAGGACAATAAGAATATAAGTACCGATCGTAACATTTTTATCCCTCCTTTTTTTCTTTTTCTTTTTCCATTGAATTGTTTTTCGAAAACTATTTTTCATTGATTTTTAAAGTTGAAAATATGAGAATATCTTTAAATTTAGTTTTTAAATCAATCATTTCAATTGTTTAAATATTAATTATAATAATATATTTAGCATGGGAAAATATATTTTGAAGAACATGAATACGATAGTTTGTAGTTATGTAAGAGAAATAAAAAAATAAAAAAGTTGAAAAGAGGGGGATCGGTATGGCCTTAGCAACTTCGTTTCAGGGAAATTGCTAGTTAGCTAGCGATCGTACTTCTACACGATCGCTTGCTTACTAGCAACTCCCTCTGTGGAGAATAAGAAGAAAAGTACCGATCGTAACATTTTTACCCCTCCTTTTTTTCTTTTTCTTTTTCCATTGAATTGTTTTTCGAAAACTATTTTTCATTGATTTTTAAAGTTGAAAATATGAGAATATCTTTAAATTTAGGTTTTAAATCATTCATTTCAATTGTTTAAATATTAATTATAATAGATTTAGCATGGGAAAATATATTTTGAAGAACATGAATACGATAGTTTGTAGTTATGGAAGAGAAATAAAAAAAATAAAAAAATTGAAAATAGGGGGATTGGTATGGAATTAGCGACATCGTCTCAGTGAAATTGCTAGTTAGGTAGCGATCGTACTTCTAAACGATCGCTTTCTTACTAGCAACTCCCCCCCCAGGACAATAAGAACAAAAGTACCGATCGTAACATTTTTACCCCTCCTTTTTTTCTTTTTCTTTTTCCATTGAATTGTTTTTCGAAAACTATTTTTCATTGATTTTTAAAGTTGAAAATGTGAGAATATCTTTAAATTTAGTTTTTAAATCAATCATTTCAATTGTTTAAATATTAATTATAATAATATATTTAGCATGGGAAAATATATTTTGAAGAACATGAATACGATAGTTTGTAGTTATGTAAGAGAAATAAAAAAAATAAAAAAGTTGAAAAGAGGGGGATCGGTATGGACTTAGCGACTTCGTTTCAGGGAAATTGCTAGCCAGCTAGCGATCGTACTTCTATATGATCGCTTGCTTACTAGCAACTCCCTCTGTGGAGAATAAGAAGAAAAGTACCGATCGTAACATTTTTACCCCTCCTTTTTTTCTTTTTCTTTTTCCATTGAATTGTTTTTCGAAAACTATTTTTCATTGATTTTTAAAGTTGAAAATATGAGAATATCTTTAAATTTAGGTTTTAAATCATTCATTTCAATTGTTTAAATATTAATTATAATAGATTTAGCATGGGAAAATATATTTTGAAGAACATGAATACGATAGTTTGTAGTTATGGAAGAGAAATAAAAAAAATAAAAAAATTGAAAATAGGGGGATCGGTATGGAATTAGCGACATCATCTCAGTGAAATTGCTAGTTAGGTAGCGATCGTACTTCTAAACGATCGCTTTCTTACTAGCAACTCCCCCCCCAGGACAATAAGAACAAAAGTACCGATCGTAACATTTTTACCCCTCCTTTTTTTCTTTTTCTTTTTCCATTGAATTGTTTTTCGAAAACTATTTTTCATTGATTTTTAAAGTTGAAAATATGAGAATATCTTTAAATTTAGGTTTTAAATCATTCATTTCAATTGTTTAAATATTAATTATAATAGATTTAGCATGGGAAAATATATTTTGAAAAACATGAATACGATAGTTTGTAGTTATGGAAGAGAAATAAAAAAAATAAAAAAATTGAAAAGAGGGGGATCGGTATGGAATTAGCGACATCGTTTCAGGGAAATTGCTAGTTCGCTAGCGATCGTACTTCTAAACGATCGCTTGCTTACTAGCAACTCCCTCCCTGGACAATAAGAACAAAAGTACCGATCGTAACATTTTTACCCCTCCTTTTTTTCTTTTTCTTTTTCCATTGAATTTTTTTTCGAAAACTATTTTTCATTGATTTTTAAAGTTGAAAATATGAGAATATCTTTAAATTTAGGTTTTAAATCATTTATTTCAATTGTTTAAATATTAATTATAATAGATTTAGCATGGGAAAATATATTTTGAAGAACATGAATACGATACTTTGTAGTTATGTAAGAGAAATAAAAAAAATAAAAAAATTGAAAAGTGGGGGATCGGTATGGAATTAGCGATATCGTTTCAGTTAAATTGCTAGCGAGCTAGCGATGGTACATCTATATGATCGCTAGCTTTTTAGCAACTCCCTCCCTGGACAATAAGAACAAAAGAACCGATCGTAACATTTTAACCACTCCTTTTTTTCTTTTTCTTTTTCCATTGAATTTTTTTTCGAAAACTATTTTTCATTGATTTTTAAAGTTGAAAATATGAGAATATCTTTAAATTTAGGTTTTAAATCATTCATTTGAATTGTTTAAATATTAATTATAATAGATTTATCATGGGAAAATATATTTTGAAGAACATGAATACGATAGTTTGTAGTTATGGAAGAGAAATAAAAAAAATAAAAAAATTGAAAAGAGGGGGATCGGTATGTAATTAGCGACATCGTTTCTGGGAAATTGCTAGTTAGCTAGCAATCGTACTTCCAAACGATCGCTTGCTTACTAGCAACTCCCGCCCTGGACAATAAGAAGAAAAGTACCGATCGTAACATTTTTACCCCTCCTTTTTTTCTTTTTCTTTTTCCATTGAATTGTTTTTCGAAAACTATTTTTCATTGATTTTTAAAGTTGAAAATATGAGAATATCTTTAAATTTAGGTTTTAAATCATTCATTTCAATTGTTTAAATATTAATTATAATAGATTTAGCATGGGAAAATATATTTTGAAGAACATGAATACGATAGTTTGTAGTTATGTAAGAGAAATAAAAAAAATTGAAAAGAGGGGGATCGGTATGGACTTAGCGACTTGTTTTCAGTTAAATTGCTAGCCAGCTAGCGATCGTACTTCTATATGATCGCTAGCTTACTATTAACTCCCTCCCTGGACAATAAGAAAAAAAGTACCGATCGTAACATTTTTACCACTCCTTTTTTTCTTTTTCTTTTTCCATTGAATGTTTTTTCGAAAACTATTTTTCATTGATTTTTAAAGTTGAAAATATGAGAATATCTTTAAATTTAGGTTTTAAATCATTCATTTCAATTGTTTAAATATTAATTATAATAGATTTAGCATGGGAAAATATATTTTTAAAAACATGAATACGATAGTTTGTAGTTATGGAAGAGAAATAAAAAAAAATAAAAAAATTGAAAAGAGGGGGATCGGTATGGAATTAGCGACATCGTTTCAGGGAAATTGCTAGTTAGCTAGCGATCGTACTTCTAAACGATTGCTTTCTTACTAGCAACTCCCGCCCTGGACAATAAGAACAAAAGTACCGATCGTAACATTTTTACCCCTCCTTTTTTTCTTTTTCTTTTTCCATTGAATTGTTTTTCGAAAACTATTTTTCATTGATTTTTAAAGTTGAAAATATGAGAATATCTTTAAATTTAGGTTTTAAATCATTCATTTCAATTGTTTAAATATTAATTATAATAGATTTAGCATGGGAAAATTTATTTTGAAGAACATGAATACGATAGTTTGTAGTTATGGAAGAGAAATAAAAAAAATAAAAAAATTGAAAAGAGGGGGATCGGTATAGACTTAGCGACTGCGTGTAAGCCAAATTGCTAGTTAATTAGCGATCGTATGATTATATGATCGCTTAGATACTAACAACGGCCTGCCTGGACAATAAGAACAAAACTACCGATCGTAACATTTTTACCACTCCTTTTTTTCTTTTTCTTTTTCCATTGAATTTTTTTTCGAAAACTATTTTACATTGATTTTTAAAGTTGAAAATATGAGAATATCTTTAAATTTAGGTTTTAAATCATTCATTTCAATTGTTTAAATATTAATTATAATAGATTTAGCATGGGGAAATATATTTCGAAGAACATGAATACGATAGTTTGTAGTTATGTAAGAGAAATAAAAAAAAATAAAAAAATTGAAAAGAGGGGGATCGGTATGGAATTAGCGACTTTGTTTCAGTTAAATTGCTAGCGAGCTGGCGATCGTAATCTACATGATCGCTAGCTTACTAGCAACTCCCTCCCTGGACAATAAGAAAAAAAGTACCGATCGTAACATTTTTACCCCTCCTTTTTTTCTTTTTCCATTGAATTGTTTTTCGAAAACTATTTTTCATTGATTTTTAAAGTTGAAAATATGAGAATATCTTTAAATTTAGGTTTTAAATCATTCATTTCAATTGTTTAAATATTAATTATAATAGATTTAGCATGGGAAAATATATTTTGAAGAACATGAATACGATAGTTTGTAGTTATGTAAGAGAAATAAAAAAAATAAAAAAGTTGAAAAGAGGGGGATCGGTATGGAATTAGCGACATCGTGTCAGTTAAATTGCTAGTTAGCTAGCAATCGCACCTCAATATGATCGCAGTTTACTAGCAACTCCCTCGGTGGAGAATAAGAAGAAAAGTACCGATCGTAACATTTTTACCCCTCCTTTTTTTCTTTTTCTTTTTCCATTGAATTTTTTTTCGAAAACTATTTTTCATTGATTTTTAAAGTTGAAAATATGAGAATATCTTTAAATTTAGGCTTTAAATCATTCATTTCAATTGTTTAAATATTAATTATAAAAGATTTAGCATGGGAAAATTTATTTTGAAGAACATGAATACGATAGTTTGTAGTTATGGAAGAGAAATAAAAAAATTGAAAAGAGGGGGATCAGTATGGCCTTAGCGACTTCATTTCAGCTAAATTGCTAGTTAGCTAGCGATCGTACTTGTATATGATCGCTTGTTTACTAGCAACGCCCTTCCTGGACAATAAGAACAAAAGTACCGATCGTAACATTTTTACCACTCCTTTTTTTCTTTTTCTTTTTCCATTGAATTTTTTTTCGAAAACTATTTTTCATTGATTTTTAAAGTTGAAAATATGAGAATATCTTTAAATTTAGGTTTTAAATCATTCATTTCAATTGTTTAAATATTAATTATAATAGATTTAGCATGGGGAAATATATTTTGAAGAACATGAATACGATAGTTTGTAGTTATGTAAGAGAAATAAAAAAAAATAAAAAAATTGAAAAGAGGGGGATCGGTATGGAATTAGCGACTTTGTTTCAGTTAAATTGCTAGCGAGCTGGCGATCGTAATCTACATGATCGTTAGCTTACTAGCAACTCCCTCCCTGGACAATAAGAAAAAAAGTACCGATCGTAACATTTTTACCCCTCCTTTTTTTCTTTTTCCATTGAATTGTTTTTCGAAAACTATTTTTCATTGATTTTTAAAGTTGAAAATATGAGAATATCTTTAAATTTAGGTTTTAAATCATTCATTTCAATTGTTTAAATATTAATTATAATAGATTTAGCATGGGAAAATATATTTTGAAGAACATGAATACGATAGTTTGTAGTTATGTAAGAGAAATAAAAAAAATAAAAAAGTTGAAAAGAGGGGGATCGGTATGGAATTAGCGACATCGTGTCAGTTAAATTGCTAGTTAGCTAGCGATCGCACCTCAATATGATCGCAGTTTACTAGCAACTCCCTCGGTGGAGAATAAGAAGAAAAGTACCGATCGTAACATTTTTACCCCTCCTTTTTTTCTTTTTCTTTTTCCATTGAATTTTTTTTCGAAAACTATTTTTCATTGATTTTTAAAGTTGAAAATATGAGAATATCTTTAAATTTAGGTTTTAAATCATTCATTTCAATTGTTTAAATATTAATTATAATAGATTTAGCATGGGAAAATATATTTTGAAGAACATGAATACGATAGTATGTAGTTATGTAAGAGAAATAAAAAAAATAAAAAAATTGAAAAGAGGGGGATCGTTATGGAATTAGCGACTTCGTGACAGTGAAATTGCAAGCGAGCTAGCGATCGAACTTCTATATGATCGCTAGATTCCTAGCAACGCCCTCCCTGGACAATAAGAAGAAAAGTACCGATCGTAACATTTTTACCCCTCCTTTTTTTCTTTTTCTTTTTCCATTGAATTTTTTTTCGAAAACTATTTTTCATTGATTTTTAAAGTTGAAAATATGAGAATATCTTTAAATTTAGGTTTTAAATCATTCATTTCAATTGTTTAAATATTAATTATAATAGATTTAGCATGGGAAAATATATTTTGAAGAACATGAATACGATAGTTTGTAGTTATGTAAGAGAAATAAAAAAAATAAAAAAATTGAAAAGAGGGGGATCGGTATGGAATTAGCGACTTTGTTTCAGTTAAATTGCTAGCGAGCTGGCGATCGTAATCTATATGATCGCTAGCTTACTATTAACTCCCTCCCTGAACAATAAGAAAAAAAGTACCGATCGTAACATTTTTACCCCTCATTTTTTTCTTTTTCTTTTTCCATTGAATTGTTTTTCGAAAACTATTTTTCATTGATTTTTAAAGTTGAAAATATGAGAATATCTTTAAATTTAGGTTTTAAATCATTCATTTCAATTGTTTAAATATTAATTATAATAGATTTAGCATGGGAAAATATATTTTGAAGAACATGAATACGATAGTATGTAGTTATGTAAGAGGAATAAAAAAAATAAAAAAATTGAAAAGAGGGGGATCGTTATGGAATTAGCGACTTCGTGACAGTGAAATTGTAAGCGAGCTAGCGATCGAACTTCTATATGATCGCTAGATTCCTAGCAACGCCCTCCCTGGACAATAAGAAGAAAAGTACCGATCGTAACATTTTTACCCCTCCTTTTTTTCTTTTTCTTTTTCCATTGAATTTTTTTTCGAAAACTATTTTTCATTGATTTTTAAAGTTGAAAATATGAGAATATCTTTAAATTTAGGTTTTAAATCATTCATTACAATTGTTTAAATATTAATTATAATATATTTAGCATGGGAAAATATATTTTGAAGAACATGAATACGATAGTTTGTAGTTATGTTAGAGAAATAAAAAAAATAAAAAAATTGAAAAAAGGGGGATCGGTATGCACTTAGCGACTTCTTTTGAATTTAATTGCTGGTTAGCTAGCGATCGTACTTCTACATGATTGCTAGCTTACTAGCAACTCCCTCCGATGACAATAACAATAAAAGTACCGATCGTAACATTTTTACCCCTCCTTTTTTTCTTTTTCTTTTTCCATTGAATTGTTTTTCGAAAACTATTTTTCATTGATTTTTAAAGTTGAAAATATGAGAATATCTTTAAATTTAGGCTTTAAATCATTCATTTCAATTGTTTAAATATTAATTATAAAAGATTTAGCATGGGAAAATTTATTTTGAAGAACATGAATACGATAGTTTGTAGTTATGGAAGAGAAATAAAAAAATTGAAAAGAGGGGGATCAGTATGGCCTTAGCGATTTCATTTCAGCTAAATTGCTAGTTAGCTAGCGATCGTACTTGTATATGATCGCTTGTTTACTAGCAACGCCCTTCCTGGACAATAAGAACAAAAGTACCGATCGTAACATTTTTACCACTCCTTTTTTTCTTTTTCTTTTTCCATTGAATTTTTTTTCGAAAACTATTTTTCATTGATTTTTAAAGTTGAAAATATGAGAATATCTTTAAATTTAGGTTTTAAATCATTCATTTCAATTGTTTAAATATTAATTATAATAGATTTAGCATGGGGAAATATATTTTGAAGAACATGAATACGATAGTTTGTAGTTATGTAAGAGAAATAAAAAAAAATAAAAAAATTGAAAAGAGGGGGATCGGTATGGAATTAGCGACTTTGTTTCAGTTAAATTGCTAGCGAGCTGGCGATCGTAATCTACATGATCGTTAGCTTACTAGCAACTCCCTCCCTGGACAATAAGAAAAAAAGTACCGATCGTAACATTTTTACCCCTCCTTTTTTTCTTTTTCCATTGAATTGTTTTTCGAAAACTATTTTTCATTGATTTTTAAAGTTGAAAATATGAGAATATCTTTAAATTTAGGTTTTAAATCATTCATTTCAATTGTTTAAATATTAATTATAATAGATTTAGCATGGGAAAATATATTTTGAAGAACATGAATACGATAGTTTGTAGTTATGTAAGAGAAATAAAAAAAATAAAAAAGTTGAAAAGAGGGGGATCGGTATGGAATTAGCGACATCGTGTCAGTTAAATTGCTAGTTAGCTAGCAATCGCACCTCAATATGATCGCAGTTTACTAGCAACTCCCTCGGTGGAGAATAAGAAGAAAAGTACCGATCGTAACATTTTTACCCCTCCTTTTTTTCTTTTTCTTTTTCCATTGAATTTTTTTTCGAAAACTATTTTTCATTGATTTTTAAAGTTGAAAATATGAGAATATCTTTAAATTTAGGCTTTAAATCATTCATTTCAATTGTTTAAATATTAATTATAAAAGATTTAGCATGGGAAAATTTATTTTGAAGAACATGAATACGATAGTTTGTAGTTATGGAAGAGAAATAAAAAAATTGAAAAGAGGGGGATCAGTATGGCCTTAGCGACTTCATTTCAGCTAAATTGCTAGTTAGCTAGCGATCGTACTTGTATATGATCGCTTGTTTACTAGCAACGCCCTTCCTGGACAATAAGAACAAAAGTACCGATCGTAACATTTTTACCACTCCTTTTTTTCTTTTTCTTTTTCCATTGAATTTTTTTTCGAAAACTATTTTTCATTGATTTTTAAAGTTGAAAATATGAGAATATCTTTAAATTTAGGTTTTAAATCATTCATTTCAATTGTTTAAATATTAATTATAATAGATTTAGCATGGGGAAATATATTTTGAAGAACATGAATACGATAGTTTGTAGTTATGTAAGAGAAATAAAAAAAAATAAAAAAATTGAAAAGAGGGGGATCGGTATGGAATTAGCGACTTTGTTTCAGTTAAATTGCTAGCGAGCTGGCGATCGTAATCTACATGATCGTTAGCTTACTAGCAACTCCCTCCCTGGACAATAAGAAAAAAAGTACCGATCGTAACATTTTTACCCCTCCTTTTTTTCTTTTTCCATTGAATTGTTTTTCGAAAACTATTTTTCATTGATTTTTAAAGTTGAAAATATGAGAATATCTTTAAATTTAGGTTTTAAATCATTCATTTCAATTGTTTAAATATTAATTATAATAGATTTAGCGTGGGAAAATATATTTTGAAGAACATGAATACGATAGTTTGTAGTTATGTAAGAGAAATAAAAAAAATAAAAAAGTTGAAAAGAGGGGGATCGGTATGGAATTAGCGACATCGTGTCAGTTAAATTGCTAGTTAGCTAGCGATCGCACCTCAATATGATCGCAGTTTACTAGCAACTCCCTCGGTGGAGAATAAGAAGAAAAGTACCGATCGTAACATTTTTACCCTTCCTTTTTTTCTTTTTCTTTTTCCATTGAATTTTTTTTCGAAAACTATTTTTCATTGATTTTTAAAGTTGAAAATATGAGAATATCTTTAAATTTAGGTTTTAAATCATTCATTTCAATTGTTTAAATATTAATTATAATAGATTTAGCATGGGAAAATATATTTTGAAGAACATGAATACGATAGTATGTAGTTATGTAAGAGAAATAAAAAAAATAAAAAAATTGAAAAGAGGGGGATCGTTATGGAATTAGCGACTTCGTGACAGTGAAATTGCAAGCGAGCTAGCGATCGAACTTCTATATGATCGCTAGATTCCTAGCAACGCCCTCCCTGGACAATAAGAAGAAAAGTACCGATCGTAACATTTTTACCCCTCCTTTTTTTCTTTTTCTTTTTCCATTGAATTTTTTTTCGAAAACTATTTTTCATTGATTTTTAAAGTTGAAAATATGAGAATATCTTTAAATTTAGGTTTTAAATCATTCATTTCAATTGTTTAAATATTAATTATAATAGATTTAGCATGGGAAAATATATTTTGAAGAACATGAATACGATAGTTTGTAGTTATGTAAGAGAAATAAAAAAAATAAAAAAATTGAAAAGAGGGGGATCGGTATGGAATTAGCGACTTTGTTTCAGTTAAATTGCTAGCGAGCTGGCGATCGTAATCTATATGATCGCTAGCGAGCTGAAGAACATGAATACGATAGTTTGTAGTTATGTTAGAGAAATAAAAAAAATAAAAAAAATTGAAAAAAGGGGGATCGGTATGCACTTAGCGACTTCTTTTCAATTTAATTGCTGGTTAGCTAGCGATCGTGCTTCTACATGATTGCTAGCTTACTAGCAACTCCCTCCGATGACAATAACAATAAAAGTACCGATCGTAACATTTTTACCCCTCCTTTTTTTCTTTTTCTTTTTCCATTGAATTGTTTTTCGAAAACTATTTTTCATTGATTTTTAAAGTTGAAAATATGAGAATATCTTTAAATTTAGGCTTTAAATCATTCATTTCAATTGTTTAAATATTAATTATAAAAGATTTAGCATGGGAAAATTTATTTTGAAGAACATGAATACGATAGTTTGTAGTTATGGAAGAGAAATAAAAAAATTGAAAAGAGGGGGATCAGTATGGCCTTAGCGACTTCATTTCAGCTAAATTGCTAGTTAGCTAGCGATCGTACTTGTATAGATCGCTTGTTTACTAGCAACGCCCTTCCTGGACAATAAGAACAAAAGTACCGATCGTAACATTTTTACCACTCCTTTTTTTCTTTTTCTTTTTCCATTGAATTTTTTTTCGAAAACTATTTTTCATTGATTTTTAAAGTTGAAAATATGAGAATATCTTTAAATTTAGGTTTTAAATCATTCATTTCAATTGTTTAAATATTAATTATAATAGATTTAGCATGGGGAAATATATTTTGAAGAACATGAATACGATAGTTTGTAGTTATGTAAGAGAAATAAAAAAAAATAAAAAAATTGAAAAGAGGGGGATCGGTATGGAATTAGCGACTTTGTTTCAGTTAAATTGCTAGCGAGCTGGCGATCGTAATCTACATGATCGCTAGCTTACTAGCAACTCCCTCCCTGGACAATAAGAGAAAAAGTACCGATCGTAACATTTTTACCCCTCCTTTTTTTCTTTTTCCATTGAATTGTTTTTCGAAAACTATTTTTCATTGATTTTTAAAGTTGAAAATATGAGAATATCTTTAAATTTAGGTTTTAAATCATTCATTTCAATTGTTTAAATATTAATTATAATAGATTTAGCATGGGAAAATATATTTTGAAGAACATGAATACGATAGTTTGTAGTTATGGAAGAGAAATAAAAAAATTGAAAAGAGGGGGATCAGTATGGCCTTAGCGACTTCATTTCAGCTAAATTGCTAGTTAGCTAGCGATCGTACTTGTATAGATCGCTTGTTTACTAGCAACGCCCTTCCTGGACAATAAGAACAAAAGTACCGATCGTAACATTTTTACCACTCCTTTTTTTCTTTTTCTTTTTCCATTGAATTTTTTTTCGAAAACTATTTTTCATTGATTTTTAAAGTTGAAAATATGAGAATATCTTTAAATTTAGGTTTTAAATCATTCATTTCAATTGTTTAAATATTAATTATAATAGATTTAGCATGGGAAAATATATTTTGAAGAACATGAATACGATAGTATGTAGTTATGTAAGAGAAATAAAAAAAATAAAAAAATTGAAAAGAGGGGGATCGGTATGGAATTAGCGACTTCGTGACAGTGAAATTGCAAGCGAGCTAGCGATCGAACTTCTATATGATCGCTAGATACTTAGCAACGGCCTCCGTGGACAATAAGAAGAAAAGTACCGATCGTAACATTTTTACCCCTCCTTTTTTTCTTTTTCTTTTTCCATTGAATTTTTTTTCGAAAACTATTTTTCATTGATTTTTAAAGTTGAAAATATGAGAATATCTTTAAATTTAGGTTTTAAATCATTCATTACAATTGTTTAAATATTAATTATAATAGATTTAGCATGGGAAAATATATTTTGAAGAACATGAATACGATAGTTTGTAGTTATGTAAGAGAAATAAAAAAAATAAAAAAATTGAAAAGAGGGGGATCGGTATGGAATTAGCGACTTTGTTTCAGTTAAATTGCTAGCGAGCTGGCGATCGTAATCTATATGATCGCTAGCTTACTATTAACTCCCTCCCTGGACAATAAGAAAAAAAGTACCGATCGTAACATTTTTACCCCTCCTTTTTTTCTTTTTCTTTTTCCATTGAATTGTTTTTCGAAAACTATTTTTCATTGATTTTTAAAGTTGAAAATATGAGAATATCTTGAAATTTAGGTTTTAAATCTATCATTTCAATTGTTTAAATAT
Source organism: Pyrus communis (assembly GCF_963583255.1). NCBI lineage: Eukaryota > Viridiplantae > Streptophyta > Magnoliopsida > Rosales > Rosaceae > Pyrus > Pyrus communis. The sequence continues at coordinate 22,649,475 of NC_084813.1, read as the reverse complement.
TAATTATAATAGATTTAGCATGGGAAAATATATTTTGAAGAACATGAATACGATAGTATGTAGTTATGTAAGAGAAATAAAAAAAATAAAAAAATTGAAAAGAGGGGGATCGTTATGGAATTAGCGACTTCGTGACAGTGAAATTGCAAGCGAGCTAGCGATCGAACTTCTATATGATCGCTAGATTCCTAGCAACGCCCTCCCTGGACAATAAGAAGAAAAGTACCGATCGTAACATTTTTACCCCTCCTTTTTTTCTTTTTCTTTTTCCATTGAATTTTTTTTCGAAAACTATTTTTCATTGATTTTTAAAGTTGAAAATATGAGAATATCTTTAAATTTAGGTTTTAAATCATTCATTACAATTGTTTAAATATTAATTATAATATATTTAGCATGGGAAAATATATTTTGAAGAACATGAATACGATAGTTTGTAGTTATGTTAGAGAAATAAAAAAAATAAAAAAATTGAAAAAAGGGGGATCGGTATGCACTTAGCGACTTCTTTTCAATTTAATTGCTGGTTAGCTAGCGATCGTACTTATACATGATTGCTAGCTTACTAGCAACTCCCTCCGATGACAATAACAATAAAAGTACCGATCGTAACATTTTTACCCCTCCTTTTTTTCTTTTTCTTTTTCCATTGAATTGTTTTTCGAAAACTATTTTTCATTGATTTTTAAAGTTGAAAATATGAGAATATCTTTAAATTTAGGCTTTAAATCATTCATTTCAATTGTTTAAATATTAATTATAAAAGATTTAGCATGGGAAAATTTATTTTGAAGAACATGAATACGATAGTTTGTAGTTATGGAAGAGAAATAAAAAAATTGAAAAGAGGGGGATCAGTATGGCCTTAGCGACTTCATTTCAGCTAAATTGCTAGTTAGCTAGCGATCGTACTTGTATATGATCGCTTGTTTACTAGCAACGCCCTTCCTGGACAATAAGAACAAAAGTACCGATCGTAACATTTTTACCACTCCTTTTTTTCTTTTTCTTTTTCCATTGAATTTTTTTTCGAAAACTATTTTTCATTGATTTTTAAAGTTGAAAATATGAGAATATCTTTAAATTTAGGTTTTAAATCATTCATTTCAATTGTTTAAATATTAATTATAATAGATTTAGCATGGGAAAATATATTTTGAAGAACATGAATACGATAGTTTGTAGTTATGTAAGAGAAATAAAAAAAATAAAAAAATTGAAAAGAGGGGGATCGGTATGGAATTAGCGACTTTGTTTCAGTTAAATTGCTAGCGAGCTGGCGATCGTAATCTATATGATCGCTAGCTTACTATTAACTCCCTCCCTGGACAATAAGAAAAAAAGTACCGATCGTAACATTTTTACCCCTCCTTTTTTTCTTTTTCTTTTTCCATTGAATTGTTTTTCGAAAACTATTTTTCATTGATTTTTAAAGTTGAAAATATGAGAATATCTTGAAATTTAGGTTTTAAATCTATCATTTCAATTGTTTAAATATTAATTATAATAGATTTAGCATGGGAAAATATATTTTGAAGAACATGAATACGATAGTATGTAGTTATGTAAGAGAAATAAAAAAAATAAAAAAATTGAAAAGAGGGGGATCGGTATGGAATTGGCGACTTCGTGACAGTGAAATTGCAAGCGAGCTAGCGATCGAACTTCTATATGATCGCTAGATTCCTAGCAACGCCCTCCCTGGACAATAAGAAGAAAAGTACCGATCGTAACATTTTTACCCCTCCTTTTTTTCTTTTTCTTTTTCCATTGAATTTTTTTTCGAAAACTATTTTTCATTGATTTTTAAAGTTGAAAATATGAGAATATCTTTAAATTTAGGTTTTAAATCATTCATTACAATTGTTTAAATATTAATTATAATAGATTTAGCATGGGAAAATATATTTTGAAGAACATGAATACGATAGTTTGTAGTTATGTTAGAGAAATAAAAAAAATAAAAAAAATTGAAAAGAGGGGGATCGGTATGGAATTAGCGACTTTGTTTCAGTTAAATTGCTAGCGAGCTGGCGATCGTAATCTATATGATCGCTAGCTTACTATTAACTCCCTCCCTGAACAATAAGAAAAAAAGTACCGATCGTAACATTTTTACCCCTCCTTTTTTTCTTTTTCTTTTTCCATTGAATTGTTTTTCGAAAACTATTTTTCATTGATTTTTAAAGTTGAAAATATGAGAATATCTTTAAATTTAGGTTTTAAATCATTCATTTCAATTGTTTAAATATTAATTATAATAGATTTAGCATGGGAAAATATATTTTGAAGAACATGAATACGATAGTATGTAGTTATGTAAGAGAAATAAAAAAAATAAAAAAATTGAAAAGAGGGGGATCGGTATGGAATTAGCGACTTCGTGACAGTGAAATTGCAAGCGAGCTAGCGATCGAACTTCTATATGATCGCTAGATACTTAGCAACGGCCTCCGTGGACAATAAGAAGAAAAGTACCGATCGTAACATTTTTACCCCTCCTTTTTTTCTTTTTCTTTTTCCATTGAATTTTTTTTCGAAAACTATTTTTCATTGATTTTTAAAGTTGAAAATATGAGAATATCTTTAAATTTAGGTTTTAAATCATTCATTACAATTGTTTAAATATTAATTATAATAGATTTAGCATGGGAAAATATATTTTGAAGAACATGAATACGATAGTTTGTAGTTATGTAAGAGAAATAAAAAAAATAAAAAAATTGAAAAGAGGGGGATCGGTATGGAATTAGCGACTTTGTTTCAGTTAAATTGCTAGCGAGCTGGCGATCGTAATCTATATGATCGCTAGCTTACTATTAACTCCCTCCCTGGACAATAAGAAAAAAAGTACCGATCGTAACATTTTTACCCCTCCTTTTTTTCTTTTTCTTTTTCTTTTTCCATTGAATTGTTTTTCGAAAACTATTTTTCATTGATTTTTAAAGTTGAAAATATGAGAATATCTTGAAATTTAGGTTTTAAATCTATCATTTCAATTGTTTAAATATTAATTATAATAGATTTAGCATGGGAAAATATATTTTGAAGAACATGAATACGATAGTTTGTAGTTATGTAAGAGAAATAAAAAAAATAAAAAAATTGAAAAGAGGGGGATCGGTATGGAATTAGCGACTTCGTGACAGTGAAATTGCAAGCGAGCTAGCGATCGAACTTCTATATGATCGCTAGATACCTAGCAACGCCCTCCCTGGACAATAAGAAGAAAAGTACCGATCGTAACATTTTTACCCCTCCTTTTTTTCTTTTTCTTTTTCCATTGAATTTTTTTTCGAAAACTATTTTTCATTGATTTTTAAAGTTGAAAATATGAGAATATCTTTAAATTTAGGTTTTAAATCATTCATTACAATTGTTTAAATATTAATTATAATAGATTTAGCATGGGAAAATATATTTTGAAGAACATGAATACGATAGTTTGTAGTTATGGAAGAGAAATAAAAAAAAAAAAAAAATTGAAAATAGGGGGATCGGTATGGAATTAGCGACATCGTCTCAGTGAAATTGCTAGTTAGGTAGCGATCGTACTTCTAAACGATCGCTTTCTTACTAGCAACTCCCCCCCAGGACAATAAGAACAAAAGTACCGATCGTAACATTTTTACCCCTCCTTTTTTTCTTTTTCTTTTTCCATTGAATTGTTTTTCGAAAACTATTTTTCATTGATTTTTAAAGTTGAAAATATGAGAATATCTTTAAATTTAGGTTTTAAATCATTCATTTCAATTGTTTAAATATTAATTATAATAGATTTAGCATGGGAAAATATATTTTGAAAAACATGAATACGATAGTTTGTAGTCATGGAAGAGAAATAAAAAAAATAAAAAAATTGAAAAGAGGGGGATCGGTATGGAATTAGCGACATCATTTCACGGAAATTGCTAGTGAGCTAGCGATCGTACTTCTAAACGATTGCTTTCTTACTAGCAACTCCCGCCCTGGACAATAAGAACAAAAGTACCGATCGTAACATTTTTACCCCTCCTTTTTTTCTTTTTCTTTTTCCATTGAATTGTTTTTCGAAAACTATTTTTCAGTGATTTTTAAAGTTGAAAATATGAGAATATCTTTAAATTTAGGTTTTAAATCATTCATTTCAATTGTTTAAATATTAATTATAATAGATTTAGCATGGGAAAAATATATTTTGAAGAACATGAATACGATAGTTTGTAGGTATGGAAGAGAAATAAAAAAAATAAAAAAATTGAAAATAGGGGGATCGGTATGGAATTAGCGACATCGTTTCAGTTAAATTGCTAGCGACCTAGCGATGGTAATTCTATATTATCGCTAGACTTCTAGCAACTCCCTCCCTGGACAATAAGAAGAAAAGTACCGATCGTAACATTTTTACCCCTCCTTTTTTTCTTTTTCTTTTTCCATTGAATTTTTTTTTGAAAACTATTTTTCATTGATTTTTAAAGTTGAAAATATGAGAATATCTTTAAATTTAGGTTTTAAATCATTCATTTTAATTGTTTAAATATTAATTATAATAGATTTAGCATGGGAAAATATATTTTGAAGAACATGAATACGATAGTTTGTAGTTATGGAAGAGAAATAAAAAAAATAAAAAAATTGAAAAGAGGGGGATGGGTATGGAATTAGCGACATCGTTTCAGGGAAATTGCTAGTTTGCTAGCGATCGTACTTCTAAACGATCGCTTGCTTACTAGCAACGCCCTCCCTGGACAACAAGAACAAAAGTACCGATCGTAACATTTTTACCCCTCCTTTTTTTCTTTTTCTTTTTCCATTGAATTTTTTTTCGAAAACTATTTTTCATTGATTTTTAAAGTTGAAAATATGAGAATATCTTGAAATTTAGGTTTTAAATCATTCATTTCAATTGTTTAAATATTAATTATAATAGATTTAGCATGGGAAAATATATTTTGAAGAACATGAATACGATAGTTTGTAGTTATGTAAGAGAAATAAAAAAAATAAAAAAATTGAAAAGAGGGGGATCGGTATGGAATTAGCGACTTTGTTTCAGTTAAATTGCTAGCGAGCTAGCGATCGTAATCTATATGATCGCTAGCTTACTAGCAACTCCCTCCCTGGACAATAAGAAAAAAAGTACCGATCGTAACATTTTTACCCCTCCTTTTTTTCTTTTTCTTTTTCCATTGAATTTTTTTTCGAAAACTATTTTTCATTGATTTTTAAAGTTGAAAAATATGAGAATATCTTTAAATTTAGGTTTTAAATCATTCATTTCAATTGTTTAAATATTAATTATAATAGATTTAGCATGGGAAAATATATTTTGAAGAACATGAATACGATAGTTTGTAGTTATGGAAGAGAAATAAAAAAAATAAAAAAATTGAAAAGAGGGGGATCGGTATGGCCTTAGCGACTTCGTTTCAGTTAAATTGCTAGTTAGCTAGCGATCGTACTTGTATATGATTGCTTGGGTACTAGCAACGCTCTTCCTGGACAATAAGAACAAAAGTACCGATCGTAACATTTTTGCCACTCCTTTTTTTCTTTTTCTTTTTCCACTGAATTTTTTTTCGAAAACTATTTTTCATTGATTTTTAAAGTTGAAAATATGAGAATATCTTTAAATTTAGGTTTTAAATCATTCATTTCAATTGTTTAAATATTAATTATAATATATTTAGCATGGGAAAATATATTTTGAAGAACATGAATACGATAGTTTGTAGTTATGTAAGAGAAATAAAAAAAATAAAAAAAATTGAAAAGAGGGGGATTGGTATGGAATTAGCGACTTCGTGACAGTTAAATTGCAAGCGAGCTAGCGATCGAACTTCTATATGATCGCTAGCTTCCTAGCAACGCCCTTCCTGGACAATAAGAAGAAAAGTACCGATCGTAACATTTTTATCCCTCCTTTTTTTCTTTTTCTTTTTCCATTGAATTTTTTTTCGAAAACTATTTTTCATTGATTTTTAAAGTTGAAAATATGAGAATATCTTTAAATTTAGGTTTTAAATCATTCATTTCAATTGTTTAAATATTAATTATAATAGATTTAGCATGGGAAAATATATTTTGAAGAACATGAATACGATAGTTTGTAATTATGTAAGAGAAATAAAAAAAAATAAAAAAATTGAAAAGAGGGGGATCTGTATGGACTTAGCGACTTCTTTTCAGTTAAATTGCTAGTTAGCTAGCGATCGTACTTCTATATGATCGCTAGATATTTAGCAACTCCCTCCCTGGACAATAAGAAGAAAAGTACCGATCGTAACATTTTTACCCCTCATTTTTTTCTTTTTCTTTTTCCATTGAATTTTTTTTCGAAAACTATTTTTCATTGATTTTTAAAGTTGAAAATATGAGAATATCTTTAAATTTAGGTTTTAAATCATTCATTTCAATTGTTTAAATATTAATTATAATAGATTTAGCGTGGGAAAATTTATTTTGAAGAACATGAATACGATAGTTTGTAGTTATGGAAGAGAAATAAAAAAAATAAAAAAATTGAAAAGTGAGGTATCGGTATAGAATTAGCGACTTCGTTTCAGTTAAATTGCTAGCGAGCTAGCGATCGTACTTGTAGATGATCGCTTGGTTACTAGCAACGCTCTTACTGGACAATAAGAAGAAAAGTACCGATCGTAACATTTTTACCACTCCTTTTTTTCTTTTTCTTTTTCCATTGAATTTTTTTTCGAAAACTATTTTTCATTGATTTTTAAAGTTGAAAATATGAGAATATCTTTAAATTTAGGTTTTAAATCATTCATTTCAATTGTTTAAATATTAATTATAATATATTTAGCATGGGAAAATATATTTTGAAGAACATGAATACTATAGTTTGTAGTTATGTAAGAGAAATAAAAAAAATAAAAAAATTGAAAAGAGGGGGATCGGTATGGAATTAGCGACTTCGTGACAGTTAAATTGCAAGCGAGCTAGCGATCGAAATTCTATATGATCGCTAGATTCCTAGCAACTCCCTCCCTGGACAATAAGAAGAAAAGTACCGATCGTAACATTTTTACCCCTCCTTTTTTTCTTTTTCTTTTTCCATTGAATTTTTTTTCGAAAACTATTTTTCATTGATTTTTAAAGTTGAAAATATGAGAATATCTTGAAATTTAGGTTTTAAATCATTCATTTCAATTGTTTAAATATTAATTATAATAGATTTAGCATGGGAAAATATATTTTGAAGAACATGAATACGATAGTTTGTAGTTATGTAAGAGAAATAAAAAAAATAAAAAAATTGAAAAGAGGGGGATCGGTATGGAATTAGCGACTTTGTTTCAGTTAAATTGCTAGCGAGCTAGCGATCGTAATCTATATGATCGCTAGCTTACTAGCAACTCCCTCCCTGGACAATAAGAAAAAAAGTACCGATCGTAACATTTTTACCCCTCCTTTTTTTCTTTTTCTTTTTCCATTGAATTTTTTTTCGAAAACTATTTTTCATTGATTTTTAAAGTTGAAAAATATGAGAATATCTTTAAATTTAGGTTTTAAATCATTCATTTCAATTGTTTAAATATTAATTATAATAGATTTAGCATGGGAAAATGTATTTTGAAGAACATGAATACGATAGTTTGTAGTTATGTAAGAGAAATAAAAAAAATAAAAAAATTGAAAAGAGGGGGATCGGTATGGAATTAGCAACATCGTGTCAGTTAAATTGCTAGTTAGCTAGCGATCGCACCTCAATATGATCGCAGTTTACTAGCAACTCCCTCTGTGGAGAATAAGAAGAAAAGTACCGATCGTAACATTTTTACCCCTCCTTTTTTTCTTTTTCTTTTTCCATTAAATTTTATTTCGAAAACTATTTTTCATTGATTTTTAAAGTTGAAAATATGAGAATATCTTTAAATTTAGGTTTTAAATCATTCATTTCAATTGTTTAAATATTAGTTATAATAGATTTAGCATGGGAAAATATATTTTGAAGAACATGAATACGATAGTTTGTAGTTATGTAAGAGAAATAAAAAAAATAAAAAAATTGAAAAGAGGGTGATCGGTATGTAATTAGCGACTTCTTTTCAGTTAAATTGCTAGTTAGCTAGCGATCTCTATATGATCGCTAGCTTACTAGCAACTCCCTCTCTGGATAATAAGAAGAAAAGTACCGATCGTAAAATTTTGACCCCTCTTTTTTTTCTTTTTCTTTTTCTTTTTCCATTGAATTTTTTTTCGAAAACTATTTTTCATTGATTTTTAAGCCACGCTAACCGAGCCACTAAATCGTTCGTGCTCCAAAACTCTAAGGTCCAAAACAAAGCCGTTTGGCATCACCTTTTTTATGGAGCTAGGCTACCTGTAGCCGACCCGCAACCCAATTGGGCATATGCACCAAACCGTCCCACTTGTTTTTTCTTGTCTTTTGGGCCTTGTTTTATTTTTGGCTGGCATGAAATAATAAGTCCATAGGTTAGGCCTTGTTTTTCACTTTTCCTTCTTAGCCCACTAATTGGGTGTATAATCTGCTAACCCATTTACTTCTCCTTTGTTGCCCAACAACCTAACAACCTCTCTTTTGGGCCTACAAGCCACGACAGTCCCATTTTTTGGGTCATCACTCATTCTTTTCACACATAGGTCCCGAAGCTATTCCCGTTCACTACATATGTATATTATGTTTGTTTGCAAGTATCATGAACCTAGAGTTCGTACTTAAACTCAAATTTTAAGTTTTGAAAATAAGTGTCATAGAAATTCGAAGTTTCATAAAACAATACACTTGTAAAAATCCGAAGTTCTTGTAGGTGATTTGTTAGGATTACATGTACATGATGCTTTTAAAAATAACTGTAAAATTTAGTTTGTGCAAATTACTTTATTGTCCATAATTTTATTTTGTGATAGAGAACAAAAATGTTTTTTCACCCTCTTATAGTTGACAAAAAAAGTTTCATTAATATGTGGTTTAAATTAACTTCTTCCTTACAAATCTATTATGTGTAAATAAACTAACTTGAAATAGATCCAATTTTATGGAAAGAGATCATCTCCGGATCCCTTACACCAAATCCACCCAATTAATCAATTCAGACCCTTGAAATTTGATCCAACGACTACAAATAGGGGGGCCCTTTAAAATTTATAATAACTTTAGCCTTTGGACTAAATTTCAAGGGTCCGAATTAAGTAATTGGGTAGATTTGGTGGAAGAGATCCAGAAAGGATCCATTTCCCAATTTTATGGCCTAACAATTAGATTAGTCCAATATTTAGTTATTTTTTTTATTTAGGTCCATGAATAGGACTCCATGTGTCAGTACTTTTTGTTGTTAGGTTGATACTTTGCATTGTGATTAATATTTTACTCTACTATAGCTATTCAATGGAAAAAGAAAAAAAAATAGAAAATGATACGATCGGTGCTTTGCTAGCCACCTCTTTGAGTATAGTCGCTGAAATCATAGCGACTAATTTGGTTAAAAGTCGCTACCTTCATACCGATCCCTCCCTTTTCAATTTTTTTTCTTTTCACTTTTTATTTTTTATTTTTTATTTTGTTAATGTTTCTTTTATTTCTCTTACCATAACAACAAACTATTATATTCGTGTTTTTCAAAATATATTTTTTTCGTGCAAAATATATTATAATTCATTTTTAAATACTTGTAATCAATGATTTAAAACTTAAATTTAAAGATATTTTTCTATTTTCTCACTTTAAGAATCAATAAAAAATAGTTTCAAAACCTAATAATTAGTACGATCACATCGAAATGTTTTGCAATATTTTCCTTACTCCAGCGCAAAATATTTCTTAAAGATAAAAATTTCAATTTTTTTTTTTTCACAAAAAACTATGTGCTATATAAGCCAAAGTTAGAGTCATTATATTCGCACCACATATTTCCTAAAATTAATTTAGGATATTTTCAAAATTTCGGACACCTATAAATCTCTTGGGGGGCCTCACTATTAGTTACATTATGTTTCTATTTTTTTTTTTCAACTCAGGTACCCTATTAGTCAGTATAAACCTAGATTTCAGTTAATCTGTTACAATCTAAACTACCTATCATATAAGTACTTTTACAGTCTAAACTACATGTCATATAAGTACTTGTACAAGCTAAACTACCTATCATATTATAATATTAGTCGGCATAAACTTAGATTTCAACTGATCTTTTATAATCTAAACTACCTATTATATAAGTACTTTTACAGTCTGAACTACCTGCCATACCAAGTACTTGTACAAGCTAAACTACCTATCGTATTGTAACTACCTATCATGGTGGAATAAGTAATTTTACAGGATTCTAACAGTAAGATGTAGTCCTCCATCTTGGTAATGTTAAAAGCCCTCGAAGCTAACACAATCAATGTCAAAAGCCTCTTGAGCAATTACTTACATAAGACAATCAATGTATAATGCTCTCGAATCATGTAACAAATACCAACAAAAATGAAGCTTACTGTTGTAAACGATTCAACAAAAACATGTAAAACTACTTGTAGTTCTCATAGCTTCATGCGAATTCAAATTCAAATTTAGATACTAATTTGCAGGAATCGTGAGGAAAATTCAAAACATGAGTCGGATAGAGTTTTTGATGAAGACGAGATTTGATGAGTAGCTTTTTTTTTTTTAGTTACAACGATATATTGTAAACTAAAAAAGATGAGAGTTTTTTATGAAATGATGAGATTTGATGTGTAACTTAAAGTTCCATGTTAATTCTGGAAGAGTTATGATAAAACATTCAATGACAGTCGGTGCAATTTTGTTTTCAAATTATGGACACTTTAATTGGTCTACTTATTAGACCCCACCTATGACTGTGCAATACATTAGACCCATATCAAAACATACGGATCATGATCCTCTCCTAAGCAAAGGGTGAGGATCCTCTTGACGAAGCCCATCGGGTTGTTGAAATTTTATCCAACGGCTACAAACATGGAGCCCCTCTAAAAGTTATAATAATTGTAGCCGTTGGATAAAATTTCAACGACCCGATGGGTTTGGTCAGGAGGATCCTCACTAGGGATGGGAAAATACCCATTGGTCATGGGTAACCGCGGTTATCCGCCCATTTAAATTTGACGGTTACGGTTACGGGTATAACCGTTTACCCGTGAAATTTAAATGAACGGTTATGAGTATTACCCGCAGTTATAAACGGGTACCCATTTAACCGTTTATTTTAATATATGTAAAACTAAAAAAAAAATAAAAAAAAATTAGTTTCTAACTAGGTTTAGTATTCTGAGATATACTTGATTATACAGGGCCATATAATATAATATATGCCTCACTTGAGAGAAAAATATAGTTGATAGAATGAGCTAATGTTTAATATATGTGATTGAATGTGTTAAAGCATTAGTGTTCTACATTTTTGTTTTGGAGTCTTTTGGAGCTTTGACTAATTCAAGATAATGATTACCTTGAGCATTTAGAAACATGTTATTATTAGATGATGCGTACCTATATATATATATATATATATATTTAATTGGCCTCGAGTTTTCAATAAATATTTGACCCCAAAATTAGAAATCGATTAAATGGCTTGAATCAATGAACATATGTTTCTAAATAAAAATCCAAATATTTATCAAATTAGCTTATTAGCACACTGATGCGTACTTACATACATATATATATATGTATGTATGTATGTATACAAGAATATTAATTAACCTACAATGTGACATCCCGTCCCGGGATTATTAAAACGTACTAGTGAAATGACTTTTCTACCCCTAGATCGTCTCGTTATGTTTTTGGTTGTTTTGTGTGGTGTTGGCAAGTGTAGGGCCACACACACACACACTGTCTCACTCTTCCTCACCCTCTGTCTTCTCCCTGTCTCTCTCTCTCTCTCTCTCGTACTCCCATTTCTTCTTCTTCTTCCTTCAAACATACGGACACACACCAAGAACCCTCAAATCATCACAGATCGAGGGAACCAACTACACCATTGAACTCGTGAGGTCGAGGGGAGCACAGCCATACCATTTTCAGGTGAGAAATCCTTCGTTTTCACGTCGATTCGACAATGGCCGATTTGAGTACTATTCATGCAAAGATTATTCATTGAGTTTTTAGGAATTCTAAGCTCATAGGTAGCTTGGTGGTGTCACGAGGAGCCTCGGAGTGCTTCGTTGAACGATTTTGGACGTTGGGATCACCGTGGTCGAAGTTGGCCGAGTTTTGAGTTTTGAGACAGGTATGATCGCGTGGTTTTTAGCTTTTAAAAGTAGTCTATCGTGATTCTACTAGTCCTAAGCTTCATTTTGGTCCAAGAACCATGAAAAATGGTTGAGAAACGAACGAGAAAACAAGGTTTGAAGTTTTTCCAGTTTTCCGGCGCCGGCGACGGCACCGGAGACTGAACGGAGAAGGTGACGGAATATTCCGTCAGAGTTGACGGAATATTCTTGACGCCGTTGACGGAATCTGTCAAAACTGACGGAATATTCCTCACGGCGTCAGTTGACGCCGTCAGTGTGCGCCGCACGTGCCTGCGCGTGGCCGGCGTGTGTGGCCTTGCCTTGGCCGGCGCGTGGGGGCGCGTGCGGCGGAGGAAAATTTTTCTAAAATTATGGTTGTGATCCTGAGGTTGTGTAGAGCACGTTGGTATATTCATTTGTCCATTTTGAGCAATGTATGAGAAGTTATTACGAGAAGTTGGTTATGTGCTTTAAAGTTAACGTTTTTATAGTTATTTCGCATATAGGTGACACGTACCCCGAGGACGAGCGTTCACACTCGAGGCAGGGGGGCTACGACCCTTCCACATACCAGTGAGTGGGCTTTTGTTTTCCGTATATACCTATATACATTTATATTCCCAGAAATTGTTTAAAAAGGGTTATTTATGTTATGCCATGCACTTTATTATTATCGTTTATGCATCATCACATGCATTAGTAGTGGCATACGTTTATATATGCGTATTGGGTGCCGTGGACGCACATGTAAGTGCCAGGTAAGAGGTATGCATGTTTACATTTCAGTAGTGGTTTGAGATGATTAGAGAGCTCATAACCTGCACCCCCGGTGTTAGTGCTCCCGCCCAGAGTAGGGCACAGTCCTTCACGTGATGTTCACCTCCCGCACCACACGCTCAGCTTGGATCCAAGTTAGGTGCACAGTCCTGTCGTACAGACCACATTAGGTGGTTCCGACTCGTAGGTGACCCGCGATTATTCGCACAGCCTTCACGTGATCGTAGCACTAGAGCGTACATATGTATTACACCCAGGCCTGTCGTACAGACCACTTTAGGTGGTTCTGACTCGTGGGCAGGTTCAGTTATTGATTTTGAGATTTGAGCTCTATATGCAGCCGTACAGGTCACGTTAGGTGACTCCGGCTGCCAGATTACATGTTATTGACATGCTTTATACCTGAGTACTTACATTTCATCATGAGGCTTTGACATGGCATATTCTTGAGCATGATTAGCATACCCTTGAGCATGGTTGGTATATCTATACATACGTATATATGTTTATTTTCTGGGAAGTATACAGGTTTTACGGCGAGGGGTTAGAATGTATTTTGCTAAATGGTTTTCAAAGAGCTTTGTTTTTGCCCACTCACGCTTTTGTTTTGCGCCCCTCCAGGTTCTAGTTGATTAGCAGTTTCGGTGGTTTTCCCAGAGGATTCTCCCGGCTTTTCTGACAGATACTCACCAGTGTAGGGTCACCTTTGGGTGTACTTATGTCGCAACTTTCTCTTGGACTGCTGTAGACCTGCTCTGAAATTGTCTTTCACTTACGCTAACACTTGTTTAGTACTTTGTATTCTAGTTTTTAATTATTCGTACTTTTATATTATTACTTTATTGGCTTCCGCACGTGCACATGGCTACATCACCTTCGTGTGACGGCCAGCATGCTCCGATCTCGGTCGGGGTGTGTCATACAACCATGCATGATTCTTGTAATAGATTGACCGTCAAATAATTGGGAGACATCGCATATTTTCACAAATAATATTGCCGTTAATATAAAAATACATGTTAAATGTACTTATAACGGTATTTAATAGTTAGAAAAAAAGAAAATTATGACAAATTTCTTTTTAATTTTCAAGTTGTTAAAAAAAATAGGTAGATGGGTAAAAAAAAAAGTAAACGGGTACGCGATTATGGGGAAATGGGTATGCGGTTATGGATATGGGTAATGCAAAACGACAAAGAGATAGAGGAGATGTCAAAAGACACACGAGGCTTGACAGAAAAAATCATAGAAGAGCAGTGCTCAATTCTTCATTACCATAAAATTATAATTCCAATTGTCTTCCTTTAACATATCAAACTCCCTCCCTAATATACTAGTGTGCCAAAACATCTTCATCAATGCAGATACAACTCCCTAAGCCACCAAATCATATTAAATGACAATTGTTCCACCTAGCCACTCAATTTAAAACACAACTTACAATGCATCAAAATTACTACAAATATTAAATCACAGCCTAAGATACATGAATATCAAATTAATAATTAACGGAATGACCAAACACCAAAATACCAAAATCCCCGTTGAATGAACTCCTTATGCATTGCATCAATGGGTATATCCGTTTATGTAAATATCCTTATGCACTCCATCAATGGGTATACCCGTTTATGTAAATACTCAACGGGTAAACTGTTACGTAAGTAAAAACTTAAATGATTATGAGTAAATAATTATGATTACCCATCCACCATAACCGTTGCCCATCCCTAGAAAAAGACTTTCGAGGGTAAAATAGTATTCCTATTATGCATTTACCTTTCTAACTTTTTGGTCAAATGTGCCACTCAAGATTAGCTCTCCTTGACTTTTACGGTGCGTGGCGTGGGTGCGGTTGGTGAAGCCTGAAGAAATGAGGCGGTGGAAGACGTTGATGAAAACGTCGGCAGGGCATCCATAAAGCCACGACGTGCGAGTGCGATTGACTTCTCCTTCTCCAAAGACGCAAGCTTTTGATAAAATTACAGTCTTTACAGACAGACAGGTAACGTAACTACTTCGCAACTTCGAATGAAGGCATCAAATCTTTTTAATTTATTAGATTCATTTGTTTCGTCAATCGTTGTATTTTAATTTGTATGAATATGTTGGTTGATGTTAAAACTATTAAAAAAAATGATATGAAATCTGAGTTAATCGGGTGACTTTTGATGTCAAAATTGCCGGCGGGAATTGTTCTTATGGTTACTGCCGTTAATTTTGTGTTGTTTGTGTTAATTTCGTGGCAGAAATAGAAACATGGCTGGTGTGTCGGCTGGGAAGAAGCTCATCCAAATTGACATCGTGTCGGATACGGTGTGCCCGTGGTGCTTTGTGGGCAAGAGAAATCTTGAAAAAGCTTTTGAGGCATCTCGTGATCGATTCGACTTTGAGGTTCTCTGCTTTTCCTTGTGTTGTTTGTTGTTGTTGTTGATGTTGATGCTGTTGTTTTTTTCTTTCACCATGTTGATGTTGTTGTTGCTTTTGTTTAAAAGCTGTTTTTGACAACCAGAAGCGCTTCTAAATACGTTTGGTAGGAAAACATAAAAGTATTTCTAGGTTGTTGGAGCGCTTTCTAGCAGACGCACTTGATATTTTTGATAAAAATTTTAACGTGTTTCTAGTAAAAACAC
Organism: Pyrus communis; assembly: GCF_963583255.1. Classification (NCBI taxonomy): domain Eukaryota; kingdom Viridiplantae; phylum Streptophyta; class Magnoliopsida; order Rosales; family Rosaceae; genus Pyrus; species Pyrus communis. The sequence continues at coordinate 22,633,858 of NC_084813.1, read as the reverse complement.
TTATAGTGAAAGCGCTTACGAGCATAAGTGCATCCTACAAAAGAAGTACCAAACGGACCCTAAGTGTATATAAGTTGTTGGCTTTGTGCTGTGCCGTGTTTCCATCCTAAAATATTGTCACTGTGTATGAACTTTTCAGGTTAGATGGCATCCATTCCAACTTAATCCCAATGCGCCTAAAGAAGGCGTTGATAAGAGAAGTTATTATGAGGAAAAATTTGGGACTAATAGGTCGAAACAAATGGAGGCTCGGATGGCAGAGGTATCGCTGCAATTCTATTCTATGAATCACCTGTACAAACAGAACACTGAAATACATGTTTAGTCAATCCAGTCACTCACTATGTCCCCTTCGACAATTGCAGATTTTCCGAAGCCACAGCCTGGAATATAACCTTACCGGGCTCACGTAAGTGTAAAGGATACTTCTTTTTTCCTTTTCCATTGTTTCGCTGATTCCAAATTCGTAATAGAGGGAAAGCCAGGAAAAGGTTTTGTTAGAACTTGGATTGCAGTTTAGGTATTATGTTATTAACATTGTGTTGAAATTGCACAGGGGAAGTACTCTAGATAGCCACAGGCTTATCTATTTTGCTGGGCTTCAAGGGCATGATAAGCAACATGCTCTTGTGGGTGAACTATTTCTTGGATACTTCACACAGGCAAAATACATCGGGGACAGGTAATTAAGCAAAGTTTCGGGCCAGTTTTTCATGACTTCACATCTGTATGCCTTAAAGGTTGTATTTAGTGATTTCTTCTCTTGTATACTTTGTGATACGCGTTAAATGTTGTGAACCCCTTCCATTCTAAGATGAACAAGATAAGCAGTTTTTATGGGAGAACAAACAACGTGGAAGTAAATGCTGTTACATCCTTAAATCTGAATTTAAGAGGCACAATTCAAATATTTGCAATTTGGATACAGGGAATTTCTTCTGGAAAGTGCTCAAAAGGTTGGAGTAGAAGGGGCAGCAGAGTTTCTTGAAGACCCCAACAATGGGCTCAATGAGGTTTGTTTACTGATTCCTTCGCGTTGCTATTATTTGCCAAGTTAACAAATGAGAACAGAATGTAGATTCGAAGATCGACTGATTCAACTTTTAAGATTCTGGTTTTTTGTACCTGGAAAGTAAATCTGGCTAGAATTAGAAACAACCTTCTGTATTTTCGATATATCTGATGTTGCTCGTTATGATAAAATGAAGGTCAATGAAGAACTGGAGAAGTACGCAAGAAACATCAATGGAGTCCCACATTTTTTGGTGAGTGATGAAAACTCACATATATGAATATTGAACTTTCGTTGGATTAGCTTAATAGATCTTCTACTTATGAATCATTTGGTTCTTTTGGCAGTTTAACAATGGAAAGCTTGCGTTAAGTGGCGGCCAACCGCCTGAGGTGTTCTTGAGAGCTTTCGAAGCAGCCACAAAGTGATGCAACCTTACATATACGAGCATCCGCTCTCCATCTCCAATAAGAATCCAACCTCGGAAATATATTTACATATACGAGCCTTCGCTCTCCATCTCCAATAAGAATCCAACCTTGGAAATATATTTTCAATACATATGAGTAATTTTTATCATGTTTGAGTGTGAATCATGAACCTTTTTCTTCACATGATGTAATAATGCGACACCGGGTTTATATATGTCTATCCATGTGACACCAGATTTTCTCTTGTTCCTTTGTTTTGTTCTTTGTTATAGATGAGATCGCCGTGTTTTCGCGAATCACGTTTTAGTAAGATTAAAATGCCTGAATTCCGACGTTCTTTTGTTGTTAGAAAAATGACGACAAGTGCAAGTTTGTAACGCCCACATCTACTGATATAGGGAAACTTTAGAAGTAAACATTATTTTGGGCTTTTTTCTCCATACAAACGATATCGGGCAAAGAAATCAAACACAAGTGCTCGGGTAGAAGATTATATGTTTTGAACCGCTTGAGCTGCAAGCCACCTGGTTGTGGAGTTATATTGGTCCGTTTTATCAGATGAGAACTAGGCATCGTGCCAAAATATACTAGCCAGGTCAAAATTCGTTTACATGAAAACTCAAAGGCATGTGAGCTACGTGGTAGGTTACAAAACTTTCAAACGTTCGAAAGTCCACAAGGTTGTCCGAAACCCACTACGCCACGTGGCAGGTTTCATGAACAACTTTGAAACAAAAACATCATCAAATCCCCCGTACATTTTGATTCATTTGTTTGATCCATATTTACGCATGCACATTTCAATCTATATTAAACATGGCTAGAAGGAAAAAGCCTGTTGAAATTGATATGGTTGCAGACACTGTGTGTCCGTGGTGCTTTGTGGCTAAAAGATATCTGGACAAAGCTCCGGTGGCAGGTAACGATCGATAGGAGTTCGAGCTCCGGTGGCGTCGGTATCAACTCGATCCTGATGCCCCTTAAATAGGCACTCACAAGAAAGAGTATTATGCGAAAAAGCTCGGCAAAGATGTGTCCGAAGTGTTCAAATCACGTATGTCAAATGTAAGAAGTTATGCACCGGAAATCTCAATGTATAAATATATTTGAAGGACACCCTCAAAGGGCATCCTATAAATTGTATTTCAGTGACCTGAATCGTCTAAAGCAAGTGCAGAGGAAATACTTTAGAGAGTCACAAGCTTATATATTTTGCTGGGCAACAAGATCATTGTCATGATCTTGTGGATGAGATTTGTCTTGGATACTTCACAGAGGGGGAACACATTGGGGACAGGTAGAAGCTTAGTTTTGAGACAATTTCTTTTATTCTTTACGACTTAGGAGGTAAAAGGTATTTGCAATTTGATTGCAGGGATTTTCTTCTGCAATGTGCTGAAAAAAATGATGCAGAAGGGCAGCAGAGTTTCTTGATGACCCTAGCAATGGGCTCAACGAGGTCAATTCTTCGAGAGATTCTATCATACGACCGGAGATATATCATTTCCTTCCTATATCTCTCGTCACAAAACCATTGCGTCTTGAGAGAGAAATAGGCGATTGTGATTTTCTGCTGACCTTGCTTGTTATGATAAAATGAAGGTAAAGGAAGAGTTCAAGAAGTACTTGGAGTAAAAGGAATCCCGTATTTCGTCGTGGGTGATGAAAACTTCACATCCCGTAAAAATTTATGACTCGTTTGACAACCATTTCGGTAATTTTTTGGGGCAGATTATTGGAAAGGAAGAGTTGAGTGGTGCTCAGCCAACTGAGGTCTTTCTGGCTGCCTTCGAATCAGCCAAAAAATTATAAAACTTCACATCTCAAGGCATTCACTATGTAGCTCTAACAAGAATACGCAACCTTGGAAACATGTTCTAAATGCTGATCAATTTTCTTTTGTTCAACAATTTTGCATGTTGTATTAATGGTGTTAATGACAATCGTTAATCAAGCGAAATCACATGTGAACGTGCGATCTTGAATTACAATCTAATAACATATCAGATATTTCTGCATATAACTATCCCAATATGTATCCTTATTTATCCCGCTTTTAATTTTATCCGATACGAAAACATTCATCTGCATTAAGTATTTTGGAGCGCTAGTAACAATTCCCGATATATAATTAGGCTAATGTTGTTCAGTCTTCCTAATCTGATGTGAGATTTAAGACACCATTAAGGGAGAAAGAAGTGAAAGGTAAATCATAATTTAACCGAGCAATGCAAGCAAGAAAGAACTTATATGGAATGAATATTTACTTACAAGTTCTCAGAAATCAAGTTTATATGTACCATCAATTGACACTTTCGACATGTGGTATTCACAATGAAAATCACTTCCTTAGTGTTCTCTCTCTTCCAAAGTTGTTGGATTCATCAACGACACAAACCTTTTCGATCGCGATTAAGTCGTTTCATCGAATACCATCACCTACAAAGCGAAACATATAAATCCAGAGTCAAAATACAGGTTACAGGAGAAAAGCAACTTGCTTTATAACTATTTGTCATATCAGATGAAAAGCTTAGAGAAATAACTTTAGGATGGACTTCCTAATTTTTTTAATTGACGGTATGAATATGCAGCATATAATCGACAGTACAAACCAAATTGCTTGATCGAGCAGCTCGAGTCCATGTGTGTTGGTGAGGGAAAAGGATATTCGAGTACTTGACCAAAAATAAATAGTTAAAACATGCATAGCAATATATCGGCGATGGTGGAATTTTCCTATAACGTAAGTAACACAAATACTTGACTGGAGTTGAAAACTAAAAGCCATCGCTACCTACAGATTATCATCAATCATCATTATGAAAGAAAATGTTACCTTGCCACAAACAGGGCAGCTTTCACTTCTCTCCATCCACTCATATATACAACCAAGGTGAAAATGATGAGAGCATTTTGTTATTATTTTTGGGTTTTCGTGTGTGTATTCTGCATAAATGGCAACAGAAAAAACATGAGAATTTATATATCAGAAGTTATATACCATAAGGGTACACTTTCCAGAATCATAAACCAATCAACATTGCAACAAATATTGCAGATCCACTTAAGTGTTTTTAAGTCTCTTTCCAAGCTTCGTGCCAAATTATTGAAGTAGTGCGATTTCTAGGGGAGCAGAGCAACGGCAACATGAAAATGTACCCTTTACAGGTGTAATTGAGTTGATTCAATTTGGTAAGCAAACACGTGCAATTAACAGAGTCCAAATAGGACTGTGTCATTCATGTTTGTGTACTTTCAAGTGGAAATGACCATCAGATCCACAAAAAAGTCAACATGAAGAAACTCGGCTACTACAGATTGAGGGAAGAAGGACAAACACCAGTCAAAGAAAAATTACCTTCAAGACATGTTGGACAAACATCCTCGTCCTCTGAGGATGAATAGAAGTTCCCAATTCCAGTTGTAGCTTTGGCAGATGAGAACTTCATTGAGGACTTGGAACGATGTTCTTTTGACCCATCTTCACAAGCAGAGCCATTCCATTTTTCTCCTGTACTCAAACTTTCAGAATCTGCATCAGTATCACTTCTTAGAGGTTCAGCCTCCTCATGAGAGTGACTTGAGCCCTTCTCCCGCCTAGAAATCAACCCATCCCGCTGCAAGCGAATGTATCTGGGGTCAGCATCATAAGGCAAGGGCCTTGGAGGCGAACGATACATGTCAGATAAGGAGTTGTCAAGTGATGCTGAGGAATTCATTGATGCAGCCCCCTGCATGGATGAGGGGATCGAATGCACTTCCTCTCTTCTGAATAGTGATGTATACTGCAAAATTAGAGAAGATAACGAGTTATAATTCCATCTTGAAGAAAGTTTTTATCATCAATATTAATATCTGAATAATCATCAATTTCAGTTTTTATAAGCTTCAAAACTTCTAAACAGTGAGCCCCTGCCTAACTGATAATCAAAAGTAAACTAGAAAAACGGCTTTTCATTTGTTCCAGCAAAATACTCACAGGGTTGCGAATGCAGAAGCAGATAAGTGAGGGCACTAAAGCAGCACCGTCTCCAGCATAATTATAGATAAACAAACAAACTAATGTCGAATGTATTACGCATTCTAAACATATGGAACTCAGAAAATACATAAGGACAAGAAAAAAGAAGAATTAGTTAAGTAATGAGGATGACAAAGGCATACCACATTTAGAAAGTTCTGAAGAAAGCAACTAAGACAGGCACAGTCCCTATATGCAGAACTGTTCGGATTCACATAATCTTCAAAATCCTCAGAATTCAAACAACAACATACAGAACCCATTGTGCCAGCTTCAAAATAAGTCTCTGCAACAATTCCACACTCTCATCGACCGAAACCAATCAAGTTCCACTTGTGCATTAATCAATAGAGCGCTAGGAGCAATAACTGTACTTTGACAAGTACAAGAGAGGACACAAAGCTCGCAGAAGTCCCACTGCCTCTGCGGACTGGTACCCTCCCTCTTCTATTTAACAATGTCGGATGCCTTTTCTGGTTTTGGTATAACTTACGGTTATATTCTTCACCTGCGAAATAGAATACAGTAATGTTCAAGTTTCTAACAACAATATCGACAAGAGAAAACGCTACAACTGAAGAGAGCTATCTAAACAAATTCACTAGCCAAATTAACTAAAGCGCAAAACATAAACAATCCATGTTGATCAGTTTAGTGGTACAGAGAGTTCATACATTAAAGTAAATCAATTACGTCGCCGTCATGTTTCCTGCGAAAGATCGTAGCACCTAACCAAATGCAGCTATATAATCCCATGACTTGAAAAATACGGAAACACAGAAAATTTCAGAAGGTACTTAAGAATATAAAGTCACACCGAAGAGATATATTTAGATACAAATCCCCCACATCTATTAAGAAAGCAACCATCTTTTTTGTTCCTCACCCTTCCTCTAGTATGGTGAAGAAGAAAGGCATATCAACCAAGAGAAAAATTCACAGAAAAGTGAAGGTCAAATCAGTTAATCCAAAACATTTTAAAAACTAAAACACCATAATTTGGGAAAGGAAAACACGCAGCTATCCTAATTTTTCAAAAATAAAAGGATTAATAGGAAGATCAACCTGGAAAACACATAAACCAATGTAAATAGACAGGCCCTTTTGCAAAAATCAAATCTTGGAACATCCAAAAGGTTCAAAAAACAAAACCCAATTGCAAAATTCAAATTTGCAGCAATCAGAATGTTCATGGAATAAAACCCATCACCAGAAAAAAAAAAGAAAAAAAAAAAGAAGCTAATAAATAAAAAATCAAACTCCTTTTGCAGCTACAATTCAATCCTGAAGCAATCAGAAGATTCAAAACACTGCAGAAAGCAAATAAATTTAAAAAAAAAAATTACAGATACATAGATTTTCAAATTAAAAGTACCTGAGAGAGGTGGGAAGGAAGTGGAAGGAGAGAGATGGAGATTGATCTTGGTGGGTGGACAGAGACAGGTGCACCAAGGAATCGGAAAATTCAGTAGAATTAGGAATTGGATGATTGGATAAATATGAAAATTCGAAAATCGGGTGTTAATTTGGGTAAGTGGGTTAAGAAATTGGGTTTTCGAATTTGTCAAAATTGTGTTGGATTTGTACTTGGATTTTGGATTTTCGGGTGATGGGAGCTATGAATGCGCGGAATTTTAAAGTCACCTCCTTTAATCTGTCCCCTTTAACTTTAATGATGATGTCCCATTCCCAAACCAAATGCAAAATAAATAATTCTCCTCCCAAAAAAATATTAAATAAATGGTTTAGTGATTTTATATACATATTGGTAGAACCTTAATTATCATCGTCACTATCCACATTTATTTTTATTTCTTCTATGTTCTTATTAATTTTCAGCTAATCGAACTAAAAGATTTAAAAAATATTAATAATAACAAATTAACATGAATGTATAAGAAATAAAATTGAATGTGAATACTGAATAGCATTATCCTTGCTTATTTATCTTTTTTTATTTTTTTTATTTACCAATGGCATGTTTAACTTATCATTTACAAAAAAAAAAAAAATTTGATAAGATAAGAACATAGGGTATGTTTGGGTAAGGAGCACCAAATTACAAGGTCTTTAGGTCAAATGAAGAAAAAATTGATCACAAAAGGTTAGATAAGAGAATTTGGAACAAAATTAATCACAGAAATAGGAAAAATTTTGATAAAAATTTGTAAATGATTCATTTCAAGTAATCATTTTGAGATCCGTATATCATGCATTTTGTAATATTTTGTGGTCATTTATAATCACTCCTATCAAACTTTTTGTGATTTATTTCTTTTCATCACCATATATAAGTCTCTGAGAATTTGAAAGTTCTTCACCCAAACATACCCAAGGAACTTAGAAACGATGAAGTACAAAATGAAAATTAGATTAACTACTCTCCTTAGTTGTTCCAATTCTTGTTTTTTTGAAGGCATTTGATTTCAGAAATTAAGGTAAGACTTACTTTTTTTTTTTAAATTTCTTATATGCACTACAACGTGAGAAGTCAAGAGTTAGAATCATTCTTTTCTCTCTTATACTCATTCTTTATAAGTATAGGATTGAAATTATTCTGATTCCTAATTTCTCACACATGAGACATGAAATCACAAAGTATGTATTTCCCACACTACCAATTGCAACCCAATACCTGAAAAATTAGGAAATAGGTTTGACCATAAAAAATAGTTGATCTCATTCTCATTCATTATATTCGTTATTATTTATTTTCTAATTCATAAATTGCCCATTGCAAATAAGAAACATGCACCTTGCACTCGAGGTATTGAGTTCGACCTTCTTTTTTTCAATATCATATGAAAAATGTATAATAAAGAGATTGACAATTTGCTCCTCATCATAGTGTCGGCACTGTATGCCATTCTTCCTACAATTAGTATATTAGTATTATATACAACAAGCCTTTTCAAAATGGCATTATTGCTGGACATATTTATCTTGACAAACATCCCTTTTCAAAATGGCATTATTGCTGGACATAAGATGAAAAATAAAAATAAAAATAATTGTGAAAATCAAATTTAATCTAAAACATCGATAGCGCACTTCAAAACAAAAAGTGTGTATTAAAATGGTGGGGTTATCTACACACATTTTTCTTCTGCTAAACACTACTCTCAATTTTAGGGGGGATGTATTCAATTGGAGATTTGAGAGATTTTAATGGATTTATAAATTCATGAATTTTTATGAAGTTTAACTGATTTGTAGAGATTTCATGTAAAATTTTGATTCAATTCCCTCGAAATCTCATGGAGTTTGTAAATGCTTAAAATACACTACAAAATCTCTCTAATTCCCTCTAATTCCTCAACTTTTCCAAATTCTTTAAATTCAAATTCTAACTGAATACACATGTTATAAACTTCTTTAAAATTCTAATTGAATACACCTGGATTTCTATGTATTTTAATAAATTATCTTAAAATCATGATTGTATACGCATTGAATTTTAGAGAATCATTTAAAATCTTAATTGAATATCATTAGATTCATTAAAAGAATTAAAATCTCTTAAAATTCTAATTGAATACATATTTTTAGATTATCGGATCAAATAAATTAAAAAAATCAAATAACGATTTAAATAAATTAAAAAATAACAGAAGATAACAGAGAATGGGCAAGAAGTAAGAAATTGCGTGAAAAGTAAAAATCACACGTCACCATACGTCGTGTGAAGCATTAAATTGAATAATTAAATTAAAAAGGTTCAAAAATTGGGATGGCCACCGTACGCCTTGTCGTAAATTTTAATTTGAATCAAACAAAATTTACGCTACTCGTTTCGTTTGTTTAAATACATCAAATTACCGTTGAGCCTATAGCTCTTCGCCGGCGACGTCTCAGATCTACTTCTCCCTCTCCAACATTTTCCCCCAAATTCCAAACCCTAATTCTCAAAAACCATCGTGGAGACCTCCATTGCCCTCAAGCCGCTCCGTTTCGCACTCTCCCGACGCTCATAGCGGTGTCAGTGTGAGGCGTTTGAAGTAATTTAGCTCCAATTTCAGTTCACCACTGCACGAATTAGGGTTTTGAATGTTCGCTGCAGATGGTGATTTAGTTCTCGAAACGTTTGTTCTTTGTGGAGACGTGAGAGTCTAGGTTTTGTACGGAAGAATGCAGGGATCGGCGCAGAGCTCTGCGGCCCAGCCGGAGGCGATGTTGCAATGGCTTCAGAAGGAAATGGGGTACCGGCCTTTGGGTCCGTACAATGCTGCTTCTAGCAAATCGCAGTTGCCCTCAATCGATTCGCTGAGGAAGATTTGCCGTGGGAATATGATACCCATTTGGAATTTCTTGATTACCCGCGTGAAGTCTGAGAATACGGTGAAGAATATTCGAAGGAATATAACGGTTCATGGTGGTGGCGGCGGTGGAGGGGACGGTGGCGCATTGGCAAAGGCGGGGAAGGAGGAGATCACGAGAAGTAAAGGGGGTAGGAGAAAGGAGAAACTTGGGGAGGCTGCGAGTGCGGCAGAGACCAGGGAGGCCGCGCTGCAAGAGAGGGACTTGGCGGTAAAGGAGGTGGAGAAATTGAGGAACATTGTGAAGAGACAGAGGAAGGATTTAAAGGCCAGAATGTTGGAGGTTTCGAGGGCTGAGGCTGAACGGAAGAGGATGCTTGATGAACGCTCTAAAAAAAGGTTTGAGCTTTTTTTAAACATTTGCATACTCCAGTACATGATTTGGTTGGGTTGAAAACTTGTTTTGTAACGTTAAATTTATCGTGGTATGTCATTATCATCATATTTAAGAATGAAATGAGCTGTGTAGATTATTTAGAGAGGAAACACGATGCTATTCCTCTTTGCAAGGTTTATTTGAGAATAGTCTTGTTGTTTGAAAATTTGTGTTTAGTTCATTGATCCACACAACAAAAAATAACCCCTTTTTTGGAAGGCCGTGTAAATTCAAATGATATTCACAGCCACAGGATAGTATTTCAAGTTATTCAATGCGGATTGCGGGCTATGTTGATATATCCTTGATCTTGATGCAGGCATAAGCAAGTAATGTTGGAGGCTTACTATCAACAGTGTGACGATGCGGAAAAGATATTTGCAGAGTATCATAAACGTCTTCGTTATTATGTTAATCAAGCAAGAGATGCTCAAAGGTCAGGTGTTGATTCATCTCTTGAATTGGTTAACAGCTTTGGTTCAAACAGTGAAAAGGAAGCTGTTTATTCAACTCTTAAGGGCAGTAAAGCAGCAGATGATGTGCTTCTTATCGAAACCACTCGGGAAAGAAACATCCGAAAGGCCTGTGAATCTCTTGCAGCACATATGATTGAAAAAATTCGCAGTTCTTTTCCTGCATATGAAGGAAGTGGTATTCATTTGAATCCTCAGTTAGAAGCAGCCAAGTTAGGTTTTGATTTTGATGGGGAATTACCTGATGAGGTCAGAGCTGCAATAGTGAATGGGTTGAAGAATCCTCCTCAATTGCTTCAGGCAATTACTTCATACACGTCACGGTTGAAATCTCTAATTTCCAGAGAGATAGAGACAATTGATGTTAGAGCTGATGCAGAAACTTTAAGGTAAACACTTCCTTGTCAGTCCTGTTGGATATGAGGAGTTTATTCACTTTTCTCCTTGCCTTAGCTTCTACAGACAAGGCTGTTCAACTACAAGATACCTTCTTTGTATTTTTTTAATAGTCACTGAGCCAAAGATTGGTGTTAATATGGTCTCCCTGCCCTCCCCCCTCTTTTTGTTAATACTTGCAGTGAGAGGTCCATTATTTGTCATGTTTTTATAACATTTATCCTTAGTCTTTGCAAGGATATTCAATTAAAAGAAGTTTTCTTTAATCTATTCTTTCAAATCAATCAACTTTCGTTCTTAAATTAAGTGTGGTGTAATTAACTGGTAAATTGGTTTTAAAGTAATCCTTGTGGATACAGTCTCATGCTTGCATATCTATACTATTATTGATTTGCAGGCTTGTGAGTAACTTAATTTGGGTCTTTTGAATCTCTATTTTTAGGTGTTTAAAAGTCTACAACATCCAGCTGCTTGATTTAAAAAATAATGTGTACCTTTTTCAAATTTGATCATTTCTGTGTCTGAATTCTCATTTCTTCTCCCTATTCTTGGCTAATGTCTTATGAATTCCTTAATCAGGTACAAGTATGAGAACAACCGAGTTATTGATGTTTCTTCTCCTGATGTGAGTTCACCATTACACTATCAACTTTATGGTAATGGAAAGATAGGAGTTGATGCACCTTCTAGAGGAACTCAACTTCTTGAAAGACAGGTTATATTCTTTTACTAGATGGTAGCCTTTACATTAATATTTAATTATATTTTCTTCTTTTCACTTGTATCATTCATCTTAACATTCTTATTTCCACAACATGGATACATTGCTCCTACTCTTGCTTTAAATGCTTTCCCCAACCTCCTCCCCCCCCCCCCCCCACAAAGAATAGTTGGCCTAATCCCTAATTTCATAAACAAGCATATTGTTTAAACGAAAGAATTGTTTGGTTCTATTTTACCCTTACATTTCTGCTTTTGTTTTGTTTTCTGAATTGTGCATTGTTCAAGAGTTTAACTTGTTATTTGGAATATATTGTTCACAGAAAGCACATGTTCAACAATTTTTGGCTACTGAAGATGCACTGAACAAAGCTGCAGAAGCTAGGGGTCTGTGTCAAAAACTTATAAAACGCTTGCTTGGCGATAGTGACGTAGCTTCTTCAGGAGCATCACAAAATGTGGGCAGTCTTAGGCAACTTGAGGTAAATCTTCCTTGCATATTAAATGTATTAATTACCGATAGTTTGGGTGGAAATAGCACCATGGGTGACAGGTTTGAATAGTTTCAGTCTTTTGATCCTTTTGATAGTTCTATACTCTATACCAGCTTACTTTTAGTCTGCACTTTGTTATCATCTGTTGTTTTTACAGTCTTCCCTTTTCTTTGTGTAGCTGGAGGTTTGGGCCAAAGAAAGAGAAGTTGCTGGCTTGAGGGCTAGCTTGAATACGCTGATGTCTGAAATACAACGCTTAAATAAATTATGTGCGGAAAGGAAAGAAGCTGAAGATTCTTTGAAAAAGAAGTGGAAGAAGATTGAAGAATTTGACTCCCGCAGATCAGAACTTGAAATCATATATACTTCATTACTAAAAGTTAACATGGTAAGTATCTCAGCTTCGTTAGTGCCAATTTGCTAACCACTTCATATATCACCAATTGCATAGTTTTCATATGTTATTCGTATCATATGGTAGAATATTTCAATAGAGGCAGATAGGATAATGCTTCTCTATCTCTTTTTTGTTCTCCGTCAGGAATATATTCTAATATTATTTTTGTCAACTTGGTACTTGGTAGGATGCCGCTGCGTTCTGGAATCAGCAGCCATTATCCGCGCGGGAGTATGCATCAAGCACTATTATTCCAGCATGCACAATAGTTATGGATTTTTCAAATAGTGCAAAAGATCTTATTGAAAGAGAAGTTTCTGCTTTTGACCAAAGTCCTGATAATAGCCTCTACATGCTTCCAGCAACTCCACAGGTTTGTTGAGTAAATTTGTGGCTTTATCATTATTAAAGAATTGTTTTTCTTCAACTCTTTATTTTTAAATTGGCGAATGATTGTTTTATAGCTGAATCTGTCTGTTACTTATAGAAATGGTAAAAATCAATAATTCTGTTTCTTATGACCATTATCAGAATTATTAGGGACTAATCATAATCGGTCTGTAATCTCTGTATGATTTCAAATTTTATGACTTCTATAGTTTGTGTAATATTAGGAATATCTTGAAGTTTTTCTATTGTTGTTTGGCTAGTAAATACAAATCTATCTTTTGTTGTCCACCTTATATAATCTGTGTATGGAACGATGTAACCACTAATTACTTTTGTATCAGGCACTATTGGAGTCCATGGGTACAAATGGGTCTACTGGACCTGAAGCTGTTGCTGCTGCAGAAAAAAATGCTGCTATATTAACTGCAAAAGCAGGTGCTAGGGATCCATCAGCAATACCATCCATATGTCGCATATCTGCTGCCCTTCAATATCCTGGTGGTGAGTCTTCATTCATCTGCTACAATAGTATAGGAATGCCTAAGATTAGAGGCCACTGCATTCGTTTTAGGCTTGGTTTTGGAAGAAATACTTCCTCCCCATTTATCCAAGGCTTGGCAATAGAAGGTCTCTTTTGCCTTCTTTTTTGAGTTGAGTGTGTTATGGTGACAAATGGTTACGGTTGCGGAAACCGGAGAAAGAATCAGTTACCTTTTGAATCAAAATAGCGACGAGCCGAGTATCGCACTTACAAAGAAAAACAAAATGCATCAGCCTTTCAATAAATTGGTAAAACTCACTGGACGGTTAGATTTTATGCTGGTGAGTATGGAGGTGCTGCTACATGATAGCCTGCAAGGATCTTGTTTTGAATAATCTTAAGCCCCAGTAGGCAGGACACTATGAATAAGTTATCTCTCGCACCTTTTTTTTTTTTTTTGGGGGGGGGGGGGGGCGGGGTGGTGGTTGGTGGTGTGTGGAGGGGGGGTTATGAAAATCTTATATCAGGAATCAGGATAAGAAATAATCTTCAGTTGCTATTCTTTCCTGAACCTAGGTACGGAGTTTTGTTTGGAACATGAAATTAGAACTCTGATTAAATGGTGCTCTGTGGATTCCGTGCTCTCTCAATATCTACAGATGTCACTTGTACCTATAGTAAAATGAATATAATCATTTTGGCTTGTGAATTTGCTCCTTAAGCTTAAGGATGCCTAGCCTGAGTTTCACGAATGCTACCATATGCATGTTCTCGTGTGGTATTTTGTTTTATCTTATTGTTTGTGTGTCTGCTTGATAGGTGCTTTCGGTTCTTTTTATTTTTTAATATCGTATAAATACAAACTTACACTTACCGGGTAAACAGGTTTGGAGGGTTCAGATGCTGCCTTAGCATCAATCCTAGAGTCCCTAGAATTCTGTTTGAAACTTCGTGGTTCTGAGGCTAGTGTGTTGGAGGACCTGGCAAAGGCAATCAATTTGGTTCATACACGACAGGATCTTGTTGAAAGTGGTCATGTGTTGTTGAACCATGCCTATAGAGCTCAACAAGAATATGAAAGGTAAAACTTCATGTTACCTTGTTTTTACAGGAATCTAGGTTATGTAATCTTCCAAATCCCAAAGTTTCAGTAAGCAGACCTCGGTCAAATAATATAAACTTGAATTCCATTTTGAGGATTGTGAAATGAGGAAAAATACCAGAAACTGCTTTCTTCTTTCTTTTGAGATGTACAGGATTCGCTGCGCTAGATGTTATGACTTTTTTTCATCCAGATTCTAAATACATTATAGATTGCTATTTGTTCTAATCTTTTGCCAAAACTCAGGATGTATAACTCTGATTCTATGTTAAATTCATTCTACATATTAATATGCATTGTAGATCTCTGACTCAATTTTCAGATTAACATGCACTTAATTCTTGTCGACTACTCTGCAGGACAACGAGTTATTGTTTAAATGTGGCTGCTGAGCAAGAGAAAACTGTAATGGAGAAATGGTTGCCCGAACTTAAGTCTGCAATTTTGAGTGCTCAGAAGTGCTTGGAAGATTGCAACTATGTTAGGGGGTTGGTGAGTGACCACTGTAAACTGAATCATCTGCCATTACATTGCCTGTTTACCTGCATGCATGTGACCGTGCACACATGTTACTGGAATTAATTTATCTTCTTTTACATTAGTCCCAAATTTGGGGTAAATAACGGAAATGGAGCTTAAGTGGAGTTAGTATGCATTTGTATGGTTGTATACAGAGTATCTTTCTACCATAGGAGTATGAGTTTATTTTGCCCTCTTTAATTGTCAACCGCAATATGTTTTTGCAGCTTGACGAATGGTGGGAGCAACCAGCAGCAACTGTTGTTGACTGGGTCCTAGTCGATGGATTAAACGTTGCTGCTTGGCATAATCATGTGAAGCAGCTCCTCGCATTTTATGATCAGGAGCACTTGTGAATATAATTTGAGTACTCAGCAGGCAAGATTTTCTCAGGATCTTCCTGGTCTTCCCAGATCAAATTTGCCACTTCAAAGACCGTACAAAATACTTGCATAACTAACCTGCATCCCTGCCTGAGGCAATACGTGTACGGGGTACAGTTAGCAAGTGGAGGCATATACTTCGGATGTCATATCACTTCTAGATTTCGATTTGAGGAGAGAAGTGGAGAAAGGTAGCCGGCGGGAGGAACAGGTCCTGATCTTAGTCGATTTGAAGTTTGTTATACGGGCAGACCGTCTCTTTTTTTTCTTTTTTTTCCTGATTAAGTTTTGTATAGAAAGACAAGGATGTGTTGTATCATAAACTTTATAGCGTGGGTTTTGGTTTTTTTTTTTTTTTTTTTTTTTTTTTTTTTTTTTTTTGGGGAGAGGAGAGTGATTTAAATTGTAGAGGTTTAATTTGCATCCATATGATGAAACATCACTTGTAGATGTTACATTATTGTACGGATGAAAATTGCTTCCATACACTATATGTTGGAATGCCAAATTGAACGCGGTCGTTTTTCGAGCACGAATACAACGATCGTGAAAGGGGTGAGCGACCTAGAGAGATGGCCGTATCTCTTTGATGACTGTTGTATCGAGGTTTGGTTTAAAGAAATATATTCTATACTTTCATCTACTTGATTACTACTCCGACGCACTTAAAGCTACGAGTACTGTGTCCAATATTTTTCAGGTGATTTGTTATCAGCACTCTGAAAAAACCCGTCGTGCACATCTCGTCGTTATTATTATGAATAGACAATGATAATTATAATAGAAAGTGTTAATAACAGCTTTCGTTTTTAATTCTTGGTAGGTCGAATCAAGTGGTATAGAATGAGAAAATGCCAGGTCAAAGTGTGACATATTGATGATGGTTCCAATAATAGTAGACCACCCAGTGCAAAGATAAATAAAACATAATAATCAGTCTTATCTTATATGTTTCAAGTTTGACACCATTTGGAAATTGGAGGCACTTACATATGAAAAAGTCCTTAAACCTCAGCCCACCTCATTCCCCCACAGGGCTTAAACTCGCCCGTGAGGAGAACACATGACATGTCTTTTTGGACCCGTGAAGGACGGGGAATGCGACAGAACTATCTTTTTCTTTAACTTCAACATGCATTATCTTTTTCGTTACGAAAACAACACATTAATAGATAAATATTTACATTATTTATATTATATTATATTGATAAAGTGAAAACTTCTATTTTCATTGTATGAATATTAAGAATTATTGTGTTATTATATTATTGTTTTCTATATCGACTTGATCAAATCGACACGAACACGACTGAATTGCCACTGATTTTTCACTGTCTGAAAGAAAAACATTTTTATCACAAGATAGCAGTGGGGACGGAGAGGCTTGTGGTTGTCGTAGATATATACCTGGGACCTTCAAAAACCGCCTTACATTGTCAAAAATTGTAGGACGGACAAAGAACGAAGCGGTGAAAGTTTGGGGGTTTGTTAGCAGCTCAATGCAAAACTCTGCGAGACAATTTGTCAATTCCAGTGCAGGGTCCATTTAACAGTACTATTATGGAGTTTGTGCCTGGAATTGCATGTCACAAAGTATATCATTTACATTTCGAGTGTGACACGTACGACTGCTGTTAGCATGTAATAAGTAATATATTTCTAAACGAGGATATATTTTCGGTGACACTGATGTTTTTTGACCAAACTTCCAAGCAGTTATTGGAAAATGGAATCGTGGAAGTAGCCCTAGGTTTCCTCACAAAGCAGGAAACTGAATTTAGGACAAAATAAACAGACTGTGGGAAGGAAAAGAACGTGTTGATGCAAGAGGAATCTGGGTGCAACACCAACACATGAGTGTACAGAGAAACCCTAATTTGGATGTTATACACATCATCAGGTTAGTCGAAGTTTCTGCCCTTTTGCTATTGCTTTATCAATTGCTGGTGAAAATTTAAAGCAAATTCAAATAATGATGCTAATGATTCAGTTTTTCTTATCGTTAAAGATGAATCCCAAAAAACAAAATAGTAATACACAGATGTCGTACAAACCAAGAGAAGAAAGAAAAGATGACAAACATGAACTTCTAAAAAATTGTCATGATAAGATCTTATGCCCTGCTCAAAGGATTCCCTCCCTGGGGATCCCGGGTATCAAGGTACAATGACCGTTCATCAAAGATCGTGCGGCCACAATTAAATGCTTTTTACGCAAAATGAGATTGTTTTACTTTTAAAAATATAAAAAGCATTTAATTGTGGCAGCACGATCTTTTATGAACGGTCCTTGTGCCTTGATTCTCAGGGAGGGGATCTGGAGAGGATCCAAATCCCTACTGAAATACCATATTCTGACACCATGGAAAGTTGCCTTTTTACTTTTGGTGAGCTACAGTTTTTTTTTTCACATGTATTAATGATGTTACGTGAGACAACCGCTAATATATCTCTTTGTATCTACAACTCTTATCTAGCCTAAGAGTTAGAGTTAAAATATCTCTAGTTACTTATAAATCTCTCGACCACATCATATATATTGGTATGTTTCTAGCCAATATTGTAGAAGCTAATCATTTGTGTGTATGTGAAAGATACAAAGAGAGATATCCTCGACTACACGGATTATATATAATCTCACAAGAATGTCATAAATACCGATTTATCTACCTGTTTCTAACCAAATGGTAGGCGCCCATGCATCATATGTTTCTGTGTGAAGATAAAACATGAATGAATACATGCAGCAACCTGCAGTCGTTGTTGATAGTGTACAGCTTTAGACTCATGAAATATGTGGCCACTCTACTTATCTCGTGAACCAACGGGGACCCAACTATTCTGTTTGGCATTTGTACACCACAAAGAAACAACCTCAATAAATATAAAATAAATAAAACACCAGCAAAACAAAAATTAGGGGCATCTTTTCTTTTTACTTCCCCACCATCACAGATTCACAATTATTACCTTTTTTTCTTTTATGGTTCGGTGGTAGGAAACGAAACCTATAGCTACATTTACTTCTTCTAGTTTGCAGTTGACTGTTTTTCCATGAGTGAAATAATGAAGCTCGATGGAACCCGGGCTATAAAATTCGAAAGTAGTCGTTTTTTTTTTATCTTCCAATCACAGTTAATTTGATGAGTTAATTTTGCGTACGTGTCATGCATTGTAATAAAGAGCCGAGCATATCCTTGTCTATGCCTAATAAAGTGTATAATCCTACAGAATATTTATATTCGTTATAAGCTCTCAGCGATTGATATAAAAGGCAGCCTGTATCAACCTATTCTTAGAGTCCGGAATATCAGAACTTCTTAGAGGGGGGAATAGATAGGCTCTAAAAACATGTCTTGGTTTCTTACAGTTATCTTTCTGGTTGCTACTCTCACATTTCATACTCCTTCAGAGGCTAGCCAAGAGAAGAACCATCCTTCTGCAGTTGTTGTGGGCACTGTCTACTGTGACACATGTTTCCAAGAGGATTTCTCACATACCAGTCATTTCATTTCAGGTAATAAATTCATCTCAAATTTTCAAGAAGTTCTGAATCAAATTTCTTTTTATTTAGTAGTCCGGCTCTAGAACAAACGTCAACTCAATGATTTCCATACGCCCGGCGCTTCTTTCCTTGTTCATACTCTCATTTTTATTTTTGATCTTTGAATTAGAATTAATCAAAGAGAGAAATAAACGAAGGCGTACAAAAGGCAAAACGTAAAATCTGATAAAATGACTGAGAAATAGAATTGGCCAGAATAATTTCATTACTTCTGATTGTAAAACCTTTGTACAGATATTTCCTCTGAGTCAACTATACAACTAGGTAAAGTAAATAACATAAATCAAAATCTCTCCTTGGCGGCAGGATTCTGCTTTCAATCACAAATTCTTTCCAACATTATTTATTATTTCTCTAAAAGAAAAGATGGAGGATATTTCATTAATTTGTATATGTCGATATCATTGTCGTCCAGTAAATATGTCATCAACAACGTGGCGATTTCTTTGTGAGTCAACAAAACGTACAGACATGTTGTGGATGCATTTTCGAAAATATCAATAACCTTACGAGGTTCTTGTGCAGGGGCTTCCGTTGGTGTGGAATGCAAAGATGGGAGTTCAACGGAACAAAGTTTCAAGGCACAAGTGAAAACAAATAGCCATGGACAATTCAAAGTCCTTCTGCCATTCTCGGTGAGCAAACATGTCAAGAAAATTGAAGGATGCTCAGTGAAACTAATCAGCAGCAGTGAACCCTACTGTGCTGTGGCCTCATCAGCTACCTCCTCTTCCTTACACCTCAAGGCAAGAAAGCAAGGGACTCATATATTCTCTGCTGGTTTCTTCACCTTCAAGCCTCTCAAACAACCCACCTTATGCAACCAGAAACCCAGCATTCAGAATTCCAAGAAATTAAATTCCCAGAAGTTCCCCTCTCAAGTGGACCCCACAATTCCTGATCTACCTCCCGTCCCTAAGATCCCTATTGTTCCACCACTGCCACAACTCCCTCCTCTCCCTCCCATCCCAATTGGTGTCCCAGGACTCCCAGGACTTCCTGGAATTCCAGGTTCGCCCCCTGTTGCTGTAAAAACTTCATCTGTGTCCTCCAACTCCAAAACTTCAAAGAAAGAGCAACTAGGTGATAATAAAGAAGTAGCGCATCCAGATACTATATTTCCACCTTTATTTCCACCAATTATCCCTAATCCATTACAGCCCCCTCCACTTATCCCTAATCCACTTCAGCCCCCACCAGCTCCATTAATCCCTAATTTGCCCCCTCTTCCTGGTTCTCCACCAGCAGGTCCAGCACCATTGATTCCCAACCTGCCGATTCCCAACCTGCCGATTCCCAACATGCCAATTCCCAACCTGCCACCTATACCTGGTTTGACTCCATCGCCGTCACCACCACCACCAATCATCCCATTCCTCCCTCCACTCCCCATCCCACTCCCACCTGTGCCTCGGATCCCCGGAATTCCCCCAGCATCTTCTTCAAAACAAAGTACTTCACCTTGATTTAAAGTAATTAATATATTTTAACTATGAATCATGTATAATTAATTTTCCAAATAATGTGTTTTACATGTTGGTTTAAGGTTTTAATTATGTATAAAACACTGTATGGTTGGTTGTGCAATTATCAGAAGGATATATGTTTTATATAGTAGGGTTTTGTATCATTGTATGTTTGTGCTTTTGTAAGGAGCATGTGGTGGACACAGAATTATTGTACTTGGAATAAGGCTATGGGTTCCTTTCATCTGACAGACTTTTATTTACTTTGTAAAGAATCCCTATTTATAATGTGATTTTGCGCTACTATTTTTATAATACTATTCGACTCCTTATATGTAAAAAGAATTTAACTGAAAATCATAGCCCCATCCATATACAAAAATATCACAAATTTCGGGAGAACAAAAAATATCTTAAATATTGAATTGTATGCATTTCAAGTTTCAACTACTCTCCAAACGAAGAATAAAAATCGACCCATATGAGGTTGCCTGAGCTTCTTCAAAACAAACTATGGATAAGGAAAACAAATGAAAGAAACCTTTCAGTAAGCAAGAGTAGGGTGCATAGCTGCATATACATAGCAGTCGTTTCATTCATAAAATAAGGAAGCTTAAGGTATTGCCTGTGAAGTGATTAATTCGTAAATTTCTTATATAGACAAATATGAGTACAGCGATACAATACGATTTGATTATTCTAAACAACCATTTTTATCTCCCACACATTTCTTGTTGATTTTTATCATTTGTTCTTCTTCAATTCATTTGATCCGACTGTCAAAAATTAAGAGGGTATGTGAGAAGTACAAGGGTTTGTAGATAGCATCACCCATTAGTTAATAACATATGATTAATTCGTGAAAAATGTTATTTTTACCAAATATTTATATTATTATTTGTATTCTCTCTTTAATAAAGATGAATCCACAAGTATTGACAAGTTATACTTCTATTAAAGAGATGATAAGTGTAGCGTAGAAATTCAAAATTTCAAGAAAAGAGAGAATCATGGATTTAGAGATTAAAATATTATTATATCAATTATTATCGAATATTATATGGGCCCCTTAGACAGAACCAGTTAAAAGACCAATGAAATGAACCATATCAGCAAATTAAAAGAAGGCAAATATCTGTCCGGAACGACGACGTCAGAATTAGGTCATCTTCTTCGGGCTCATAGCGAGTTAACTCGCTGCTTCTGCAATTCACAGTCATAGAGGTTGACGTCGAGCACGACGAGCCGTATCACATACCTTTCTGTTTCATTCGAGTTCGATCGACTTCAACTCCTATTTCGACCAAGTAGGTGATAAAAGCTTAGGGTTTAGTGTTTAGGGTTTCGGAGAATAATTTTGTAACTAGGGTTTAGGGTTTTGGATTGCTTGCACAAAATCATTCTGGTGAGAAAAATCACCATAATCTGAGCCACCTTCTATGATTTTAACTTAATCAGTACATTTTATTCTTATATTTTCGTAAATACCATTAACAATTTGACATTAATTAAGTTATAATTCTTTGTATGAATTTTTTGTCGTTGGTCTGGTTTGTATGATGAAAATTAGCGTGCTCAGTCATACACACTTGTTAGTCCAACTTCAAGCAAATTTGTAGTCTGCAAGTCAGTTCTCTCTATCTGGAACCTTCCTTGCAAAGGAAGGAAATCTTAACGGATGATCTTGCAACCCTTCCCCAAAAGCTACGAATAAAGTCCTTAACGACGACGGTCCAACATTGAGACGCCGTCACCTATGCCCCTCAAGTCCTTGCACAACATGACGCCAAAAGACTCCGCATTACCTTAGCGGCCCTAGGGTTTTGTTTCGTGCAGACAAAGCTATACCTTCTGACGAAATCGGGTATATCAATATGTGGATTTCACAAGCATTGAAGTAAATTAACTCCATTTTTGACAACGATGTCGGGGAATTGTGGAATTTTCCAGACTCTCGACTAGCAATTTTTAACGTCAGGAGGCTAACCCTTATGGAGAAGAATAAGTTGATGAGGTTCTTCGAGCTTGTTTGGCAGCACTTGGAAGCCCCTGATGGTGGTGGTGGTGGTGACCAGGGGAGTAAAGAAAATAGTCGAAGTTCAAAAATTTCAGATGAGGATTTGGAGAGCCCCTTTGTTAACTTCCTAAACAGAATGACATTGCCAAGATCAAATCGTAAGAATCACTTGACAATTATTTTATTTCGGTTTTGATCCTCTTAGCTTTCATCACAAGCTTTATATATGTTCCAAATTGCTTGGTATGATTGCTCTTAATTTTCTGGACACTTGTTTTTTTACAACAAATTCAGAGAGGGGATTCGAACTTGGGTGCATGCGGTGTTAAACTATTAGCTTTTGATTGGTTATAATGATTGATTTCATGGAATGAAAATGAACAAAAATCTGAAAACCGGGGATGTCCGACTAGTCGATGAACTGATCTGATAGAGGCAGAGAGAGGAAAGCAAAGTGCTCTGCTTTAGGCTGGGTGAATAGCTCGGGAGTTTTTTTATTTTTTCCTCTCAAAGTCGGCTGGTGCCTTATTTTACTTGGCTTTCAAACTCACCGGTTCTCATTTCTGTAGAGGTTTATATACATATATTAATTTGTTACAATAATTAAGAAACTTACTTTAACAGATGGTGAAGTACACTGCTCTAACTCACTTCACTAAACCCAGATTTGCAGACACTTTTGTTTTTAGGAAACTTTACACACCAGTAGTTGAACCAGTATACAATACCTCTTAACACTCGAACTGTTTGTGGACAACAAAAAGCACTCTTTGCTGCTGGTCACTTCATTTTTTGTCTTCCCTTCTTTAGATAGGACATCATTGTAATAGGCTTCACTTCTTTCCACTTATAAAATTTATGGGCAGCCTACAATAGCATTGACTGAATGCCGTTGCCAAGATTAATTATTCGATATAGTTTCTAATACGTCTCAAAAATAATATATCTTCGGTATGCTGAGAACTTATGTCATCTTCTCGTGTAGAATTATTTTATATGCCATTGCCATGGTAAAAGATAGAGCCATGGTGGCTAGGGGAATATTTATTACCACCATGGCTCTACCTTTTACCAATTTTTTTTTAAATGCAATTTCTAACATGGCACCTATATGAATTTGTAAAAAATAAAGATAAATGAATAAATAAATATGACATTCTCATCCCTTAACTACAAATCACGGTCTCATGCATAACAAAAGTATATAAATGTTGAAATGTTGAACTATTTGCATTTTAACTATCACTTCCCAAATAAAGAGTACAATTGACCAAAATAGAAATATAAATATGCCGGCAGATCATCTGTCACCACATATTACCGACTTGTCTTTGCTTTCTTGTTTGGAATGTCCCTGCTTCTACCGCCACCGTTTGAAGACCCTACTCCAACTCTTACTCCACCGTTGCTTGCATCGAGCTGCTGTTGTTGCTGCCAATAGTCCCTGTAGAAATGGGGTGCCCTTTGGCCACTTGTGGCAGAGGCCGGTTGGACTCCTCGGTTGTTAAGTCTGTACTTCTGCGAAACCCACAAAGGGGATATGTATTTTCCATCAGATTCAGCACCACATCAAGGAGATCAAAGTCTAGCAACAATACTCATAAAATTTGAAGAAATTTTTATGAGCGACGTAATGTTACTAATCCACTTGATATAATATAGGTAGACAACAAACTTCACATGATTTGGGGACCATAGGCGTAAATGGCCTAGTTTGGTTTTGTTTGCACTGGCATTGTTTCATCCGGCCAAGTTAAAGTTTTATCTGGGTCTCTTTTGTAATAACTCAAAGGTATTGGGTGCTGCTGCAAATATTTTTGACTTCCTATCATTTACGTGTGACGTACGTACAACCATAACCAATATGGATTTTTTTTTAGTTCTAACGAGTTTCTTGAGCTTATACACTTAGCAAAGGCTGAAAAGCTAACATAAATGATGGAGAATTATTCCCACATAACAAGACATATCATTTATTTATAGAAGATTTCATTCATAATATCACCGAAGTTTTTAATGATAAGTGGTTAAGTTGAAGGCAATATTGATGATGTTAATAGTGGATCATATTAAGCCTAAAAGTTTATTAATAAATTATGCCAATTAAGCTTCGCTTCAATTCGTTATTCCTATCATGTATATAGCACTTCGAACAAATTATCACATACCATTTTATCGCTTGTATTTCTATGCAACATATAGGAATAAGTTTATTAATAAATTGCACTAAAATTACTAAGAAAATGAGTTAAAGGAGAATGACAATTGGAATCAAACACTCTAGTGGTTAAGAACTACCGGTTATCTTACATCCGAAGTTTTGTGTTCGAAGCTCCATCTCCTAAATACGGCTTGCATTAAAACAAAAACAAGAGTATATTTGTATAATTGTATTCAAGGTTTCAAACCAACCTGCAGATGACTCTTGACTTGGTCGTGGGTTAGCCCATCGACCTGCATGACAGCTTGTATCTGCTTTGGAGTAGCCTCTGCTCAACAATAAGCACATAACAAACTACATATTAGCATCAAGCCAAAAACCTGCAGTCCTAGATATCATATCCCACCATAAAAATGACTCAACTAATTCTATGAATATATTGTCACAACTCATTTGCCTCACCTTGAGGACCTCCAAGTAAACTCATGGCCTCCAGAAACCTTACTTGGAGCTCCGGCGTCCAGCTCCTCCTTTTGTTCTTCAGGTTTGGCAGCGCTAGTGGCAGTGGAAGCTGTTGCTGTGGCTGGGACTCCGGTTGTGCCTGTGGTTTTGACTCTAGCTCAAAATCGTCGGCCGCCATGTTCAAATCGCATGGGAACGGCGTAGGGCTTGTTGGCTCTTTGTTCACCATCATTCCCATCTGACTAGATGATTGGGAACATTGGAAAGTCATCACCTTTTACAAAATAATTAAAATGAGTTAAATTGTTAGATACATTGTAATCTATCAAAAACCACACGACCAGATAAAAATGAAGTTATTGATGAACTTTTGCATGTCTGTATCACCATGTTTACCTGCTTGTGATCAGTAGTATCTATGCCATATGCCTTAGGGTTGAACGGAGGAGATGAGCTCTTGTATTTTCTGAACGCACTCCGTCGTTCAGATTGATGATCGGAGAGTTCTAAAATCTCATTCTTGAGGACTTGTACAGCTACATGATCACAACAACAACAAAAATCAATAAAAAAAAAAAATCAAGCAAACCCGTTAGAGGCAACTTTACTTATGTCAAACCTTTCAACTGATTCCTTAAAGAGAAATAGGGAAAAAAATGAAATAAGGGCCGGCTGCATGTGTAAAATTCAGTACAAATTTTAAGTAACACTCTCACAGTATGATAAACTGAGGCAAAAACAAATAAACAAATAAATCAAAACAAATCTATGAGAGGTAACTTTACATGTAAAAAACCGTTCAACTATTTAATTAAAAGAGAAATAGGGAAAATAAAATAAAGTAAGGGTCAGTCGGATGTGTAAATTTAAGGAAAACCAGATAACGCGCGCGCTTACCGTCCGGTAACAGGAGCAGAAGCAAAAAAAAAAAAAAAAAAAAATCAAAACAAAATAACCACAGGAGAGGTAACTTCACATAGATCAAACCATTTAACTATTTTCTTAAAGAGAAAAAGGGTAAAAGATAAAAGAAGGGTCCGGTCGGATGTGGAATAAACAGTTAACATGCTCATCGTCCGATATCAGAAGCAGCCGATGAGGCAAAGAAAATCAATCAAATAAACCCATAAGAGGTAATCAATTTAACATATATATATATCAAACCCTTCAACTATATTCTTAAAGATAAATAGGAAAAATAAATAAATTAGGGCCGTCCGGATGTGTAAATTTGGAAACAATAACGCGCTCACCGTCCGATAAGAGGAGCACAGAGTGAGGCATCTCAGTTCTAAACGCTTCTAATTTACGAAGCTCTTCTTGATGTTTTTGAAGGTGCTCATTTAAAACAGACAATTTTTGTGAAACATTTTCAATGTTTGCCAACTTAAGACTCAATGTAAGCTCAAGATGATTTGAAGAAGCCATTTTTTTTTTACTCTATATTTTAGAGGCCGATCTTGCTACCTAGGTATGTCTCTCTCTCTCTCTCTCTCACACACACACACACACAAATATTGGTTGGTGGTGGAGACTAGAGGACAGAGAGAGTTGGTATATATAAAGAGAGTGAGAGTATAGGAAGGAGTGAAAAGTAAAGAAGAGATCCACAGAATTCAATTGATGCCATTTGCTTTAACAAAAAGTGCATTCGGAAATCCCAACGAGAGAATAGGTTTACTTAAATTGCAGATTCTCCCATACACTCTGTTAGATTTTGAAAACTAAATTCTGTCTTGTGGAATTAAAAAATAAATTATAAGTACAAACTAGAAAGGAAAAAAAAAGTAGGTTTTATATATTCCAAACCAATTAATTGATAAATTCCAAACCAATTAATTGATAAATTCCAACCAATTAATCTGTTTGTTTGTGTATGGAATGAGGAAGTGACTTGGTAAAAATTCTAATTTAGAAACGGTTGCCAACTTACACCATATATACAATTTTCTCCAAAAGAATATTCATGTCCATATATAAAAAAATATTTTCCTAATCACATGGTATTTCCAAAATAGGAGCAAGTTGGTGTAAATAAATTTGAAATTACTGTCATTGGTATTGAAACACTGAAATAGTATTTGAACTATTCACCATTGCTATAACGTCCTGAGTTCGATTCTCGATCTTTAGGATGCACAAAATAATGAATGAATATGAAAGGAAACACTTTTTTCTTTCCACAATAATATTCATCCACGTTGAGTACCTCTTAGAATGCGTTGCTATGCGTGAGTTGTCATCCTTATCCGACTTGCACCTTTTTAAGAAGGCTCTTTAATGAAAAGGAGGGAAACTTCACATGATGCCAAACAAGAGCAACTCTCATACTAGGTTAAGATCAATGTGCGGTTGGGTGGAATTAAAATATAATGGGTTTTACTTTGTTTGTGAGAGTTGTTCTATGGATGGTGTGGTTCGAGTGCCTTTACATAAGTTTTTCTCTTATATAAACTAGCTTATTTTCTCCTTTGTACTTTTCTTCTTTTCTCTCTTTAGTTATCTTTTCATTTATTCAATTCAAAAATTTTGTTTTTCGATAAATGATAATATCTACGCTAAGGAGTGGGGAGTGTGCTAAGCCTTACAATAAGTTTGCCATAATAATGTGGTTTGATTTCGCCTTTGGCGAGAATCAAACTTAAGACCTCTCACTTACAAGCGAAAATAAATCACACTAGACCATAGTACTAAGTGGCAATTCAAAAGCTAGAAACAAAAAATTGTGAAGAGTGTACAGACAAAATAGGGGAGTGCGAGATCACTACCCTTATCATAAGTGTATTTTGTTAGCCTGAAAAACTTAGTGAAAAGAGTAATGCTACACTTGTCACGTTTTATATGGGACATTTGTGCAACGGAATGAGGTCCACCAATACAAATATATGATAAAAATAATGTTTTTATAATAAAAAGTACTAATCAAAATCAACATGAATACAGTCAATAATCTTTTTTTTTTCTTCTGCCAATATGATTTAGGGAAATTCGAAACTATAAGAAAAGAAATGGCATTGAATCAAAGCGCTAATTTACTAATACATATCCAGCATTTAATATGAGAACCAAAATGTTCTAAATAACAGTTATAAATATGTACAAAACTCTAAAAATTGAAACCAAAACAATAATGTGTACTGTGTGAGCTTATAACCAAGCCGAATTTTAAAATAATGCATTATTAGATCAATTAAGCGTGACTCCAGGCCTACGGGGCGTCCGCCGTGCATAGACAATGAATAACAAATGTGGAAGAGATTCTTTCCGGATCTATGCATTCGGAGCTCAGGAATCAAATGATCTGAACTTTTAAAATTTGATTCTACGGTAAAAAATTATTGTAGTTTTTAAAAATTTTTACTAATTTCTCTGCTTTTAGCCGTTAGATCAAAATTTAAAGGTCTGGATCATTTAATTCCTAGGCTCTAGATGTATAAATCCGGAGAGGACTCTTTCCTAACAAATGATACGTTGAATTCTAGGTAATTGGTTATTCTTCTGTCAAATTACAAATTCCCCCTTCATTATATTATGGTAGTGTTATACAATACTTGCATACATATAAACAAAAACTATTCAAAAATTAAATAATACTTCTTAAAATATACATAACACAATTAAATAACAAATTTCAATAACAAGATTAGCTTTGTATTATGGGCTACAACTTATTTCATATGCTTTGCTCTCTTCGTTCATTTATGTATTCTCTTTTGAACACGATATTCATTATTATTGCACACGCAAAGTGCAGCATTCACAAAGTTTAAAGAAAATTAAGAAGTATCAACAACTTTTAGCACAGTGCTACTTTCTTTTATGTGTGAAATTCCAATTCCCTACTTAAAGATAAAGAAAATAAATGCGAATTTCAGGCTCATATTTTACACGGTAAGTTATGAATTTAATTATTGGCTCTAGTAAACTACATAATGGTGATTAGAAAAAGACTCAAATACCTCTGTAAGTCTTTTTAACTTAAAAAAAAAAAAGAATTAGCATAGCGAAGCCCAGCCGGTGTTTTTTGAAAAAAGAGAAATAATAAAGCATCCCTAGGATCACTTTTGCTTGGGAATAAAGCAAAGCTTTTGTTCCTTTGTCGTTGTTTGTTCTAAATAGTAAAAGCAAGTTAATTTTCTACCATGTTTTTGTTCCATATTTTTCTATCATCTTAGTTGGTATTTGATGTGGACAATCACATCATTTGAATTAATCAGATTTTTAAATTTAGTTCATTATTTAATAAACTAATAATGAAGAAAAATTAGTTAATTAAATGATAATTGTGGTATACAAAGAGTCTTTTTTCTTTCGTTAGATTTATAAATTTTTCAAATGACGTGGCTGTCTGAGATGCAATAAAAATGTGGTTTAAAAATACGGTAAGAATAGAGTTTTTTACCAATTCGTCACTAGATTCCTCTACACCGCCTTATAAACATTATTATCTTTCCCCTAAAACCCATTTCATTTTCCTTACCTCTCTCTACTTCCGACCCCAAACACTCTTCCTCCTCCTCCTCTCTCTCTATCCGATGCTCTGAACCTCGCACTCGATCGTCTCGCTCGCCATGGCCGAGACCTTCACCAGACTCGCCGAATCTATCTACTCCGACGGCAAGCCCATCTCGTCCACTGATCTCCTGCAGAGGCTGCGCTCCTCCCCCGACTCGATCAGACCGGGACTCGAGAACCTTCTCCCGATTCTAAAACGTGGCGTTGAGGCCGCCGGAGACGGTAAGCTAGGGCTCCAATCATGGACCGATTCTCAAATTCAAGCTGTGTGTTCGATTTCCTACGCCGTCGCTTCCTCCTCTCGATCTCTGTCCGGTACATGAGCTTCCTTTCATCTTCTTCTATGTGAAATTAGTTGCCTTTTGTTTGTTTTTTGAATATTGATGCTTTCTTGTTAATATAGAAGTAGACGATATCGAATTCGAAGTACTTCATTCTAAGTTGCAGCTAATTTTATATGTTTTGTAGTTTTTATTGCTTCTAAATCTTAAAGATTGCAATTTTGAAGCGTTAATGGAGTGTTGAGGTAATAAATGTACTTAATTTGGTCGTGATTGCGTGTACAGTGGAGCAAGCGGATGCGGTAATTGTTGCTATTGTGCAACAGTCGTTGGAATTTGCTGTGTGTTATTTGGAAAGATCAGAATTTAGCAGCGAAGATATAAGCATTCAGGTTAGTTAGTTCTACTTTCCATATCAAGTTCGGATGACTCGTTTAGTTTGAATGTTATTATTTTTGCGCACCTGCGTTAATCATTTGAAAGGCGATTGTTTTGTATATTTGTTTATGGTTATTGTTTTGAGGACCTATGAATTAGTCATGCACATTTTGCTATTATTCTCTAATATCAGATTGTATGATTGTTGGTGATGGAAAACACACTAATTGGTTTTCGTAGTTGTTAAATCAACTCTGATGGTGGGGATCAACCTTTTTAATAGCGCAGTATAATTATTGAATTCATTGTGTCTTTTCTGATTGGTTGGCGCATTTTATGAGTGTTGAGCTCCATGTTTTTTCTTTTAGGCACAGTACTAGTAATTGGATATTGCTTTTGCCATCAACTGGAATTTGCAAGTAATTTCAGATGTGATGTATGCTGTTTTTTTTATTTTATGCAAAGTTGCAAACAAATAAATGTATTACAGCGACAACACAATGAAAGACGGACAATATATATATGTAGTGTGAACTGCTTCTTGCGTGGGCACTCTGCCTCATTTTAAAAAATGGTAAGATAAATTTTTTGGGTCCGTTTTCCATAAATATTAAGTATTCAAGTCAGGCACCTCCTTTACCTCTTGACACAGTCTATTCTAATTATCCTTCAACCACTCCAGTGTTGAGGCACTCTGTGGCTCTAATATTGTGCGCTTTGCTGTCATGTGCTTAGAGGCCTACAACTATCATGTCTAATAGATGAAAATCAATAACATTAACACTGACCGTTTCTTGTATGAATGGAGGAGAGAGAGGGAGTGACTTTTTTTATTTTTTTCTGGGTCCTCTATCCTGATCCTTGTGAATATATGTATGAGTTACTTTTTTGTTGAGTTGGTTTCTGTGTTTTCCATAAGTGTGGTCCCCAAGGTATTAGTGTTTATGCACTTTTGGGGAGGGAATGAATAATGGCTCAAATTTTTGTTTATAATTCAACCTTTGTTTGGTTTGCAGAATAGTATGGTGCAGCTTTTGGAGATGGCATTGATTAATAGAATGGATAAAACGCCTGATGTGCTGCAACCTTGTTCGGTAGATAGCCTGGTGGACTTGTTACCATCTGTTACCCGTAGTTCTTGTGGTAATGATCTTGACAACTACATTAAGTGTGGTCCTCAAGGTAATAGTTTGGCTCATAAGAATTGATATCTTCTACTGTTGTTCTCTCATGGTTTGCTTCGTACTGATACTAGCTGTTTGTGTGTCTGAGAAGGTGTCAATTGCTCAAGGGCAGAGAAACCAGTGGATCGCCTGTTTATGTCTTTAGCTTCTGAGTGCATACAATCAGATAAGCAAACCACTGGGTTTGGTGGCCCTGCTTTCCACCAGGATTTCAACAAATTAGTTTTTCTATCCCAGCATTGGGCAGCTGTTCATGCAGGGTGCATTCAACGTTTGATTTTGCTCTGCAAGGAGCACATTGTGCTCCCAGATATGTTTGATGAGAAGATTGCTGGGCCATACATCTGTAAGAGGCTGTCTTTCAGTTTGAGGATTATAAAGCTACTTCGAAGTCTTACAAAGGACATCCCATATATTGAACATGATGTGTCATTGTTGCAAGCAGTTGCTTCTTTTGCTGATGCAGTGCCTGGGTTGTTTAGACCTTGCTTCGAGTTTGTAAATAGCCATATTGCAGTCGAAGGTAGTTTTGAGAGCCTCAGTCTGTTGATATTGGAAGACTTTCTTGAACTTGTCCGGGTTACTTTCTGCAACAGCAGTGTTTTCTTGAATGTCCAAGTCTGTGTGGTAGCTTCCATACTAGACAATTTAGATGCTTCTGTATGGAGATATAACAAGACTGCTGCTAACCTGAAGCCCCCACTAGCTTATTTTCCTCGTGTTGTTGTCCACATATTGATGCTCATTCATGACCTTAAGAGGCAGACTAGTCGGGCTATCAATTGGAAGGAGTTAGATACAGAGCTTACTGGAAGTAGCATCAATTTTCTTGATTCTCCTTCGTGCCTTGTTCATTCTGAGAAAATTCCTTTACTCCAAAGTTACACATTTGAACATCTGGTGCAAATAATATTCCCTTCCTCAAAGCAGTGGATGGACGATCTGATGCATCTTATATTTTTCCTTCATTCTGAGGGAGTAAAACTGAGACCAAAAGTGGAGAGATCATATTCTAGTTGTGCAAAAACTACTTGCAGCTCCGAATTAGAAAATGTGGTTTGCCATGAAGATGAAGCCCTTTTTGGAGACCTTTTCTCTGAGAGTGGTCGTGGGTCTACAGACGGTTATGATCAGCCACCAGCGGCTGTTAATTCTAGCTCTAGCCAGAGTAATATGCCAATGGAAGCTGCTACGGAGCTGTTGAGGTTTCTTAAAGGGTTCGTCTTCTCTCCTGAATGGCATCCGTCTGTTTTTGAGGATGGCCGTGTGAAGCTTAGCAGAAGCCATATTGATATTTTTCTGTCCTTACTCTACGGCCAGGGATATCCTGAGGATAGGAGTCCTGAGTGCTCTTCCCTTTCACATGAAGAGAAAAAGATTGGGCATACCCATGAACTTTGTTTTGATTTGTTGCAAGACCTGATCTCACACCATGCATTACCTGATTCACTGGAAGAGTACTTTGTTGAGAAGATTTTGAATGTTGAGAATGAGAATGATATTTTTGTTTACAATAATCAGACCCTTACCCTGCTAGCTCACACCCTTTTCTGTAGGGTGGGTTTGTCTGGTAGCCGGTTGAGAACCCAAATTTTTAGGGGCTTTGTTGATTTTATTGTTGAGAAGACCAAAACTGTTTCTTTAAAATCCCCTACCTTGAAGGAACTTCTTGACGCCCTTCCATGTGCTTTTCATATTGAGATTCTTCTTATGGCATTTCACTTATCATCCGAAGAGGAAAAAACATCACAGGCGAAATTAATATTTTCTGCTCTTAGAGCAGTTGGTGCTCCAACTTCGGGTTTTAACAGTACACATTTGTCTTGCTGGGCTCTACTGGTTTCAAGGTTGATTTTAGTGCTTCGCCATATGATATTTTACCCACAGACTTGTCCTTCGTCCTTGCTTGTACCTCTGCGGTCCAAGTTGAGGGAGGCTCCGTACTCCAGTTCACAGCTTGGAGCGAACGATCATTTGTCATCTTGGGTCTCAGTGGTATTTAAGAATGTAATGAGCGCATCATTTGAAGAAGAGTCTGACATCAGTCCCTTGATTCATCAACTGATTGATACATCTGCCTTCCCTGCTTCACAGTCTCTAGACCATGTGGATGTTGACTCCTTATGCTTGAACTGGTACGAGATCTGTTCAACCATTTCGTCAATTCTGGGATTGTGGAAAGGCAAACAGGCTGCAGCGGTGGAGGATCTTATTGTTGAAAGATACATTTTCATACTTTGTTGGGATTTTCCAACTCTAGGTACTTCAAGGGAACGTCAGCTTCCTTCAAGTAGCAATCCACAGACTTTTGACGTTTCTGACATGGAAAACTTCTTTTTCTTCAGCCATTCAATTCTAGGTCATCAGGCTGCTGTTGATGCGAAAACTAATTCTCAAGTTGTAGTTCAGCTGCTTCAGCACTTATCTGAGCACACTGAGGAAGTAGGCTGGGGTTTCTTGAGAAATGCAAGATGGCTGTCTTTGGCACTCACCTTGCTTGATGTTGGGATCTCGAGGTATGGCATGAAGAATAAAGTCCCAGGAGTGGGTTCAGACTGGATAGAGAACATGTCCAAGGACAATGAGTATATTGCTGTTGCTGAAGGTCTGATTGCCTCTTTAATGAACGCTGATCAAGTTTCGATTTTGTTGAAGACATTTTCATCTTTGCTGAACAGTTATTTACTGGCTTATCAGAAAGCTTTTGTGGCTACCTTTGGTAATAGCCAGAAGGATGCTGATGGGTTTTCACCATTGTTGCTTTTTAAGCATTCAGGATTTGACAAATGCCTTCAGGATGAGCTAGGAAAGACTGGAACTTATTCGTTCCATCTGGAGTCTGTTATTGACCCCTTGGCTAAGTTTGACGCTATTATTGACAAAAGAGCTTCAGGAATTTTGTGTGGGGCCTCCTGGCAATGTATGCTGCATGGTTTCCCACTGAATCTTCAGACTTCCAGTGGTGTTCTCCTTTCTTGCATTCTTAGCATTAGAGGGATCATTTCCATTCTGGTTGGTCTGCTTAAAATGAAAGATATGATAGGAAATGTCTGCTTGGAGAATGAAGTGCTTCATCAAATTCTTGATATGGCAGTGACAATCAAGTCTGATAGGATTTTTGAAAGCATTCATGGGAAATGTGAAACCATATATGATAGCTTGAGTGTAGGTTTGGGAGGATCAGACTGTGCCAATTTAATTCTATTAGAGCACCTAGAAGGATTTTTAAGGGATATCAATGCCAGAGGAGTAAGTGACAGCACTATCCATGAGTGCATAATTACCAAAGCTATTGATACAATGGATAGCCTAAGGAAAGACCCTGCAACGGTTGATTATTTTAAATTCTATCTTGGTAAAGAAGATGTCCCCGAGCAGGTGAAGGAGCTATTTGGTGTGCAGCGTGGCAATCTACTGGTTCTAATTGACTCTTTACATAATTGTTACTCTGAAACAGTTAACATAAGGGTTCTTAACTTTTTTGTTGATCTGTTAACTGGAGAGCAGTTTCCTGATCTTAAACAGAAGATCCAAAACAAGTTTCTTGGCATGGACTTGATTTTGCTTTCCAAATGGTTGGAGAAGAGGCTGTTAGGTTGTGTAACAGAAGCTTCAGGTGGAGTTAATAGTTCAAAAGGAAGTTCCATCTCTCTGAGAGAGTCAACTATGAACTTTATTTTATGCATTGTATCGTCACCTCCTAATTTGAATTCAACAGAACTGCAGAGTCATATTTTTGAAGCTGTTCTGGTTTCCCTTGGACCTGCATTTTTGCAATTTGATATTCATGTTGCCAAATCATTTTTCCAATTTGTTGTTCAACTGTCTAAGGGGGATGCTTCAGTGAGATTGCTTTTAAAGAAGACCATAATGCTGATGGAAAAGTTATCTGGCAATGATTGCCTGCTACCAGGTCTGAAGTTTCTTTTTGGCTTTTTTGGGAGTGTCTTAAGTGATTGTGGGTCTGGCAAGAATACCTTAGAAAGGTCGTCCGGGAAGTCTCTGCCTGTAAATGCTCTTGGTGGTGTGGGACCTATGGCTTCAAGGCCAGTAGGATCGAGGAAAAACTCCGAGGCATTGGTCCTTTCTTCTAATCAAGAAGATGGTTCCATCGCTCTTGAATGTGATGCAACTTCTGTAGACGAGGATGAGGATGATGGAACTTCTGATGGTGAGGTGGCCAGCCTGGACAAGGATGATGAAGAGGATACTAACAGTGAAAGGGCCCTTGCTTCTAAAGTTTGCACATTTACTTCTAGTGGTAGCAATTTCATGGAACAACATTGGTACTTCTGTTATACATGTGATCTGACAGTGTCAAAAGGCTGTTGCTCTGTGTGTGCAAAAGTTTGTCATCGCGGTCATCGTGTTGTTTATTCTCGCTCTAGTCGTTTCTTTTGTGACTGTGGAGCTGGGGGTGTTAGAGGAAGCAACTGTCAGTGCTTAAAGCCACGCAAGTTCACTGGAAGTAGTAGCGCTCCCGTCCATAGTGCTAGTAATTTCCAGGCTCTATTACCCTTCACGGAGGATGGAGAGCAGCTTCCTGAAAGTGATTCAGATTTTGATGAGGATACTAGTACTGAGGTAGATAACTCATCCATCCCAAGAGAGCTTCAAGATGGGATCACACCATTGCTTGAAGAACTTGATGTTGAAGGTCAGGTGCTTGAACTTTGCTCTTCATTGTTCCCATACATAACTTGTAAAAGAGACTCGAACTTGTCAAAAGATAATAAAATCGCTCTTGGTAAAGACAAAGTGCTGTCTTTTGGTGTTGATCTCTTGCAATTGAAGAAGGCATATAAAAGTGGGTCCTTAGACCTGAAGGTAAAGGCCGACTATTCAAATGCCAAAGAACTTAAATCACATTTAGCTAGTGGGTCTCTTGTGAAATCCTTGCTCAGTGTCAGTATTCGAGGGCGACTTGCTGTTGGAGAAGGTGATAAAGTTGCTATATTTGATGTTGTGCAGTTGATTGGACAGGCCACCATTGCACCAGTGACGGCAGACAAGACCAATGTTAAGCCTCTCTCTAAGAATGTTGTTCGGTTTGAAATCGTGCATCTTACTTTCAATCCAGTGGTAGAGAATTATCTTGCAGTAGCAGGCTATGAAGATTGCCAGGTCCTCACTGTTAATCCTCGTGGTGAAGTGACTGATCGTCTTGCCATTGAACTGGCACTGCAAGGTGCATATATTAAACGTGTTGACTGGGTTCCAGGTTCTCAGGTTCAATTGATGGTCATTACCAACAGATTTGTCAAAATATATGATCTATCTCAGGACAA
Organism: Pyrus communis; assembly: GCF_963583255.1. Classification (NCBI taxonomy): domain Eukaryota; kingdom Viridiplantae; phylum Streptophyta; class Magnoliopsida; order Rosales; family Rosaceae; genus Pyrus; species Pyrus communis. The sequence goes on along the minus strand of NC_084813.1, from coordinate 22,597,028 downwards.
CATCAGTCCTATACACTACTTTACACTGCCAGATGATATGATTGTGGATGCAACACTTGTTGTGGCTTCTCAGGGGAGGATGTTTCTTATTGTTCTCTCAGAATATGGAAGGCTGTTTAGGCTAGAATTGTCAGTGGAAGGTAATGTTGGGGCTACACCTTTGAAGGAAGTAATCCAGACACAGGATGAAGTAATAGACGCGAAGGGCTCATCGTTGTACTTTTCTTCAGCGTACAAATTACTTTTCCTATCTTATCAAGATGGCACTACCTTGGTAGGCCGGCTAAGCCCCAATGCCTCATCTCTAAGTGAGATATCTACCATATATGAAGAGGAACAAGATGGTAAACAGCGGTCTGCGGGACTTCATCGTTGGAAGGAATTGCTGGCTGACAGTGGTTTATTTGTTTGCTTCTCAAGTATAAAATCAAACTCTGCCATTGCTGTATCTATGGGATTGCACGAGTTATTTGCACAGAACTTGCGACATGCAGTGGGTTCGACTTCACCTCTAGTTGGAGTAACTGCTTATAAGCCTTTATCCAAAGATAAGATTCACTGTCTTGTTTTACACGATGATGGTAGCCTTCAGATATACTCACATACACCAATGGGAGTCGATGCCAGTGCTAGTGCAACAGCAGAGAAAGTAAAAAAATTGGGTTCTGGAATTCTCAGCAACAAGGCTTATGCCGGCATTAACCCAGAATTCCCACTTGATTTTTTTGAGAAAACAGTGTGCATAACAGCGGATGTGAAATTGGGTGGTGATGCCATCAGAAATGGTGATTCTGAACGGGCTAAGCAGAGCTTGGCATCTGAGGATGGCTTTCTAGAAAGTCCAAGCCCTGCAGGATGTAAGGTAATTGTTGCAAGGGTCTAGTGACCTGACACTCATGGCATGGTTTAGAGTCTAATTTTTTTGGTTTTTATCTCCTTTCTTCTATAGTTTATGGTTCTAACATTACTGTTTTTTTCCCTCAGATATCTGTCTCCAATTCGAACTCCGATATCATCATGGTTGGGTTTCGTGTGCATGTGGGTAATACATCAGCAAACCATATACCTACTGATATAACTATTTTCCATAGGGTGATTAAATTAGATGAGGGCATGCGTTCTTGGTATGATATACCATTTACAGTTGCTGAGTCACTCCTTGCTGACGAAGAATTTACAATCACTGTTGGACCCACATTTAATGGATCTGCTTTGCCTAGAATTGACTGTCTTGAAGTATACGGTAGAGCTAAAGATGAATTTGGCTGGAAAGAGAAAATGGATGCTGTACTTGATATGGAAGCTCGTGTGCTTGGTTGTAATTCGTTGCTTTCAGAATCTGGGAAAAAACGCCGGTCAATGCAGTCTGCTCCTATGCAGGAGCAGGTCATAGCTGATGGTCTTAAGCTTCTATCCAGGATTTACTCCTGTAGATCTCGTGGTAGCTCAAAAGTTGAGGAATTTAGTCCGGAGCTGAGCAAACTCAGGTGCAAGCAGTTATTGGAAAAAATATATGAGAGTGATCGAGAGCCCTTGTTGCAGGCTGCTGCTTGCCATGTCTTGCAGGCTGTGTTCCCCAAAAAAGACACTTACTATCAAGTATGTGAATTAGCAATTAATAAAGTACCCACTGTCCGTAGATACATTAGCAATTTTATCAGTGTCCTTGTTTATGCATAAGGAATGAAGAAATGTGTTGTTTAATTATCAACTGACATCTTCAGGTTAAGGACACGATGCGGCTTCTTGGAGTGGTGAAATCAACCTCTGTACTCTCTTCAAGGCTTGGGGTTGGTGGTACTGCAGGGGCATGGATAATTGAAGAGTTTACAGCCCAGATGCGTGCAGTATCTAAGATTGCATTGCACCGTCGCCCGAATCTGGCAACTTTCTTGGAGATACATGGTAGTTTCACATTAACCAGTGCACTGAATTGCTTACATGTTTAAGAATTCAATCTTTTGTGTTGAATGTAGTATATGAACCTTAAGCAAGAACCAGATCTTCATACAAATGCATATGGCAGATGTCCAATCAATATAGTTAATTGTTTATGGAAGTTACGTCTGATTCATGGTAGATTACTTTCCATAAGATTTAATCAAGTGCTTGTTGCATTACTTCCCTTGTAGTCTCTGGTAAAGTTGATATGATTCTTGTACATTAATTATATAGATGGTTTAATTACTTCTATGTTATTTCTCGTGTAAATCTATATTGGTCTACACTGTGTAGCTTTTTAATTTTTGGGCATTCTGATTGGCAGCACTTTTTAGTTCCATGTGACTAATATTTTCATTGTTTCCTACACAATTATGTTTTGCTAAACTGTTATGTTGGAATTTTCGTGGTGTTAGCTTTGTTAATTTTTGTACACCTAAACTTTAGGTGGTGTTACAAGTTTATGCATAAGTTTTGTTATCACAGTTACTGCATTCATCCTGCATCTGTGATATATTTCATGTGAAACTAACGGATCTGTGATTCCAATCCCTCATCCAGGTTCTGAAGTTATTGATGGGCTTTTTCAAGTTCTTTGGGGAATTTTGGACTTAGAGCAGCTTGACACACAAACAATGAACAACATTGTTGTATCTTCGGTAGATCTGATTTATTGTTATGCTGAATGCCTGGCTTTACATGGAAAGGGTACAGGGGTACACTCTGTTGGACCTGCTGCTGTATTATTCAAAAAGCTTCTCTTTTCGTCCAATGAGGCTGTTCAAACATCAACAAGGTAGTAAATTCTTAATACTTATTTGTTTAATATCTTCAACTTGTTTTTAGTTTGTTCTATTATTCACTTAAACTACCATTTCTGTTTCAGCTTGGCTGTATCTTCAAGGTTGCTTCAGGTTCCATTTCCAAAGCAAACTATGTTGGCCACCGATGATGCTGTAGAAAATGTAGTATCTGCACCTGTGCATGCTGACACAACTGGTGGAAATGCCCAAGTCATGATTGAAGAAGATTCTATCACTTCATCTGTTCAATACTGCTGTGATGGTTGCACCACTGTTCCTATACTCAGAAGGCGATGGCATTGTACTATTTGTCCTGATTTTGATCTTTGTGAGGCATGCTATGAAGTACAGGATGCAGATCGTCTCCCTCCACTACACTCCAGAGATCATCCTATGACAGCAATACCCATTGAAGTGGAATCATTAGGCGGAGATGGCAATGAGTTTCTCTTCACACCGGATGATGTAAGTGATTCAAGCATATTGCCAGCATCTGCAGATGCCAGGACTCAGAATTCAGCCCCAACAATTCATGTCCTGGAACCCAACGAGTCTGGGGAGTTTTCTGGTTCAGTGAATGACTCTGTTTCAATTTCTGCTTCGACACGGGCTTTAAATTCTTTACTTCTCTCTGAGCTTCTTGAACAATTAAAAGGGTGGATGCAATCGATGTCGGGGGTCCGGGCAATCCCTGTTATGCAGCTCTTCTACAGATTATCATCTGCTGTTGGTGGACCTTTCACAGACACCTCAAAGCCTGAAAGCTTAAATCTGGAGAAATTGATTAGATGGTTTTTGGATGAGCTTAATCTGAACCAACCTTTTGTTGCCAAATCCCGCTCTTCATTTGGGGAAGTTGCAATACTTGTATTCATATTCTTTACCTTGATGCTACGAAACTGGCACCAGCCTGGCAGTGATAGTTCCATGCCAAAACCTAGTGGGACAACAGATACACATGATAAAAGCATCATCCAGATTTCACCCTCCATCTCGGTTGCTGCCTCATCTTCTTTGGATGATCAAGAGAAAAATGACTTTGCATCGCAGCTGCTCCAAGCATGCAATTCTCTTAGGCAACAGTCTGTTATCAGTTACCTGATGGATATACTGCAACAGTTAGTGCATGTTTTTAAGTCCCCTTCTGTTAATTATGAAAACGCAGGACCTGGTTCTGGATGCGGTGCTCTATTAACAGTTCGTAGGGATGTAGCGGCTGGCAATTTTTCTCCTTTCTTTTCAGACTCATATGCAAAAGCCCACCGTACAGATATATTTGTGGACTACCATAGGTTGCTGTTGGAGAATACCTTCCGGCTGGTATACACCTTGGTTAGACCTGAAAAGCAAGACAAGACGGGGGAGAAAGAGAAGGTTTCAAAGATCCCCTCTGGCAAGGATTTGAAGCTAGATGGATATCAAGATGTTCTCTGCAGTTACATTAACAATCCTCACACAACTTTCGTGAGAAGATATGCAAGGAGGCTTTTCCTCCATCTTTGTGGAAGCAAAACTCACTATTACACCGTGCGAGACTCCTGGCAATTCTCAAGTGAGATGAAAAAACTTTACAAACATGTAAACAAGTCGGGTGGGTTTCAAAATCATTTGTCATATGAGAGAAGTGTTACGATAGTTAAGTGCCTCTCAACAATGGCTGAAGTAGCTGCAGCACGACCTCGTAACTGGCAGAAGTACTGTTTGAAACATACAGATTTCCTACCATTCTTGATTAATGGAGTGTTCCATCTTGCGGAAGAGTCAGTTATTCAGATTTTGAAGCTGTTGAATCTTTCCTTTTACACGGGAAAGGATGTTGGTCATTTATTACAGAAAACTGAAGCTGTGGATTCAGGTATTAATTCAAACAAATCAGGGACACAATCTCAGGATCCCAAAAAGAAGAAGAAAGGTGAAGAAGGAACAGAATCTGGTTCGGAAAAGTCTTATGTGGATATGGAGTCTCTGATATATATCTTCACTGACAAGGGTGGAGATGTCTTGAAGCAATTCATTGATTGCTTTTTGCTTGAATGGAATTCTAGGTCTGTGCGTGCAGAGGCCAAGTGTGTTCTTTATGGTGTGTGGCATCATGCTAAGCCATCATTCAAGGAAACTATGGTGGTGACTCTCTTGGAGAAAGTAAAATGTCTACCGATGTATGGTCAAAATATTGTTGAGTATACTGAACTTATCACATGGTTGCTGGGTAAAGTTCCAGATGTCAGCTCAAAGCAACAGAGCAGTGAGCTTGTGGATCGATGCTTAACCCCTGATGTAGTCAAATGCATCTTTGAGACACTTCATTCACAAAATGAGCTTTTAGCTAATCATCCAAATTCCCGCATATACAACACTTTAAGTGGATTAGTCGAATTTGATGGGTACTATCTTGAGAGTGAGCCTTGTGTTGCCTGCAGCTCTCCAGAGGTGCCATACAGCAGGATGAAGCTTGAAAGTCTGAAATCTGAAACAAAGTTCACGGATAATCGCATCATAGTGAAATGCACTGGGAGTTACACCATCCAGACAGTGACCATGAATGTCCATGATGCGCGAAAGCCTAAATCAGTGAAAGTCTTGAACCTGTATTACAATAATCGACCAGTGGCTGACTTGTCAGAGTTGAAAAATAATTGGTCTCTGTGGAAACGTGCCAAGAGTTGCCATCTCACTTTCAATCAGACTGAACTGAAAGTGGACTTTCCCATTCCAATTACAGCTTGTAACTTCATGATTGAGCTGGATTCCTTCTACGAAAATCTCCAGGCTTTGTCTCTTGAACCATTGCAATGCCCACGTTGCAGTCGACCTGTCACTGATAAGCATGGTATTTGTGGCAATTGCCATGAGAATGCTTATCAGTGCAGGCAGTGCCGCAACATTAATTATGAAAATCTGGATTCCTTTCTATGCAACGAGTGTGGCTATAGTAAATATGGTAGATTTGAGTTCAATTTCATGGCAAAGCCAAGTTTTACTTTTGATGACATGGAGAATGATGAAGATATGAAGAGAGGGTTGGCTGCTATAGAAACTGAATCAGAAAATGCTCATAGGAGATATCAGCAACTTCTAGGATTCAAGAAGCCCCTGCTTAAGATTGTGTCGAGTGTCGGTGAGATTGAAATGGACTCGCAATCGCAGCAAATGATGGTCGCCTTACCTGGGCCTACATGCAAGATTAATCGTAAAATAGTTCTTCTTGGTGTCCTGTATGGTGATAAGTGCAAAACAGCTTTTGATTCTGTCAGCAAGAGTGTGCAGACACTGCAAGGGTTACGCCGGGTTTTGATGAATTATTTGCACCAGAAACAGTCTGTTAACGGAGTGGCTGCTTCCAGATTTGTGGTTTCTAGGTCTCCAAATAATTGCTATGGCTGTGCTTCTACATTTGTGACGCAGTGTCTTGAAGTCTTACAGGTCCTATCAAAGCATCCAAACTCCAAGAGACAACTTGTTGCTGCTGGCATTTTAACGGAACTATTTGAAAATAACATTCATCAAGGTCCTAAAACAGCTCGTATCCAAGCTAGGGCCGTTCTTTGTGCATTCTCTGAGGGTGATATAAATGCAGTGACCGAGTTGAACAGCTTAATTCAGAAAAAGGTTATGTATTGCCTTGAACATCATCGCTCTATGGACATTGCTCTGGCCACTCGTGAAGAGTTGTCATTGCTGTCAGAAGTATGTTCTCTCACTGATGAATTTTGGGAATCAAGATTGCGTGTTGTTTTTCAGCTGCTATTTTCTTCTATTAAATTGGGTGCTAAGCATCCTGCCATTTCTGAGCATGTCATTCTTCCTTGTCTGAGGATTATATCTCAGGCATGTACTCCTCCAAAACCTGATGTACCAGATAAAGAGCCTAATACGGGAAAAGCTACTACTGGTTCGCAGAGCAATGATGAAAGTAATTCAAATAAGTCTGGATCTTTGGGTGGACATGGTGGTGGTACCAAGTCAGCGGAACCACTAGATAAGAACTGGGATGCATCTCAAAAGACTCAGGACATTCAATTATTAAGCTATGCAGAATGGGAGAAGGGAGCATCATATCTTGATTTTGTTAGAAGGCAGTACAAAGTGTCGCAGTCTGTTAAAGGTGGTAGCCAGAAGACTCGACCTCAGAGACAAGAATTCCTGGCTCTTAAATATGCACTCAGGTGGAAGAGGCATACTAGTAAGACAGCTAATAATGACTTGTCAGCATTTGAGCTGGGGGCATGGGTTACAGAACTTGCTCTTAGTGCTTGTTCTCAATCTATAAGGTCAGAGATGTGCATGTTGATAAGTCTGCTCTGTGCTCAGAGTGCATCAAGACGATTTCGGTTATTGAACTTACTAGTGTCCTTGCTACCAGCAACTCTTTCTGCTGGTGAAAGTGCTGCGGAATATTTTGAGTCTCTGTTCAAGATGATAGATTCAGAAGATGCTCGCCTGTTTTTGACCGTGCGTGGATGTCTTGGTACAATTGGTAAACTAATTACTCAAGAAGTTGGCAATGTTGAATCTCTAGAAAGGAGCATGCGTATTGACATTTCTCAAGGATTCATACTTCACAAGCTTATAGAGCTGCTTGGTAAATTTTTGGAGGTTCCGAATATTCGATCCAGGTATGACTGGTTTCTTTACTAATTTCAAATTTTGTGCTTAACTGATTCCATTCTTTGAAAAAACTTTCATGCTTAAGCTTAACAAATTTTGTTCATCTTGATGTCAGATTCATGCGAGACAATTTGCTGTCGGAAGTTCTTGAGGCTCTTATTGTTATTCACAGCTTGATAGTGCAGAAGACAAAGTTAATCAGTGATTGCAATCGGCTCCTGAAAGACCTTTTAGATAGCCTTCTGCTTGAAAGCAGTGAAAATAAACGGCAGTTCATTAGAGCCTGCATCTGTGGTTTGCAAAACCACGTGGAGGAGAGAAAAGGACGAACTTGTCTGGTATGGTTGATAAACTTACTTTCGTGCATTCTCTGCTTTGTAAATGATGCTTCCAGACTGGTTTATCAAAATAACTCATCAAAATGCTAATATACTGATACCTAATTATACATTTGTAGTACGGTAAAACTTTTGCTGTGTCTAGATAAAAGTCACTGTTTCTTGGGTTCTTTATAGTTTGTATAAGGCTCACCTTCTCATATTTGCTTGTGTTCTTCACATAACTTTTTTTGTTTTTTTTGTTTTTTTTTTTTTTTTTTTTGTGTATGCGTATGCACGGGGTTCCTTTGTTTTGCTTTCACTGACTTAGGTCCCAGCACTCACATTCAACTATATGAACAGTTTATCCTGGAGCAGCTCTGCAATCTGATATGCCCATCAAAACCAGAGCCAGTGTATCTGCTGGTTCTAAACAAGGCACATACACAAGAAGAGTTCATTAGGGGATCTATGACAAAGAATCCCTATTCTAGTTCTGAGATTGGTCCTCTGATGCGTGATGTCAAGAACAAAATTTGCCATCAGTTGGATCTGCTAGGTCTTCTTGAAGATGACTATGGGATGGAATTGTTAGTTGCTGGGAACATTATCTCCCTTGATTTGAGCATAGCTCAAGTCTATGAGCAAGTCTGGAAGAAGTCAAGTCAGTCTTCCAATGCCATGGCCAATACGACATTGTTATCTCCCAATGCTGTTCCATCAGCTAGAGACTCTCCACCTATGATAGTGACCTTTCGGCTTCAGGTTGGTTATAGCTGTTCTCATCTAACTTTCCCATGTACAAGTCTGCGTACTGACAAGTATTTTCTTCTGAATGACAAAGGAGTAACCCTATTTCTCCATTTCCGTACCAATATATGATGTTTGGTCACACTTCCATCATTGCATAAATGAAATTCAAACAAAACTGACATTTAAATTGCATAGAAAAGAAAATTTATTTCTCTATCAAATCACGTATAGTTTCTAACAGATCAAAATCATAGATTTGAGATGTTGTGCTTCACCCAATCATTTTAAATTCATTTTGTAGCTAAATTTTGAATCCATCCATGAATTTTGCTAAAATCTAAAGATAGATGCTCATTATAATCTTTCAGCCAACTTGATATTGAAATAATAATCTCATATTTCAAAAGCGTTCATCCAAATGCAACCTGACATCATTTATTCCTAATGGATGAATATTGACGTTTTCTATTATGTTTGGTCGTCTGACGACTCTTTACCTTGATATTCATTTGATCATATATATTCTCTTTTTGGATACAATTTTCAGGGCTTAGATGGTGAAGCAACTGAGCCTATGATAAAAGAATTGGAAGAAGATAGAGAGGAGTCACAAGATCCAGAGGTTGAGTTTGCCATTGCAGGTGCTGTTCGTGAGTATGGTGGGCTGGAAATTATATTGAACATGATCCAGGTGTGTTTCATATTTCATTATTCCTTCTTTACTTTTGAAGTGAAACCTTTTGCTGCCTATTATCTGACTTATAATATGATTTACAGCATCTGCGAGATGATTTCAAGTCCAACCAAGAGCAGTTGGTGGCTGTTCTAAATCTCCTCATGCATTGCTGTAAAATAAGAGAGAACAGACGAGCTTTGCTGAGGTTAGGAGCTTTAGGTCTACTCCTTGAAACGGCAAGACATGCCTTTTCTGTTGATGCCATGGAGCCAGCTGAAGGCATTCTTCTCATTGTTGAGAGTCTGACTCTGGAAGCTAATGAAAGTGATAACATTAGCATCACACAAAGTGCTCTTACTGTCACTAGTGAAGAGACCGGTGAACAGGCCAAGAAAATAGTCCTCATGTTTCTGGAGAGATTATCTCATCCTTTGGGCCTTAAGAAATCAAACAAACAGCAGAGGAACAATGAGATGGTTGCAAGAATCTTGCCCTACTTGACATATGGTGAACCTGCTGCAATGGAAGCGCTTATCCAACACTTCAGCCCACCCTTGCAGGACTGGAGGGAATACGATCGGCTGCAAAGAGAACATGAAGCTGACCCAAAAGATGAAAGCATCGCCCAGCAAGCTGCCAAGCAGAGGTTCACGTTGGAAAATTTTGTAAGGGTATCTGAGTCTCTTAAAACAAGTTCCTGCGGAGATAGACTGAAAGACATTATTCTTGAGAGGGGCATTACTGGCGTTGCAGTTAGACATCTGAGGGATAGTTTTTCAGCTGCGGGACAGGCTGGCTTTAAATCTAGTGCAGAATGGGCAATGGGCTTGACACTGCCATCTGTCCCACTGATATTGTCTATGCTGAGAGGCTTGTCGACAGGACATTTGGCCACTCAAAAGTGTATTGATGAGGGAGGGATTTTACCTTTACTTCATGCTTTGGAAGGGGTCCCGGGGGAAAACGAGATAGGCGCGAGGGCTGAGAACTTATTGGACACCCTTTCAAATAAGGAGGGAAAAGGAGATGGCTTTTTGGAGGAGAAGGTGCGGAGGTTGAGACATGCCACCAGGGATGAAATGAGGCGTAGAGCTCTAAGGAGAAGAGAGGAATTGCTTCTGGTAATTCATTGAGCTTTTTTTTTTTATATATAGTTATTGAGAATTCTTTTTATAGTTTATTTTTGAATTATATGAAAGCAGGTGCCCAGTGAAGGAGATTGTTATCATGTTACAGAATTCGATATGGAAAATAAGGGTACCTAATAGTTATTCTCTACTTAAAACAGGAGTTCAGGTTTCCTTAGGGGGTCAGCGATTGAAAGAAATATAAATTTACTAGATTGTAAGAGACGATTCTCATGGTAGAATTAGGATAGAATTTAGTTCTTATTGCATTTATTTTCTTGTTTGACGTTCCTGTAAATAGTTTTGAGAAAATGAGTATAACTAATTACTAGTGGTGAAACTGATGGTTCCTTTCTTATCCGTAAACTCAGGGTCTTGGAATGCGACAAGAGCTAGCTTCACATGGCGGTGAGCGTATTGTTGTTTCACGACCATTACTTGAAGGTTTAGAAGACGTGGAGGAAGAGGAGGAGGATGGCTTAGCATGCATGGTTTGCCGAGAGGGTTACAGTCTGAGGCCTACTGACCTACTTGGTGTTTACTCTTATAGCAAGCGAGTGAATTTAGGTGCAGGGACTTCTGGAAGCGCACGTGGGGAGTGTGTTTATACAACTGTTAGTTATTTCAACATTATTCATTTCCAGTGCCATCAGGAAGCCAAGAGAGCAGATGCTGCTCTGAAAAATCCAAAGAAGGAGTGGGAAGGAGCAACTCTCAGAAATAATGAATCTCTTTGCAATTCTTTGTTCCCTGTGAGAGGTCCGTCTGTTCCTTTAGCGCAGTATATTCGCTATGTTGACCAGTACTGGGACAACCTCAATGCTCTTGGACGTGCTGATGGAAGCCGCCTTCGGCTGTTGACTTATGACATTGTTCTGGTACCATATCTTCTTCACACTTTTCTTCTGTCTTGTTATTTAGCCTTTCCGTCGTGCATTATCTTGAATTTGGACCTTATAATTATGGATGTTCTGTTACGTAGATGCTAGCTCGTTTTGCGACCGGGGCATCATTTAGTGCAGAATGCAGAGGTGGTGGAAGGGAAAGCAACTCCAGATTTCTTCCTTTCATGATCCAAATGGCACGTCACCTTCTCGATCAGGGAAGCTCATCTCAGCGTCATACAATGGCCAAGTCTCTGACAGCATATTTGTCATCGTCTGCATCAGATTCTAGGACTTCTACTCCTGAGAAACAACCGTCTATGGGATCTGAAGAAACTGTCCAGTTTATGATGGTGAATTCACTTCTTTCAGAATCTCATGAATCCTGGTTGCAACACCGCCGTGCCTTCTTGCAGCGTGGAATATACCATGCCTACATGCAGCACACTCATGGTCGGTCAGCAGGTCGCACATCATCCAGTTCATCTCCTGTAGTCAATATAGAGTCTGGTAATACAAGCCAAAGTCCTAGTGCAGAGATTGGGGGTGCCGATGAGCTTTTGTCCGTTATTCGACCAATGCTTGTCTACACTGGCTTGATTGAGCAGTTGCAACGTTTCTTCAAGGTCAAAAAACCAGCAAATGCGGCACCGGCCCCAACAGAAGGTACATCGGGAGTATCTGAAGGGGATGACAGTGGAAGCTTGGAAGTTTGGGAGGTAGTGATGAAAGAGCGGCTTTTGAACGTAAAGGAGATGGTGGATTTCTCGAAGGAAATGCTATCATGGCTTGACGAGATGAGTTCCGCGAGCGATTTGCAGGAGGCATTTGACATAATCGGTGTTTTAGCGGATGTGCTGTCTGGTGGCATTACCAACTGTGAGGACTTTGTACGTGCAGCAATCGATGCGGGGCGAGGCTGAAGATTCGGTTAACTACCGGCGTCGAATGTGTTGCTGTTGTTGGCTGCGGGATTTTCTTTTAATTTAGGCAAATAGTAATACTTGTAAAATTACTTACCCCCATTTCATGGGGTTCAGAATCTTCGGACTCCGTACATATCTGATATCTGTCTCTTCTGAGTTTGTTGTACACGTATGGCTCCTTGGTAGTAAAATTAATTTTTCTCCCTAAAAATCTGCAATTTACTGATTTTATTAAATTTATGTTTCTCCCTACAATTCTACAGGTCTGCAAGTGCAAGTTTCTCTTCAAATTTCCAGTTTCGTGTGTGAAGTTGCTTTCTTGCAGATTCCAGTATCGACACTCATTTTTACTTTTCACACATCTCTCTGAATTTTCAACCGTTATAATTGATGAAGCTCGATGGCCAAAAATTACAAGTTACAAGGGAAGGTAAAACTGTGTATGTGAATAGCACCATCCATACACAATTTTTCGGTTATACGGGGCTTGGCCATGAAAATGAGATGGGATTAAGGGAGACGCCGAACCCATTTCAATCAGAAATTCTCGAAAAGTATGTATATGTTGAACACGAAGATAAAACGTTGCCAAAATTCAGACAAAAATGCCACATTGGGCGCACAAAAGAACCCTCTCGCTGAGATATTTAATACACGATGAACCAGGCAAATTACGAATTGGTTTCTCTTTTTCCGGCCACCTACAAAAAAGGGACGAAAGAACCTCTAAGTTCACACACCTTAGTTCATCGCATCATAATCGTCCAGCTTGTCATTGTACTGCAACACCTTTCTCCTAATCTTCGATGAATCAACCCACGTAATGAAATCTTCCATATTCCTTGTCACAAGGAATGCTGGGTCAGTAACAGTCTCCGGACCAACTCGAATGTGCCCTTGCTCGATGTACGTGACAGCTTCTTTCAGGTGCTCAGCAAACTTCAAACGAACCAAAACAGTTGCAAGCCTACGTCTGCAAACAGAGACATTGTCAGTAAAGTAACAGACGAGACGAGATGCATACACATATTCGGAAGTGTTCTGCTCCCTGTCTGTCCTCGTGGACAGTAAGCCACCATCACTCATGATAAACTCCAATAAACTAGTGCAATCACTAAGGCAGCACTTCTTCTATCTTTTGTTGCAAACTGTTCTGTCAACAGATTTATAAGAATTCATCGAAGGTAAGGATTGAAATTCCTGTAAAAGAGTAAGTGAAGATTACCTGCAAAGGGATGACACCGATAAGCGCTCACATAATGCTAAGCTTTGCTTGGATGGTATAACACCGATATTATACCTGTCGTCAACATAAACCCTTTTTAAGTATTAATCACAACTAAAAACCACAGAAATATTGGAACCCTTGCAGTTAAGACCATGATAGACCAAAAATCACCATATTCTTGTACAACACAATTGAAAACAAGCAAAAACCTATTGAGCTCGGATCATGCTCATTAAATACAAACAGATCCCCAATACTTCTCTCTTTATGAAACACAATAAAGAACACACTTTGGGGTTAAGATTTCTAAATTTCTTTATCACCAATACATCCCGAACAATTCTCTTAAATTCTCACAATAATGACCACACTTGAGGAGTTAAAATTTCTAAATATCAATATCATCACTACTTTTTTTTTTCTCGATAACCCATAGAGTAACACAAAATGCCATTTAGGACCCAATTGACCGAAATTTGATAACTTCATATGGGTTTCTTATGCAGCTTTGAAATATTAATACTTCCAACTGACATATCAATTAAACAACACGAGCATCAAAAAAAAAAAAACTGCAAATTCCTACAACACAACAATTTGAGAAGCACAGGAAGAAACAAGTTATAACTCACAATTTTTCCAAGAGCATATCGGTCATTTCGATCCGATACGGATCGTTCGGGTTCAACTGCTTCAATATGTTCACCAGCTTGTGCACCATCCGGCACAAGCCTGAGTACCTATTTTCCAATTTTTCAAAATTTTAATTGGAAAGGAACCAAACCCAGTTAATCGAAAGATTAATCGACTGATAAAACCTGAAAAGTGACATGAAATTAAGGAAAAAAAAATATGTAATTTTACTTTTTGTAGTCGTCGCGACCGGTGACATGGTAACGCTGCAGAACCTGAGTTTCTCTGTGACCTTCTTCTCTCTTCCATTCCAAGAAGTTCACTTTCTTCAGCAGCTTCTTCTCATGAAACTTGAGCTCTCTCATGGTTGCTTTTCCGCAGAGGGGGATGAAAGAGCAAAATCCCTAGGTGGAGGGAAAAAGGGGTACAAGTGTTGCAAAAGCCCTAGATTGGAACAAAACGTACCGTTTCGCTCTCCCGTTTGAATATTTGTATTGGGCCTTAAAAGCCCAAATAACTAAAACCTTTTTTGGTCGAAAGCCCTTGTGCATTTATGCTTATGATAAAAAGTTAAAATTAGAGAGCCTTAACGAAATACTTCTGGTATTATTCATTTTTAACGTTAGGGCATTTTTATTCTCAAAAGTCACTCCTAGTACTATTCACCTACAACATTTTTTTGTCATTTTCGTTAAAACTCAAAGTTTTCAAACATTTTTCATTAGTTTTGCTTAATTACTCTTATTTATTGAATTTTTTTTAGCTTCAAGCTCAAGAGGTGCTTTTGGTACTCAATAAATGATAAAACTGCATCCAAATGACTTAATTCACGAAAAAGTTTTTTTTTTTTATAATATTTTTTTTTACTTCACTTGCAAAAGATCATGCGAAAACTTAACAATCACGTAATTCACAGTTTCTAATTGATTTTCATAATTTTTTATTTATTTAAAAACCATCATAAAGCCTACTTTTTACGTGACATTTCCAGCACAAGAAGTTTCTTTAGATTCGTACATGCCGCAAGTGGCCCTTTATCACAGTAGTGAAAATGTGTTAAGTTTTTACATAACAATGTGGGTTCAAACCCCATCGATGACTAATCCAACATCTAATTTAACAAAATTTATTGTTTGACAAAAAAAAAAAAAAAAAAAAAAGATCGTACATGCCAAATTGAGGAGAAAAACAAAAACTTTATCAAATGAGTACATCGTAACTATAATATTTCGTATCAATAATGCAATAATACAATGTTATATTATTGACATTGAACACAATGGTGCACTGGTACCATAGAAATTGCTCTTAAGAATAAGGGATGAGCAACTGAGCACGGACTCAACTGAACTAAACATGTATAAATATATAGGTGTTTAGTCCGTGGGTGATAATGCATCCAAGGAAGATTCTTTATCCTCCTAATCTCTCTACACTTTTATACCCTCCTATTTGAACGGTCGTGGTTAAATCACGTCAACATCTTATATTGATTATTTTATAAAGATAATAAGACAAAAAATAATATATAAGAGGAGGGGATGGAAGAGGATGAGAAAATGAACCTAATGCATCATGTGTTGTGGATATCCAATTTCAAAACCCTTTACAGTTACATGCTTAATTTTACGGTGAAAGTTCATTGTTTGCCTAACACTCATATGAGATGAGGCCAAAGGTGACTGATGAGTGTGGAACAACATTGCACAACCATCTCAACTACTACTTAAAGTTTATTTAGAATCACTTTTAAACTGACTGAAAGCGTTTCTGGTAAAAATATTTTCAGAAATAATTCTTAATAAAAATGCAATTGAATTCTCGAAAAACACTTCTAGTGCTTCTTAGAAGAAGCATCAGTTATATTATTTATTCACTTCAAGTGTTTTTAAAACCCAAAAACATTTTTCCTAAAAACACTTTTCAAACGAACACTTAATATTTGAACACACTGTATACATGAGCTATATCAGTTAATCAACGTTGTGCGCCTTTCATTGCACCCGTGTTTAAATCGTCTTTCCCGTTGTTATAATAAGTTAGAATATCGCTTTCTCATAAATTATTGAATATTTGTTGCATTTTTCAGACCAATTGACATTGAAAAACCAAATTGGTCTGTCAAATGACTGATAGATATCACGGGGATTTGTCACAATTGCAAACGCCAAAACTTCTGTGTCTAAGCAAAACATGAGCACAAACAGTCACAGGACTCCCACTGACTTAAAAGAAAGAAATAGCAAGGCAATTGGCTACTTTCTTTGACGAAATTAACTTCTCTCCTCAATTGATGAGGCTGAGTTTATCCTCAAAGTACTTTGGGACCGATTCACGGAATTTCGTATTTTTATCAAAATTATTTATACATAAATTATTTTATAACAGATTATTTCTTTAAAAATTATTAATATATAAAATTATTTGATCATCGAATTGTATTAAAATAAAACAAATAGACAAATTTGGCTGAAGCATTATGACCGTCAATCTATTTACTACAGTTGATTAACTAAACAACTTTAGTTTTAATTAGTTTTTTTTTTTTCATAGATGATCTTTATATGAACTGTTTCGATAATAACCACGAAGTTATGTGAATCGAACACAAAATGTTTTGAGAAGAAATTCCTCTTCAACTTTAAGGAGCCAAGTATTATTTTGTGATGTGATCACGATTAAGCCACGTCAATATTTTATATTAATTTTTTATAGAAAAGTAATAGGAATATAAAATGTTGACGTGGTTTAACCGTGACCATATAAACAAGAAGGTATAAAAAAAGTATGAAAATGAGAGGAGAAACAATCCACGTTCTATTCGAATTAACCATTCCCAATAACCTTTTTAAGTCAAAAACCCAAAAACTGTCATATACAAAAACTTGTTCCCGTTTAATATTCATATATAATATATAATATATGTGGTGGCAGGGCAGTGGTCAGGCACTGCAACCACTAAATAAAGTTCTGCATATTGCCCCATCACTGTTTGCAGGTTGCAACCACTAAGTTAAACCTTCTTTTGCCCATCACTAATGTAATGCTGAGCAACAAAATACAACTCTAACCACTCAATTGAACTTTCTGGTTTTCTTTTTTATATTATAAATTTTTATTTCACACTTGTAAAAACTTACTAATGTTAGATTCGGTGGTGCTATCCCCATGCTATTTTTATTTTCACACTCTTCTTAATTTTTACCTGTCAAATTGAAAAATTGAAACGAATCAAATGACAAAAATTAACAAAAGTGTGTAAAAGATAAAAAGAAATGTGCGGATAGCATCGCCCTATTAAAGTCTGTATACCTATTACATTACCACAAATACATGAGCAAACAAAAAGGTCCGAAATCAATAGACGAGTGTACCTTTTATCTCACAATAATTGTCTTTGAATATGTTTCCATGACGCTATATGGTATGTAGTTGAGTTTCCTTTAAGTCTTGTTTGGTATTGCTGTAAAATAATACTTTTGATGTACTATGAGAATAAATAGTTATAAAATAAAGTAGTGTTCGAGTGTTTGATAAATTTTTATATAAAATTGTTGTGACCATGGTAAATGACTAAAATGAGTATGATGTTGGATGTGATATTAAACGAAGACGCCGAATAGAGTAAAGTAGGGTAAAAGTTTGTAATTTTGTAAAATATGCAGGATTATGCTTGTCATTTGAAAATTTTATTAAAGATCACCATTTTGAAAACAAAAAACACTGTTTTGAAAAGCATGAAAAGTTATGCTTCTGCTTTTCTATGTTTTTTTTGCTGTAATTGACAGCAAACCAAACACATTCGATATCCCAAACTTTTTTATAAATTGCTTTTAAAATAATATAAGCAATCCCAAACTAGATATATTTCCTACTTAGCAGTTGCTAATGTGTATGGAAAATCTCTTGTGAGTTAAATGTCAAAACCAATAAAATGAAAGAAAGAGCAAAAAGGATACTCCTCAATGCAACCATTTTACGACAATGGAAACTACACCTACCTAACCCAACCAAATTACGGATGGATGTTTTTTGAGTGTCATTGAATGTATAAGCTCTGACATAAAGTTGGTTTTCTCTAAATTAACAAGGGATAAAAAAAAAAATTCTTATTTTTTGATATGATATAAATATATTTTTAACGCCAAAATATGAGAAATTTTTTACTAAACCGCACACCAGACAAGATATTATAATTTAGTATTGAACTCGTTATCCATAAGAGTTAATTATAAGAACTCTTATTCATAATTGAAATATGTATACCACTAGAAACTATTTAATTTTGTTTTGACAAAAACAATAAAAAAACCAAATTACTTTGGTCGTACGGCAATACACCTGCAAGTCTGCAAGTGAGTAGATTATCCATTAATTTTAGTGCAAAAAATGAAACAAAATAAGGTGACTTGTAACTAGATTTTGGTTACAAAAACAAAATCCACTTCCCAATCAACTAAAATCTAAAAAAATTAAAATAAAAGATTGTAGTCTCAGTCTTTCAAATAAATCATAATTATGTAAATAAATACAACAAATAAATAAATACAATGGGGATAAAAAGCTGAGCAGAATTATATTTCCATTTAGTGTTCTACTTTTGCTTTGTCTGCTATGAACGCTTTCTCTCCAGCCTCGATTGTCGCCTTTTTTTCTGTTTCAGTTTCTCATTGAACCTTCTACGACTCTCTTTCCAACAGCCACATTCTTCAAATTTTCCGGCGGCCCTCGCCGGATTCTTGGCCGGAATATCACCGGAAAAGCAAAGAGCAACACGAAGTGAGTATTGGGTTTGTGGAGATTGATCATAAAGTTGCATTCTTTGAACTCTTTCGAGAATTTTACGGTTTTTCCTCTCTGGGTTTTGATTGGTGAAGCTTTCAACAATGGCGGAAACTTCATAGCTGTACGAGGTGAAAAGGGTTTTTGGGGTGATTCGAAGTAAAAATCTGAAAGTTGGGTTTTGATTATTTTAGTGCCGGACTTCACCAGAAACACGGAAACAAGAAAGTTCTGATCTTTTTTTGTTTTTTTTAAAATTTATTTCGAGGTGTTTCGGATATGTCAATAACTATTGGATCTTCCATTGACATTTATCTGTGAAAGATTCTGTGTTGAATTGCAACAACTCTGGTGCTTGACTGGTTGAATGATCAGTTGAAAAATTGAACGAGTTTTTTAGACCGTTAAAATGTGCAAAGGTGAGGACTTTGAGAAGTGTGATTACAGAGAAACAATGAAGGTGGGATTTAAGTTGATGGGGAGAGTTGAAAGGTTGAAAAGCTCGGTGTTGAAGGTGAACTCATGGCTGCTGATCATCCGGGCGATCGTGACGGCGTTGGTGTGGGCGTCAACAGTGCAGCTGGTTGGGATTTGGTTGATTAGGGGGCCTAGTTTGTTCAATGTTTGGCCTCCTTGCACTCACTTGGAATTGCCTGCTCATGCTGTGGATTTGGCTAATAAGCTTCCAATGCCAATTGTTCTCCCACCAAAGAGTAAGTTTCTGATCTTGTTTAATGTAAATCTTGATCGCTTTTGTAATTAATATTTCCGCGCACACATGATCATTTCTCCTTTGATTCATTCAATACGAAGATTAGAAGTAAACAGGTTGTGCAGGGCGAGAAAAAATGTGTGCAGAAATCTTTCCCCTTAGAGAGCTGATATGTTTGAATTGTCATTCTTTGATATCATGTTAATCAGCTGCTGTGCATGTTAATTTGCTTGGCTCAATAAAATTTGAGATTTTTCAATATTGTTTGTTAGTTCTGAATCGCTTTAATTCCAGGGGTTTACAAAAACAATGGCTATCTCATGGTTTCTTGCAATGGAGGACTGAATCAAATGCGAGCGGCAGTGAGTTCTAGCCACTTCCTCACAATTCTGGACATTCTTACCTTCAGTTTAGATGTTTTATTGGGGTTGTCTCCCGCCACCATGTTATTTTACTGACTACTCGATTTTACGCAGATCTGTGATATGGTTGCAGTTGCCAGATACTTGAATGTCACCCTTATAGTTCCTGAGCTGGATAAAAACTCCTTTTGGGCTGCGAGGTAGGTCAATTTGTTTTCGAGTAAAGATTATGAGGAATCGATATTCTCATTGTAAATTCCTTGATCTGAATAAGGAAAATTCTCAGTTCTAAGCGTGTCCCCTTGTGTTGGCAGTGAGTTTCAGGACATTTTCGATGTTGATCATTTCATTGCATCGTTGAGAGACGAGGTTCGGATATTGAGGAAATTGCCACCAAAGCTCAAGAAAAGACCTGCATACTCGTTGCCACCAGTTAGTTGGTCTAACATGTCCTACTACCTTCATCAGGTTGGTTCGAATCCGAGCATCATTCTCTTTCCTTTTCAGTTTATATGATCATTCTCAGCAGTTGAACTAACTTCTGGAAGTGTTTTCCAACAGATCCTGCCTCTGGTGCAGAAGTATAAAGTAGTACATTTGAATAAAACCGATGCTCGAGTAGCTAACAATGGGCTACCTCTGGAGTTCCAGAAGCTGCGCTGCAGGGTTAATTTCCATGCTCTGAGATTCACTTCCCAGATAGAGGAAGTTGGTAGAAAGCTTGTCGGAATTTTGAGAGAAAAAGGCCCTTTTCTGGCTCTTCATCTCCGATACGAAATGGATATGTTGGCATTCTCTGGCTGCAGTCATGGGTGCAGCAATAATGAGGTAGAAGAACTCACAAGAATGAGGTAACAGTCCCTTTTCATTTTGTTTCTTTTTGCAAATCGATATTTACTAGTTTTTCGCTTATAAACATCTTCTAATTATGGGATTATTACACGTTGTTAGATATTCTAATCCCTTGTGGAAGATAAAAGACATAAATTCCGAAACAAAGAGGCTAGAAGGTTTGTGCCCACTAACACCAGAGGAAACTGCTCTAGTATTGGTTGCACTCGGTATTGATCACAATGTCCAGATTTATATTGCCGCTGGAGAAATGTATGGTGGAAACAGAAGGATGGAAGGTTTGAAAGCTGCTTTTCCGAATTTGGTAAGTAGAAGGGAGAAGAAGCAACCTTTTCAACAATTATACATCATGGGACTGACATAACAGTTGAACTTTTGTGCAACAGGTCAGAAAAGAGACGCTGCTGGAGCCTTCGGATTTGAGGTTCTTCCCGAACCACTCTTCCCAAATGGCAGCATTGGACTATCTAGTCTCCCTAGAGAGTGATATATTCATTCCTACATACGATGGAAACATGGCTAAAGTTGTCGAAGGCCATCGCAGGTAAATGCATGTTCAATCTTTTGAATAACCTAGGGCTTTTTTCAAATCCCCATCTCCGTAGATTACAATAGTTCAGAACATCGTCAAACCTAGTGCTCTTCGGTTTTTAGGAAGATAAGATCTGTTGTTAATTTCAGATGATATTCTGATCTGAAATGTACACTTCTCCTCGGATTTTTCTTGTTTCAGATTCTTAGGTTTCAAAAAGACAGTTTTATTGGACAGAAGGCTACTGATTGGATTAATAGAACAATTCAGCACTGGCTCATTGAGTTGGGATGAGTTCTCTTACATTGTGAAGGAAGCTCACGCCGAGCGAATGGGGAGCCCGAAGAAGCGAGTTTTGATCCCAGATAAACCCAAGGAGGAAGATTACTTCTACTCAAATCCACATGAATGTTTGCAACTGTTAGATGGACCCTTGAGAACCGCATGATCTTCGCATGCCAAAAATATGGGTTTATTGTCTTCTAAATTATATGCATTTTGTGCCATTGAGAATTTTACAGGCAGTGGTTTACTTTATGATTGTGGTCTAAGTTAATACAGCAAGGGATAGGTTTAATTTACGTAAAATTGGGTTGGGAGGTCGATCTTGGAGGCTCTGCTTTGGGAAGGACTTAGAACACTAGTTTGCTGTTTTCAGAGTGCATGTAAGTCTTTCTCCTGCGAGAGCTCTTGATCAAAAGCATTTGGGAAGATTTATAGAATTTCATTAATAAATCAAGTTTTATGGAGAGAACTCCAAATAAGATCATTGTAATTAAACAAGGGGGAATATAGTGTATTTTCTTCAAAATCTCTCCTATACTAGTGAAGCATAATTTTTTTAACAAATATTCACCTATCTTTCTCTCTCTAAATTAATCTAGGGTTGATGGAATTGAGATTCTCTCCTAATCTTTGTCCGAAGTTCACGGACCAAGAGATCCGGACCTCTCATTTAAAATCTTATAGCCTTAATTTGTCCATCCTGCTAGCTCATCTCATAAACAAGAATCCAAATTTCTCTCATCTCTTTTAATGACCCAAAATTTTGAGCGTGAACTTTGTACCTGAAATCCGAAGAGGGTCTCAATTCGTGTTGATGAACTAATCAATGATCATACCATCTGAATGATGCTGGTTCCATGAGAAAATAATTAACAAAAACTTCAATTACTTTTGGGATAAAATATAAAAAAGTTAACTTGAAGAATTAGGCATGCCTAAACTAGTAAGATTGGTGGGGCCAAAAGTCTCAAATGATGACAGCAGCATGGCATCTGGAAAGCTGATGTTTAAGGTGTGGGGTTTGGGCAAATAATCCGCATCATTTCATGTCCTTAATTACTAATTAGTTAAGGAGTTGGTACCGAACCTTGTTTCCTCCTTCGTTGTTTAGTTTTTCGGTTATACATTTGGTTGTTTAGTTGCCATCAAATAAAATATATGCATTATTGTAGAAGTTAGAGTGCACCAACTCCATGCTTCTATCATATGAACAGATATGAAGAATTTTTCTGTAACGAAACATCATTGTAGTTGTATCTTAAGACAATTATAGAATAGTTAAAACGTTGCACTGTATGGTTGGCTTACCATATTGCTAAAAACATGAGAGTGTATGATTAGCTTGAAATACTATCACAGAGCATCTCAGTGTAAGTTTTCTCTAAGCAAATGTTCTTTTTAACACATCTTTCTAGGGGTTTTAGTATGAACCGTCTTATAGCATGAACCGAGATTTAAGATTGTTAGATATTTAGTCGTTGAATTCGTAACTAAGAATTTAATGGTTATGAATTTCAGTATATGATATGATCCAGTCTATTTTAGAGTCTTCTTTTAATTTGGATTTAGAGAGAGAAAGTGAAGAATAAAGAAACTATGTTGGTTGAAATGAGTGATCCAATAAAACTTGGTATTGTTTTGCTACTTGTAGTCTTCCACTAACAAGGGAGTAATTCATGCACTTTAATTTAAACGTAGCTTTCAATGTACACAGACACAACCACTTCCAACGACAAAAAACGACTCAAACTTTAAAGTCGTTCAACTCATCAATGGATTTTGACCCATTTAAACTACAAGGACCCATTTGTCACATGAATCCACTCTTTGATTACTCCACATATTGATTAGGTTGCAGATTTAATTAACTAATTTTGAGTATTGGGGATTGGAGATAGAAAATTTCAAAAACATGTAGAATATTTATATGTATTTAATACATTCATTATTTGACGGTCAAATATAATTTGTGTTAATATACATAAAGTTGAGAATGTAATTTTATTAAATACATGTAAGTATTGTAGCCAAATAAAATAAAATTTCAATCAAGTTATACTTTTGTATGACTGAAAGGGGTTTTAGAGAAAATTATTTTGAGTTCCAAAAGCACTTGAAGTGCTTTCTGCTTGTAGCACTAATTATGTGCTTTTTGCATGAAGCAATTCAAATGTTTTTCCACGATTTATTTGTATTTTTACTAAGAATTGGTAAAAAAATATTTCACCAAAAGCATTTCCAATCGTTTTAAAAGCATGTCAAATTTATTTAATTAATCTTTGTTTCCTGTGAAAATATTTTTGAAGTGGTTCCTTTGCATTTCTAATTTTCTATGCACACACACACAAGTGCTTTAGTTGTTTGAAAGCTCTCAAACGGGCTTTTGTTAGAAGCAAGTACAACACAACTTTTATTAAAAACCCAGTGTTTTGATAGTCTTTTTTCTGTCAAACTCTCACAAAATGGCTTCCAGGCATGAGAATGGCTTTCGGTTTACCAAAAAGCACTTTCACCCTTTCTTAATCCGACCAAGATATGGTAAATGAGTGGCATCACACAAACAAATCAACGAAACATCAAGGATTAACGATAAAATTCATGTATGTAGAGAGTTCTTTAAAACGCAGACTAGAACAGAAACCCGCTCCTCGCTATATGCATGGAATCATCCATCTGAAACTTCAAGGTATCAACAAATGAACATCTGACAATCTATCTATGAAATTCCATGCACAGGGGGGCACAAACCATATACAATTGACTGACCTGAACCTAGTTGTTCTGTTTACCATGTAATCTTTGAAACAAAATGTCACCCGCCCACGAGCACCCTCACCCCCAATAAAACCACGAAAACCAAAAATAAGCAGATTTAAGAAAAGCTAGAAACTATCTAGTCTAGCTTTCTCTTGTTCTGAACCGCTTATGCGCCAGTTCAAGTCCCCCATCACAGCTACTTACTTGAGCCTGTGTCATCATTTGATTGTTCATGGATTGGTTCACATGTGCCTGTGCAAACAAATATAAAGTGAGGGAAAGATTGTAGACAGCTATCGGTAACAGATGTAGCAGCCAAAGTAACAATGGGGTTTAATACGACGGATGAAGATCCTAAACGAACCTTTGAACTAGACGCTACAGATGTCAGCCCACTGTCTGCTCGATTCACAACATCCATTTGAACAGAGATGCTGGCCAGGGACAAGTCCAGACCAGCAGATTGCAATGCCTGCGTCAGATTGTTCAAAACCCTGCGCAACACAAACCCAACTCAGAAACAGCGCAGCGATACATTTCCATTAGGGAATTTGTTATAACAATTTTGTTATATGTCAATCAACTATATTTTCATGTCTCTAATGGCAACACTTTCAAATTTATAAAATATCTACCTAGAAAAAGCACTCTTGCCATAGAAAACGATCAGGGAAACTTACAAAGACAATATGCGCATAATTAATCAATAATGGCTATGCACCATGCATGTAGTTTATCAAAACCACTGTATCAAAAATAACAGCTCAGAAAACAAGCTTGACAATAAAACATGGCTGCTACTCCAAGAAAATAAGCATGCTAACAAAAACTTGGCAGCTGTACAATAAAGTTAACGAGAGATCTTCGTGGGAACTCACCCTTGAGAGTAAGCACTCGAGGTGCTACCAGATCCACTATGTTCATCCTGTTTGTTCAGTTTACCATCTGATACGGTTGAAGATGTTATACCCGCCCACGATGGGAATTGGGGTTGACAAGCCATGTTCTGAGCATCAGTAATAGATTCCTGCAAGGGCTGTGTGGGTACTCCACTCCCAACAGAGTCAAAGATGCTTTGTTGTTGCACATTAGGCACTGATTGAGTAGCTAGCCCAGCGATGTGATCCAGTGCTTTGTAAGCAACAGCAGAGCCCAAGTTAGATTCCACTGAGTTTTGAGAGTTTGGGAGCATTGCTGGTGAGACAACCACATTATTCTCATGACCCGAACCATCGTTCATAACTTGAGACTGATCTGCAAAATTTTCTCCAGACCTGTTATGACCTTTCTGTGGCAAACAAATAAATGGGAGGTCGGTAAGTCTCTGCAGGGCAGTTAATCCATACACTTAGCACATCCATATATATTTGGTGACACCGTGACAGTTGCTACCCATACTATTTCTTAAAGTCAGAAGTAACCTCCAAAATTCCTAAATAAGCCCAAAAATATATAGGGTCAGAGTTATCTCTGGTAAGATTTTGTTCTCCCAGTAACAGTAAAAGAGCCTCTCTGCCTGGATTTGGGTGCATGTTGCAATTGTTGTGTGTGGTGTTGGTCTCATGCACCATATACATGTCATTATTTAAGGGTACAACAGATATCCAATGCACGTACTCATGCCCTCTAGCATCCAAAACAAGTACTTTCACTTTTTTCAGGCATCGAAGTAACACCAATAGAAATTGACAAAGCAATACAAAGGTGATAAAGAGTTGAGTCCAACACCATAACACATGCAAAACACTACTGCACACTAAGACACAGATATGAAGCATTAGAATTTTACCCATGGCACCAGTTTTGTTGGCTCTGGACTCCATCCTTGGTACGACCCCTCATACAAATTTACCTTCTCCTGTAAAAATTGTATATACTCTATAACCTGCAAATATGTACAGTAATATTTCAACATGGTGCTGAACACATTCAACCAAAATAAAATGACAATGAGGATACAATATTACGAACATGATTGGAATGCTTACCTCCAACAACAATGAAGCCTTATCTCTTTTCTGATCATTTTGGGGAATGATATCTCTCAACATCTGAAATCTGCCTCAGAAATACATATTGCCCAGGTGAGTGAAGAGTTTATGCCCATGCTACTAGAACAAAAACACCCACATGGCATAAACAGCAGCAAAGAAAGATACAAAAGTATTTAAAGGACAAAACTTCCACACGACTAACAATCTAACCGAACATGAGAACAAGATGGGAGGGAAGACTGCAATTAAAATTCAACACAAAATGAATAAGCACTTGGTACTCGATACTCAAATTTGCTAACTAGCATGAATAATTCGCAAATTCAGTTTCAGATAGCCAAATAGGCATGGAGATTGTTTGCCTGGAAGCTCCAACATTTTGAAGAATTTGGTAATCGTAAAGTTTCGATTTTTAAGAAAAAAAATTCACTTCACTTTAATTCAACAACTCATAATTTGAGTATAACATCAACAGAAATATACTCTCAACTTTTCCAGAAGATACATTGTGGCAATTTCCCTCTACTTATTCGAATCAGAAAATTTTCGAGTTCAGGCAACACGGAAAATCGAATACTATAAACCATAATTGAAAAGGAACAATTAAAGGAGTGTTTGAATAAAAAAAAAGGGTAAAGCTTTGAGCTTGGAGAGCTTGCCTCTCATTAATCTTGCTCCTCCTACGCTGCTCGGTTTCGGAATGCTTGGAGCGGTTCTTCTCCCTGCCTTGCCCTTCTACCTTCACTGCAAATTCCCCTATCAACTCCTCGTTAGCTTCATCCACTCCCCAGTTACTATTATTTTTTAAATAAAATAAAAATTCTTCATTTTTTTCAAAAATAAAATAAAAACCAAGGCAGTTACTACTAGCCTAGCTCACAGAGAGAGAGAGAGAGAGAGAGAGAGAGAGAGAGAGAGAAACCTCCATGAGACACCTCATCGTCGTCTTCAAATTCATCGTGGTGGCCCTTCGAAGGTTTCGCCATCTCCGGCTGCCAAATAATAAATAAATTTCCCAAAATTACATAAATAAATAAATAAACAAAAAACGAAGCCAATTTTACAGAGAGAGAGAGAGTACTGAGGAACTCGGAGGAGGGCGCGGTGAGAGAGTGAGAGGTGGCGGTGGCGATGGTGGAAATGCGGAGGTCCGGGACCAAGGTGGGCGCCCGAATTGGGTCCGACGGAGCTGGAAATAGCGGAAAAAGGGTCTGGTGTTGGTGGTGGAGCTTTTTGTGCCGTTTTGTGTTGATGCGTTGTCGTTTTGGCGTTTTTGTTTCTGCGACAACGTTACAGTAAGACAACCCTGAAAATTTGGAGCCCTACGTGGCGGCTCCTACTCTTTCTATTCCTAAATCATTAATTTTTTAAAATTGAGACCTTAAGATTAATTAAATTATTAAATGTTTTAATCTCAATTATTCTCACAATTAATATTAATTTATTAATTAAATTCATTCTTATAGTGGGCGCCCTTATGTATACCGTGACCCGCCCGCCATCGCGCCTAATTGGTCCTCATTTGTTTTATATTGCCCGCGTGATAATGGGCAGGGATGAAATTTTTTGTCAAATTATCATATCAACTGTACCATATCAAAGTTGTGCCAAAATATTTGTACAATTGTTAATGGTAAGATATTTGTACTGTACAATACATTTTTGGTACGGTAATGGTATTCAAAACCATTACCAGTGGTATACAATACCGTACCACTACTATTAATATTATATAATTTATTATTCATTTATATATAATTAGGTATTATTATCATTATATATGCACTTTATATTTTTTTTCTCTAATCATTTATCCAATCATCTCACCCTCTAACCTCTATTTTCCCAATAAAAAAACCTAAGCATTCATGCGCTGCGACTCTTCATCTTTTCACTCATCTAGCCACGGATTCATCTTTGTTGCTCCAGTTCTAGTGACTCTCTCTCTCCAAAGTCCATCTCATCTTCTCCTTCATCAAATTGTGATGTCTTTCTCCCTGGCTTTGTCTATCAAGTTAATTTTTGTACAATTTTAAAGAATGTAGAGATTAAATTTAGGAATCTTTGTACTATTTTTTTTTTTTGGGATATTGGTTTGTATCAAGCCGAACCTCATGTTTTTTTTTTTCATTTCATTTTTCATTTTTCATTTTGTTTTTTTTTCTATTTAATTAAGGTAAAGGGTTAATTAAAAAATTAATTTTGTTTTTCTAATTTACATGTCATTATAACATTGGAGTGGGGGACCATAATGTGCCACATCAGCGTAGTAACAGATTTTTTAACAGAACTCAAAGGAAAGGATGACATTCATTTGCACCAACTATTTTCAGAGACGATATTGATTGATTTTCAATTTCAGGGACCATCTTGATGGTGTAAGTCAATTTTGAGAACTATTTGTGATAAAAAGCCATTTTTTTAATGATACAAGTGATGTTGGGAATGGGGGAGTGGAGAAATGACTATTCAAGTACAAAAATGAATGTTATTAACCAACCGAGCTTCAAGTACTTCACCATGTTTCCATATAACTAAAAGGTGATCATTTGAGATAATATTTTACACTAATCTTATTCTTCATACATCAATAGTGCGACAGTTGATGCGTTTCATTACATATCTCAGATAATTCTTCTAACATTGGATCATAACAACGGAAAATAATTACCACGCCTTTTTTTTTCTCTCTTACACACTTCTGTTTAATCTTGTCCAGAAGAAAAAAAGTGTGTTGTTATCCCTTCACATAACAATTAACTTCCAAAAGATCTCTTAGGCTTCAAGTGAGAGATCCATAGTACCCTTCTTCCTTGGCAATGTTTGTAACAAGTTGAGATTCATATGGTTGAGCCTTTGGCACGCCTCAAGTTCAAGTCCAAACTAGCCCATTCTTACTTTCTGGGCAGATGAGAAGTGCTTAGCAGCGGCCACATTCCACGCCTCCGGTCCATCCTCCCGCCTTCCGCTCCTTGAACGCATCGTCTCTCCACCAAAGCAACGGGACAACAACCCCAACAAGGACATGAACGAACTCGCCGTATTCTTACTCATGATTCTGATCTTAACTTGGTCTGAAAAGAGGCTTTCAAATTGGAGAAGTAGAAGGAAATGAATAATATTCAACAAGGAAGGCAAGGAGCTGATGAGATTGTTGTTTTTCCTGGTTTTGTTGCTGCTACTTGGACTTCTATCTTTGCTTTTATATAGCTTAGTATTCTTGGAGCTCAAGTTTTGACCCATGTCTCCCATATTTCTGAGCAATTTCTGGGAACCCACAGATTTTCTTGAGAGGCAAACAAAGATTAACCTACATGAGCTTTAAACCCACTTATGTATCTTTCTAAGGCCCCACGTCAACTTTGACCAAGAAAAAAAATTTGACCAATGCGTGGAATTCATATCTGAACGAGGTGAAGAACTCCGGTACTGTGTTGCGACACGACACAAATATAACAACACACGATATATAGACATGATGATACCGTAAATTTAAAAAAAATAAGAAAATAGACATGGCGATTAAGATATAATAAATTTATATTTATTAAAAACAATACACATCCAATTAAATAAATCAACTTATTCACTTTTTTTAAATTTACCAAAAAGCTCATGCCGTGTCCAAGGGGCGTGTCAGCATGTCCGACATTCTTGGTACTTCGAGGTTTCAGAGTGTTCGTGCAACCTATCTTATGTAAGAACATAAGACCTGTATTTTAATCTCACCCGACTACACATTGATTTCACCTGGTTTGAAAGTTGTCCCGGTTCAGACGTCCCTGCACAAGTTTTTTCTCTCGAATGAGTAGAGTAGGTAGTGGTGAACACTTTCTGACAAAGATATGGAAAGAATTAATTGAAGTCTAACAAAGACATTTACCCTTCTGCTCTTGACAAACTTCAATACTTGTATCAGTCTGAAGAAGAGTAAAAAATCTTATAGAAACAATAGAGATTTCCCGAAGGAGATAATCTAAAGCTATAATTTCATACAGAACATATCAGCTTACATCAAAATTGGCTGTGGGGGTTAAATAATGACTATAATTTACATAAAAGAGGCTTAAACAATCCAATAGAGTTGAGTGAGTGCTTCAAAGATGGCCAAATTAGTTCGGTCACTCGTGTTCTTGAACCCCAGTTAGAAAACTTGCATTTCCCGTTTGAAACTGGAGTTGGAGATGATTCCAAACTTGCTTGGATCATACTAATGAAGATATATTTTATGTACAGAACTGCAGACCATTGATGCGACTCAATCAGCCCGCTACCTTTCTCCACCCTCGAGCTCTTCTTGATCCTCCAACTGAGTTTCTTCTTTGTTGCTTATGTCTCCATTACCACCATCATGATCTCCATTATTCTTCCGGAAGAACAACCCCGATGAGGTGGAGTCGTCTTCTTCTAGAGTTTCTTCATTTTCCTTGTCTTTTGGTTTTGACTGCAATGTCAAGTCATTCTCCATCCAAGCAGGGCAATAGTGCACGACTCCAAGAGCAGAAAGAACTTGAGAATGACTAGGAGTTGAAGCATGAGGTGATGACGTGGCATTGATTGATTTTCCAGCAGGATCTTGCCTTAAGCAAGAACATTCTGGGACTGGATGAGAAATAAAAGACAGCGGTTTTGATCTTGCGGAAGCTTCTATTAATCCATCAACTAATCTCTTTCTCAAATGCTTGCGTACTGACATCAGCCAAGTATGGTTTGCGTGGTATAGGTGGTCATGAATTTCATCTAAAAGCTTGGCGACTTCTTTTCTGCATTCAGAAAAACACAAAATGAATTTTTGAGAAAACACAGACATTCGTCATCAAGGGAGCAACCGAATACAGCAATTTCTCAATATATAGATACACATAGTACTTTTAGTTTGCGGTTAATGATCACAAAAAGCTGTGTATTGACCAAATTGTGCTCACTAGCCGCTCGTCAGTATGCGTCCATAAACACATCAAGCTTTGAAAGAAAAATGAAAAATAAACTACAATGTATTTAATCTAACAGCTCAAATGTTTCAAATCTCATATCCTGATCCCGATATGAGAAAATTTTACATGCATAGTTTATGTCATAAAATAACTACAAACAGTGAAAGACCTTCCATTTATTAATCATGCAAATGAGCAAACACGTATGTCCAGATGAAGCTGCGTACCTGTCTGGTCTGTATGTCTTTGATTCAGCTGATTGATAGAGTCGGTGTCCCATTACCAAGCTCGCAAAATTTGGGTGTCCCTTACCATCAAAATCAAATCCAGGGATAAACACATCAGCTTCAACGCATATCACATAATCAATTGCTTCCCACAGAAGTTTATGAGCATTGGTCCTCAATTCAATAACTGTACTATCAGGCTCGTTATCACTCTCCGCTACCCAACCCCACCAACCTTCAATATTATAGGATTTGGGCCTGGCTGGGGGTGGTGGAAGTGGGCGAGGACGAGGGCCTGCATTTTTCCATGCCTCAATTTTCATCTCTTCCTCAATCATTGGTGGACTCCTGGGATTGCGATCGACTAGGTTAGCTTCGCGACCATACATCCTACTAAGCTCCCAAGGCATGCTGAGGGAAGTCCTATCAACGACATTTTCAAACATTGCACGAAGAGGGATCAACGTCCTTTGGCCACCAAAGATTTCTCCCCCCGAGACATATATTATTGTGTCCCACAAGTACCCATATGCACGAAGAATAATACCAATCTGTAGAAATTCAAGGAACATAGACAAAAGGTTCAATAAGACCATCTCCAAGGAGATGTCAAATCCTAAGTGGAATGTCATGTAATCAAATTTGAAGGTAAGAGCAAGCTCCAACCGATATGTCAATCTATGTGGATTGACATATGAGAAAAGGTGATGTCAATAATTTTTAATTATTTTATTGTGGGTCCCATTAATGCACCAATTATAGATCTTTGAAATTTATTTTAATTGATTTCTTTTTAAAATGGGTCCTACAAATATCATTTATAACAAAAAAACCATATGAGTTGGCAGTAGAGAAAATTTGACATTACCACGTCAGCCATCAAATTAACATTTGACATTTATCTTTTGACATCTCCTTTGGAGATGCTCTAAGAAGTCATTTCTTATTAAAGGATGTAGACAATATTTTTGGCGAGTTAATTCAATGCTAAATAGACTTGCAGTATATATTACAACCAACTTTATAATATTTACTTCATCGCCATTATGAACATTACTTTTGTTTTGTAGCCACATCGCATCTTACCTCTTCTGGCATTAGGGGGCAAGAACCTTTAAGGCGTTGTTTTGCAGAATTCACCGAAAGCTTTCCCTTGACAATTCCACGTTTTATCATCCATTGTCTTTTGTGTTGAATGAGTTCCGTGTGTACATCCTTCGGAAGACAAACATATGAAAATCAAACGCTATGAAAGAGTTCCAAAAGAATAATATATGATGCAGTCCAGGGTCAAATGCTATGAGCCTATGAATGATTCAAAGCAAATACCTGAAAGAGTTCAGCACAACCATGATATGCCAAAGCCTCCCGGGTCATGCCAGGGTCAAATGCTATGAATGGCTGTCCAGGAGCCTTTAATCTAAAGAGGTAGAAAATATTATACGTGAAAAGCCATGCTGATGAGAAAAAATTAGATACCACACATTGAGAGAGAGAGAGAGAGAGAGTAAATGGATGCTGGTGGTTGACCTTTGTAAAATTTCGGTGGCAAGCTCCTGGACCTCCTGTCGGAACCTAAGGGCGTGAAAAGCAACCCTACATCTCAGCCTCTGATACTCTTCAAGATCGGGTGGCAGGATAGCCTACATTACATCCAAAACAAGGTAGTAACAGTTATATCATTAAACGAAGAAATATAATACTCACTTCCACGGACTCAAGTTATGAGTACAGTGCAATAGAGAGAGCAGACACTGTTACCTGCAAGCATCCACCGTCAGACACAACTAGTTCAACTACTAAATGCTTCTTCAAAATTGGAAGAACATTGTTCTTGTAGTAATATGGTGAAGCAGAGTAAGGCGCTTTAAACACTGGAATGTTCTTTTTTCTCCTTTGCCCTTTAAGATTTTGGGGAAGCATCTTCACAACTTTGACGTCTTTTGACAAGGCTGCCATGAATTGGTCCTCATTGTAGAGATAGGCAAAACTTTTAAACTGAGAGCTACGTAAAACCATAAGACACAAACAATAAGTACTGAATACATCAATTTAGGGCACGAACAAACAAAGCCGAGATTATAATAATTGTCCAAAAAGGTAAACCTTATGCCCTTGCTGCTTGTGGTCGATTGGATCTCAGGAATCACTAACGTTGCATTAAGAAACCGAGAAACCACAACTACATCACATATCTGAAAAAACAATAAGATGCTGCAGCTGTAAACTTATAAGACAATTGAATACAATCGAGAAAATGCTATTAAACCATGACCCCCTTACCGAATTCCTGATCTCATGAAATCCACCTTGTATCCTGACAAAGATAAACCCGCTGGTATCTGAATCGGGTTCTGTGACACACAAACACATTTCACTTTAGAATGATTCCATATTTGTTCACAATTCAAATAGATAAACAAACATCCTGAATACAAATTTCAAGGTTTCCATACACAAAATTTTAAACATAAAGCATATCCTTCTGGGCTAATCACGATTATAATTACACTGATCAAGTTAAACCAAGGACCCCACCGGTTGTGTTAAATTTACAATCCGACATAAAGTAAGATTTTAAACTTTCTTTTTCTTAAGAGAAAGAAGTGTTATCATCAACCTTTTTGGTAGCATTGATTCTGCAGAGAAAGTCCTTAAACCGAAATAAGTGTCCAACATAAGCCTCCAGAAAGCATCAAACCAATATCGAAATCACTATAGCAAGATGAAAAGCAGGCTAACCGGCGTAATGTCCTCTGGGATTTGCATTCGGCTGCAAAGATTCGAGATGCCGAACCGGACCCCATAGCCTTCTATACATTGGACTCTGCACGCACACCAAAGTAGAAGGATTAGTAAAACTGATTTCAGAAAACCAACAAAATTGATAAATAACATAATTGATATAAAAAACAAAAAAAACGGATCCACACTAAATTCACACGCTCAAACCAAACCGATTTCAGAAAACCAACAAAACATTTTCTTTCTGAATTTCCCATAATATCGAAGACAAAAATCCCCAAAAAAATCAATGTCACAAAAACAACAATGATTGCCACTTTCAGAGCAAGAACAATACTTTACCAGAAGAAAACAACAAAACAAACATAACCCAGAAACAGAAACACACCCAGGACTCAAACTCCACAAAAACATGAGAGAGAAAGAGAGAGTGAGAGGAGAGAGAGAGCAGTTAAGCAGAGCAGATGAACTTGAGAAAGATGAGATCTTTGATGTGGGGGGGGGGGGGGGGGGTTAAGTGAAACGTACAGTCTTGGAGAAATTCAAGCTGTCACCAATGGCTCTTCTGGGGAAGATTGTGATGGAGGAGTGGAACTCTGAAGCAGCAGCCCCTTCTGTGAATCTGGCCAGCAGAAAGTGCACAAAGAGAGAGATTGCTGAAAGAAACAGACCAACCAGTCCAACCCATTTCATCTTTGACTTAAACACCATCTTCCCCTCCCCTTTCATTGAAACCCCACTTCAGGATCAGAACTACAGCTGCAACCGGTTTTTGCAGAAGCACGGGGTGAGAGAGAGAGAGAGAGAGAGAGAGAGAGAGAGAGAAGTGGTTTTGTTTGAGTGGAAAGAAAAGTCACAGAGAGAGAGATAATGCGGCACGTGCGAGTGAGATGCACATACACACTACATTTGAGTGTTTGAGTTGAGAGGGACCAGGCATGGCATTTTAGTACATTAAATATTTGATGTTTTTAATAAATAGCTGTCCGATGGCATCCCACCTTCTGCTTCAGCGCGTGTAATCATCGCCAGACCCAGTTGGTAAAGAGGGCAGGAGGGTGTAGGATAAGCTACGGCGAAGCGTCGGATATATCTGGTGATGGTGTATGATTGGAAAAGCGAGGTGGGATGGTGTTGGAGTTTAGTCACGTGAGGTAAAGAAAATAACTTACGTATAATGTGTTCATCGTTATATTATATTTTGCTCTAATAATATATTATTGTGTATGTTTCTCTTCACATAACAATGTATTATTAAACTGAGATATCGCGGTGATATAAATTCATTATATGTAAGTTATTCTCGTTTGTAGGGTTTTTGTAGAAGTTTTGCTTGTGTGTGAGGGTGTGTGCGTGTGGTAGAATATAGATAAAAGGGTATTTGTGTGAAAAGGAAAGAAAGGAGCTTTTGGGTGGAAGGATGAGGTGGGCACAAGGAAAAGTTTAGTGGTCACCATAGATTTTTGCATCATTTTGAAATTTCAATGGGGAAGAAGAAACTGATAATGCAATGATGTGGATAAATGGTAGAGATTCTTCGATTGTATTTGTATCTTTCGTCACATAACGAGTATATAGCTAATCGGTTACACATCAAAACCGCTAAGTAGGAGTGGCATAAGGATGTGCAGGTAATGCCTAGGCCGGCCATCTCTTTATAAATATTTTATCTATGCTAATTTTTGGTAAGCTTTTGTTATGCACTTAAAACTTAAACTCCGTCTCTATTTTTAGAGTAACTGAATTGAGTATCGGATATTTAGCCAACCCCTCCACTCACCTTGTGAGCGCGTGTGTCGCTTTGGTCTTGATTAAAAAACGTTATTTGTTTTGTAACTACAATTTCATCAAATCTGAAAAATGACGAAATTTTGTCACCACAATTATTGTAGATGAAAAGTTTACATGTGGTACTAAAATATCATACTCAAATTTGTTTTTTCAAAAAAAAGAAAAAAAAGTTTTATAAATACAAATTCAGTTGTGGAAATGGTACATCTGAAAATGATTGATCTAGTAAAGTTTTGTCAAAGAAACGAAATAGGGAAAAAGACAATTGAAACAAAGACATTAATTAATCGATTAATAAAAGGGATTGTTCAAAGTTATGTCCTTTATCAATAATTCTTTAAAAAAGAATTGTTCTTTTATTGAATTTCATTTCATTTAATCCCCAACGTACACATTTCCGACTTTATTATGTTGAATTATTTCTTCGTTAAATTTGATTAAAGGTCTTCGTGGTGAGAGAGTGATCGGAAGATAGTTCCGTGGTAAAAAAAATCAGATTTAAACTCTCGTGGTCAACTCTGTTAAGATTTAAACTTAAAATTAACATATTTCTTATCTATCTGTTAACTCATTCAATCTTCATAACTGAAAGAGAAAAAAACTTATTAATCCAAGACTGTGAATTCGTTAATCCATGCTTCGATTCCATTCAAACATCTTTTGTCCATTAATCAGGGAATTCCATGTAAAGGTAATGAAGGAGGCTCCAGACGTTCAGGGTAAGGCGAGCACAGCACCTGAACCTGCTCCTGCAGAAATCTGATGTATCCCATCACTTCGTGAAGCACCGATGCCGTGTCCGTCTGCAACACACCCAATTTTCCAAGTTCCCAGAAGAAGAAAAAATATTTTCGATGAATTTGCAAAAATATTATCAAAAAATAATTAACTGGGTGGCTTGATTTGGGTTTTTGCAATTCCACCCTGCCGTAGGTTGAAACGAGCTGCTGCAGCGCTGTGATTTGTTCTCCGTGCTTCTCTTTCCTCTGTACATTTGCAGAAAACCAGAACCCATTTGGTAAAAACAGAGACGAATATTGTTCTGCTTTGCAGAAATGGCAAAGAGAGAGTGCGAGAGAGAGAGAAGAGCATGCAGAGGGTGTGAGTTCTGGAGAGAGAGAGAGAGAGAGAGTAGCATGCAGTGACGCAGATGAGCTTACGGGGTTTTGTTCTTGTTGAAAGGTCGTAACTTTCCGTTGCCGGCCGACGTGCGATTCTCCAATTTCGTCTTTTTAGCCAATCATTTTTTCTCAAATGGTAATGGAATCGAAGAATGGATCAACGAATTCATAGCCTTGGATGAATGAGTTTTTTTCTTTTTTGCTTATGAACGTTGAATGGATTAACAGATAGACGAGGAAGATGTTAATTTTGAAAAATCCTAACAGAGTTCATAACGAGGGTTTAAATCCGAATTTTTTCACCACGAAAGCTACCTTCCGATTACCCTCTCACCACGGGGATCATTAATCCAATTTATCCTTATTTCTTCCATGGGGACTTGGAAATACTCATAACTCTGATACAATTGTGTTTT
This sequence comes from Pyrus communis, assembly GCF_963583255.1. Classification (NCBI taxonomy): domain Eukaryota; kingdom Viridiplantae; phylum Streptophyta; class Magnoliopsida; order Rosales; family Rosaceae; genus Pyrus; species Pyrus communis. The sequence goes on along the minus strand of NC_084813.1, from coordinate 22,559,622 downwards.
CATCGACACTCGGTGAGAAGCATATCAAGGCTTTGACTGCCTTTTTGTTTTGATTTAGAATATGAGAAGAAGAGTTATTTTTCGAATGTTGTTATTAGTACTCTGAGGACTTATTTGGTATTCTATTTGAGTTTTAAAATTTTTAACTTAAAAACTATTTTTCAATTCACAACTCAAAAATTTGTTTGATGAGCTTGTTTTTGTAAGATTGGATCCAATCTGTTGTCTTGAATATTATCTGCTGCAATTGCAGCAGAGTTTTATATACAGTTTTACTACATACGCATGCAAATAAACAAACCAACTGGAAGTGGCATCCTTGCTGTCCACTATGCATAATCATACATCCTTAGGTGGTAAACCATTTTCCAGTCTGTAAAGCACAGTGCAAACTGTAAAGCACAGTGCACTGCATGAGGAGCATCTTTAACACTTAATGCACGGGAGAAGTACCCTGAGGTGGACTTCATCTAACAGCCCCCCGCAAGCTTACTGGTGGGGAGACAACTGGAAGCTTGGAAACCAGAAATTTAAACCTTGACGAAGATAACCCTTTGGTAAAAATGTCAGCCAGTTGGTCCTGAGAACAGACATAATGAACCAAAAGCTGCCCACGAACAACTTTCTCACGAACATAATGAAAATCAACTTCCAAATGCTTGGTTCTGGAATGAAAAACGGGATTGGAAGCAAGAGCAATCGAGGAGACATTATCACACCATATAACTGGTCGAACCAAGTGCAAATGGAGATCACGATATAACGATCGTAACCATGAGAGCTCAGCGGCAGTATAAGCCAATTGCCGGTACTCCGCCTCGGCACTCGATCTTGAGACAGTCTTCTGCTTCTTCGAGCTCCAGGACACAAGGTTTGAGCCCAAATAAATACAGAAGCCTCCAGTAGAATGACGAGTATCAGGGTTACCTGCATAGTCTGCATCAGAATAGGCTGTTAAGGTGGCATCTTCAGGTCGATATATTAAGCCATGACTAAACGTTGCTTTTAAGTAACGAAGTATGCGTTTAACCGCTGCCCAATGTGTGTTCTTTGGTGAATGCATGAACTGGCACACCTGATTTACAGCGTACGACAAATCAGGCCGAGTTAGTGTTAGATACTGTAAAGCACCAACAACACTACGATACATTTCTGGATGCTCATGGGGATCACCAACATGTGCACTCAATTTCTGACCAGTCACCACCGGAGTAGAAATAGGTTTGACATCAGTAAACTTAGTTCGAGTGAGTAAGTCTAAGGCATACTTAGACTGACTGAGATGCATGGAATCACCATTATATTGGACCTCAATACCCAGGAAATAATTCAATGGTCCCAAGTCCTTCATGGAAAACAAACTGCCAAGTTTCTTTATCAAATTTGCCATTTGAGTAGAACTATTTCCTGTAATTAAGAT